>NC_134580.1:65771440-66100690 GCF_037038515.1 Microtus pennsylvanicus | reverse complement strand
CTGCCTCTCCAGCCAGCCCCTGATACTTGAGAGGATAAAGTGCTGCTGTTCAGAGCCAATGCCTACTAGTCGTCCCAAGAAGGTTCATTAGTATTGACTACTAAAATTGAGTTTTATTTTTAGTAGAAATCTAATTGAAACCAACATAGTAAGGAAAATATTTTTTTTATAATTCCTGTGAGAGACAAACATCCAATTTGATCATTAAAAATAGAATAATAATTCATGTTGCGCGTTTCAAAGTCAAACTTTTTTTAGAAGCTGCTAGTCTGAGATACCGGTGGTAAAATATCAATTTATTAAAACCATTTTAAAAGGGTTCATCTCTGCTCTGTCTACAGTTTATGTAAGTTACTCCTTTGGCAGAATTAGATGAATTTTAATAGTAACCTCTTATTGGAAAGCTGAGAAGCTGTCAAGCTGGGGTATTTGGTGATTGGATCCCTCTCCAATTTTCTATCAACAAGTGCCTATAATACAGGAAAAAGTGCTCTTGTGGGTTGTCTGTGTTTGTCATTAAATTTTGCTAAGCCAGCAAGCCTAAAAACTAAGCTTGCTGTGGACTCTTGCTCTTGGTAGATGAGCCCCACAGGCCTTGCTCCACACAGGTTGTCCTGCCTGCCATCAGTGCAGATTTGGTCTATACAGAGATCTCTGAACTTCCCTGGTAGCTGAGAGCACTCATGTGTAGTGAGAAAGACAAGTATGGCCAAGCCTGTGAGTGTCTGGTGTGTCTTCGTGGGTCCCAATGTGATTAGTGTCATAATACCTTGCTTTAGGCTTCCAAGAGAGTCTTGAATGATTTGAGTGTTCTGTGGCTTAGCTTTCTCCATCAAGGAATCTCATTTGTGGTAAGAGGAATGCCTCAGAAAGTTTGTTAACTTGGGACAAGAGATGCTCAGGCAAGTTTAGTGGAGTGGAATGACGAAGCCTATGCCCGAACTTGAATGTCTGTTATAAGATTAGGCTGTGTCTGTGGTCAGCCCTTGATGTCATGTAAGTTGCTAAGGTATTGTGCATAAGGGATGGCTTGATAAGAGGATTCATAGCACAGCACTAGGGGTTCAGGTCTTCAATGCAGCATGTGCAAATCTGGAATAGTACACGAAGCAGAACCTTTTAAATCTGACCATTCTGAATTGCTTGTCTTTATCTTCTCAGAGAGCAGAGCTGACATCTGATAAGGACATGTACCTTGACAACAGCTCCATTGAAGAAGCCTCGGGTGTATATCCTATTGATGATGATGACTATTCTTCTGCCTCTGGCTCAGGTAAATCTGCCTGCGCATTCACAGATTTTGCTGTGCCTTCTTCTATGACGTGCCATGTGTCATAGTCATAAGCATAGTTTTGGGGTGCAAATTCTAGTTCTTTATAACTTAAGATGTGAGATCTTGGCAATTTAAGTCTCAGTTTCCTCATTTACAAAATGGAAATGAACATTTATCATATAATATATATTTATATGCATTATATATTTATATATCTATATATTTATAAATAAATATTTCCATGTATTTACCACAAAAAGCTTTTGTAGGGAGTTGAGATGCTAGCCTTAAATTTTATTGTTAAGATTTTCAGAGTATAATCATAGAAACCACCCTTTAAGAAATCCTACAAATACCAGTTTTATAAAATGTCTGCTCTATGTTAAGATTATACTCAAAAACTGAAACTTATAGGCTTTTATTTATATTGCTCATAGGTAGCAGGAGCAATGTAGCAGCCATGTAATAAAAAGTTAGCTTCATATCTTTGATTCTTCGGTATGTTAGTTATCTGTTGCACCTCTGCAATGCTACCTAACAAGCCAATGCTGGCAGCGATAGGCATTTAATTCATTATTCTGCAGGTTTGCCTTTTGGTGCTGGCTCCTCATATGTTTGAAGCTGAAGCTTGGCTGATTTTGGCTTAGCTCTGACATGTGTCTGAGAAAACTGAGCAGACTTGGCCTTAGTCCACACGGTCCTTCGTTCTCCAGGTGGCCAGCCATTTGTTCACAGAGTGAAGTAGAATTCTAATCCTAGACTTACAGCTTGGCACAGCATCACACGTGTGTGTGTGTGTGTGTGTGTGTGTGTGTGTGTGTGTGTGTGTGTAGCTCAATGCTAGGAATAAAAGTCAGAATATTAGCTTTATTATTTCTCTGACCAAGTCCCTGATGGAACTGTCACAAGAGAGGAAGGATCTTTTGTAGTTCATGGTTTGAGAGGATTTGTTTGACCCCATGTGCTTATATGGAACATGGAAATTGGAATATGTAGTGGAGGAGACCCTTCACTTCTTAGTTGTCAGGAAGCAGATAATGTGGAAGGTAATGGTGGCTATGTATAACTTCCCAAGGCAAGCCCCTACATTCTAAGTTTCTAGTATCTTGTAAAATAGCACCACTAGGCAGGGAACAAATGCCCAATACATGAGTCTGTGGGGGCATATTTTATGTTCAAATCATAACACCCATGACCCCTTGCATACATATCACTGAGCAATGTTCCTAGCCCCAAGCTGTATCTCTTAATGAAGGGAACTATCACATTGCAGAGGATGCAGGCACAAGGATGAAGAAACGAGTCTTTGATAATTTCCCCAGTATATCTTACCTGGAAATGTTTTACCTGTGCTAGGAACACCTCCTAAAAAGCTGAGAAAAAGGAAGAGCTAAGTATGTAGTCAGGGGATAAACAATAAATGTCTGGCTGGTAGCATGTAAGAAAGTCTTAGCAAGGCCTTTTTTTCTTAGGGTGTCTATTACAGATTAGATTTAACTATGTTAACAGTTATTATGCTGAATATAAATGTGTGACAATGAGGTTGGTCTACATTTCAGAGAGCCCTAGACAAACAAAAGTCAACTGAACCTGGAAAACATCTAGACGTACAAGAATGTTTGATTTTGAAAGTGACCAATCTGAAAAGACAAGAGGCAGTAGCTGACCCAGGAATAAAGAGTTTCCACCCTATCTTGCTGTAAAAATAGCCCTAGTTATTCAAAGGAGCGTGATCATCTCACACATGCAGAACGAGTGTAAAAGAGTTGTTCTCTGTAGCCCACAACACTATTCATATCCTTCACTCACGGCACTTTTTTTTGTTTAGCACCTCAAAAGTGTCTTGTAACTGTCATTTCAAAATGTCCTCGAAAATAATAAATGTGGATCTTTGTGGTCCCCCATTTCGTCACAGATCTTAGGATCCAAGGGTTGTTGTGGATCTGTAGAGGTTGCACAACTCATTTTGCCAATGCCTCCTAAGATTGTGTTTACTTTCAGTATAAGGGAAATGGGCCACAGTGCTCACATGCCTCCCTATCTCATCCATTTGTGGGAGTGGTGCATCTGCAGCCTTGAACCCAGTCATCAAATGGACTGGATGGAGATAAGGCTTGAATGTGGACAAGTTTCTTCAGCCACAGTTCTAGCTTTAGGACGATAGTCAGAAAAGTTATTGATCTTGACTTCAGCAACTATGCTGAGCTGTGCCGTGGACATTGTTTTTCAATGAAAGGTAGTACTGTGTGTAACTAAAATTTGTGAAGCCCTTTGTGCTGAGCGATGCTCTATCCCTATAGCAATCCTGTTATAAACGTATCCCTAATTCTGTTATCCTTTCCACTCTCGCATGAGAAAATCCAAGGAGCCTTCTCTCATCCCACACAGTAAGGTTGCCAGAAAGTAATGGGGTTAGGACAAGGACTAGGAAGTGGGGCTTGAGAGAAAGGGTTGTCGTTCAGCCCCTTATTGCCTTACCTCTGGTGCTGTGAAATCCCATTCTGCCATCAAGAAGCTTTAGTTCACAGATGCCCAGTCCCAGCTGGAAACCCTGGACTCCTCAGGGTTTTGTCCAATGTGTCACCTGACTAGCTCCTCTCATACTATCCGGTACGATAGAAAATGGCCTGGAACAGAATGTCTGAAGACCCAGCAAGGAAAGGAGACCTCACATTTGTAAATATGGATTCTGAATTGGAACCAACAAACTGAGAAGCCTTCATGAGTATCTGTTCTGTGCCACTCCAAGGGCTAAACTCTTGAAACACACAGAGAAAAAGATGTTTCCTGTCTTCAAGAGAGCAAGAAATCTAGAAATAAAAAATAATCTTTATAATAGCATGTAATTGATGACAACATCAGAAGGTACTGTCAAACACAAATAAATAACAGATTTTAAAGATGACAAATTGAGAAAAAAAAGACCCTGTCACATTCAAGATAAAGTGGTATTTAAAGAATCAGATATGAACTCATCAGAAAAGAGAGATAGTGCCTCTGACAAAATCCACAAAGGTGACAAGCACATGGGGATACAGTGCTAGTCTTGGCAGACATGAGAAGACTGAATTGACCAATACCGGGAAGCACCAAGGCACAAACCACAACACAACAAAAGGCCACGCATGCCCAGAAAGGATGGCATAAATTGAGGGTTAAAGTGGTGTTATAGGTGGTTAAAGGGTGAATAGGTGAAAATCTCTTTATGAAACAAATAGGCCCTTTCCTTCTTAACTGAAGAGACTCATATTCTGACCCCAGATTAGAACTACAGGTTTGATTACCGAAAGTAAAGCATGGTATTGATCATGGGAGTCTAAGAGACTTCCAAAACAATGTAGGCTATTGCTTCTCCCCACTCCTAGTTGGGTGATTCATGTTTGAAATTCTTTTGGAACAAAGGAAGGGGTCTTGAAAGCCCTTAATTAAACCTTATCATTCCTCATTGAGGTTTTGTTCTTATTTAAAAAATGATTCATTGAGAAGAAAATGACTCATTGTAGTAACAAATCAAGTAACAAAGTCAAAATTTAATGATAATTATGTAGGCTACTATGAAAGAACCATGTATTTTTGGAGCTGTCATTATTAATGACTTACATAATATTTTCCATGTACAGTTTACATCTAAATATGTATTACATCTGTGATTGACACATTTTCATGTACCCCACAATGACATTTTGACTAACAATGGACTGAATATACTATGATGATACCCCGGTGCTATATCAGGAGCCAAAAAGTTCCTGTCAGCTGATGACATCATATTAATAATAATGTTGTAGTTCACCCCATTACTCATGTTCATGGTGACACGAGTGTACACAAACCTGCCACGTCGCATACAAATGCAACAATAACCTTAGCTCCAGTAAGTCATCCTTAACAATGTTGATAAACAACATGCTATCAATGTTTGTACTTACTATATTTGTTATCATTATTTTACAGTGTATTCCCAATTATAAAAATATAGTATAAAACAGTCTGCAGTCGCACAAACAGTAGTCGTATACAAACACACTCCCCGAGTCTCTTAACTACACTGTTTTCTCTTTTCTTGATTTCTTTTGGATCTGCTAGGAATCAAATCAAATCAAAATCAAATCTTACACCTAATCCCACTGAGCCACATTCCAGCCCTCTTGTGCATGATGTGTGTCTGTGTGTGTAAGGGGGTGTTATGTATTTACACTTCTAGCTAGTGTGTAGTAAGCTTTTTTTCTTGGTCTATGCACACACTTAGTGATGTTTCCACAATGAAATCAACACCATTGTCCCACAACCCCATTGTTAAGTGGCACATTATTCTGTGCACATATGAGAGAAAATTATTCACTCCACCTTACAGGTGAAAATTCTGGACTCAGTGTAGTAAATTTCAAACCCAAAAAATAGGTTGATTGGGGATTTTTTTAAAATTCCGAATCCTATATTTTGCCAATGTTTTCTGCCATTTCTTCACTATAAAAACAGGTATACATATTCTGAAGCTAAAGAAGACAGTTTGTAGTATTAAAAACCCAGTTCTGACTTTACATTCTTTTTGTATTAGCCTCTTTCTTTCAAAAGTGTTTATCAAATGGCTATAATTTCTATGAGAAATGGTCACATGCTTTAGTTTGAGGAATTGAGAGCTTTCATTCAGTTTTATCTGAGGAAACAGATTTGTTTTTGCTAGCTTGAGTCTGTTTTTAATTTTTTGTACAAATTTGACAGATGATTAACTTAAAAACAGTGTTATATTTGCATGTCAGAAATTCTCAGGTGTAGGAAGCTAGTGGTTAGTCACCGTATTAACTATTGTTCTCATCGATGTGACAAACCTGACAGAAACAAGTTAAAGGAAGAAAGACTCATTTTGCTTATGGTTTCAGAGGATCACAGAGGGGAAGGCCTAGCAATGTGGATTGGCCTGTGGTGGTGGGAGCATACAGCGTTTGGTTCTATCTGGAGATCTAGACCACCTCCTTCAAACACTCATCCCTAACAGCCCATGTTCTTCAGTTAGACCATGTCCTAAATATTCCACAGCCTCCCAAGCAGTGCCTTGGCTGGAGAAGAGTGCATAAAGTATAATCTGTCGGGACGTTTCAGATGTAAATCTCAAAAGTCACTCAATGAGCACATACCAGCTCTCAGCTCAAAGCTTGCAGTGATCATGACACTATTGGACATTCAAGGAGCAAAACAAATGTGATCTCTTGGCCTTCTGGAATTTCCAGTTTAGGAGGGAATTGTTAAGTAAAAATTTTGCAAATACACACATACACAAATTAAAATCTTTTTAAAAGAGAAAGGTTAAAAGGTTAAAACTGAGCTATAAAGAGTGCTTGTTATCTGACATTTTGATGGAAAAGGATAAATGTGTCTGTTTATAATGGGCAGAAAAGTAGGAGAAAATTAGGAAGTTGTAAGCTCTCAAAGAAATAATATGTATCAAGGAGAATGCAGTTGACAGTGTCCAACGGTGATAGGAATGTGTTAGTCAGATTTCTGTTACCATAACAAAATATCTGAGATTAGCAACTTAAAGAAGAGAAAGGATTAATTTAGCTCACAGTTTTGGTGTTTAATCCATGGTTGATTGGCCTGTTGCATTTGGGCCAATAACCAGGCAGAGCATCAAGCTTGGAGTACCTTAAGTTGCTTAGTTAATAAAAGAGAAACAGGTAAGGGTCATGGTCACAGTATCCTCTTCAAGAGACTGATCCCCAGTGACTGATCTTCCCGGAGACCTCCTTTTAAAGCAGTTGTTCATATCAGACATTTGCATTATGATTCCTAACAGTAGAAAAATTATAGTTATAAAGTAAAAATGAAATGATTTTATAGTTGGGGGTTATCACAACATAAGGAACTGTATTAAAGGGTTGCAACATTAGGAAGGTTAAGAACCACTGTTCTCATGTTTTTCCTATGTTCTAATAGCACTGTGAGTTGATGGCCAGTCTATCACATGGGCTTTGGGAGACATTCATCCAACCAACACAAGAAGGGCTGATTGAGTGCCACTTAAAAGAAAGTCATTGGATGCCAACATGGAAGACATTGGTGATCTTAACAAAAAGTATCAATAGTGGATGATGTGGTCAATCCACGTGGGCAGTGCAGGCAGAGGAGAGGAGGTGGGGAGGACAGGAGTTAATGAAGAACTACGCCACCTTGGGAAAGGTGGTTATAAAATGTGAGGAAAGGCAGAGACTTGCCATGAGATAAGCAGCCAACTGAAGGAGAATTTACACTTTCCATGCTTTGATTGGTTCTGGGTTTTGAGACGGTATGTTTCCCACTCACAAAAATATCACTTGTAGCAGAAGAGATTGAATATGCAAGAGAAACAGGGTTATTGGGAAGAGTTCAAAGTGTTTGCACACAAAAAAATTCCTGCCATGCTATCCACAGACCCTACAAAGTCACTGAAGATCACAGGTTTGTTTGTGCTAAAAGCTTAAGGACTGGCATCCGGAGATCTTGATTCTGAATCAACATTCAGTGGCATTGCCTGATAATGTACACATATGTGTAATGAGTCACATGCTAAGCTCATCTTCACATCTTTCCTAGGAGCTGATGAAGACGTAGAGAGTCCAGAGCTGACAACATCCCGACTGAGTCCAAAGATCTCGTTCACTAGTGCTGCTCCCAAAGTGGAAACCATGACGCTGAAGACACAAAGCATTACACCTGCTCAGACCAAGGTGCACTTGCTTGGCGTTGCATTAGCATGTACTAACAAATACTGCTTTCTTTTGACTGCACAGAGCAGTTCTTTTTAAAGGCCCCACTTGATGATATAGGGACAAATAGCCCTTGCATTATATTGCTGTAAATGGCTCTTTGACTTTTAGCTACTACATCTTAACAGTTGACCTGCTTACTATTCTTATCACCTAGGCCTAACTTCCTGATGAATATGGTGTTTTTAACATGACACTCTTTCTTGTAGAACTAATTTCGCCCAGTTATGAAGCAAATTCTATTTATCTTAAGTCAGATTTTTTACCTTGTATCAAAAATATATGGTGAACTTTAGAACAGGTCCTGTCATAAGGTCTCAGTGAGTGTCCAGGTCCACCATCAGTGCTGCACAAACTTGTTCTACTCTCAGAAACACACGGACCTGGGCACAGCTGCACCTGTATTTATGTGTAGTGAGAGCGGACTTAATAAGGATGAGATGGTTGGACTTAGAACAGAACAAAACTACTAGCTAATGAAAACACCGAGTTTGTGCATTTGACCTTGTTAGCATTGTATTTCACTTAGCTAGCCATCAACTAATAGGTAAGCTATTTAATGTGGAAAGTGTATATTTGAGTCCGGTGAAGGCCTAAGCATTGAATCCTGGGTCTAGTCAAATGTCTTGGATCTTTAGGAGGACTAGATGTGAATATATACAGCGGGCACCTGAGGCCTGGTAACTACTGTGTAAACATTAGTTGAATTTGGTGGAGCATGGGTAATAATATGGTGGTAGACTTTACACACTTGAGGGATGGCATACTGCTTATGAAAACTTAGCAACACAAGCATCCCATTTTTCAGTTCACCCATCTGTTCATTCAGAAATAAGATACTGCCAAGCATGCAGGTCTTGGAAGGTTGTTTCCTTAAGGCAGTGGCAGGCATTGTGGGATGAGAAGCACCCCTCTGCTGGCAGGAATACAGGCAGGCTTTTTTTTTTAACCTGTGGAGTACCCTGTTCCTCCTCTTTTTGGTTCTCCCCACTCTTGGGACCTTGAAGTCATGATACAAATGGGTGGTTCCCTGCAGACATGCAGTAGGCAAGAACTCAGTTCTGTGTGGTTTGGCACACACTCTCTAGGCTCACAGAGCACTGGCATTGTTGCCAGAAGACTATTCCACAGCCAGGAAGCAGGAAGGCAAGGAGATATGCGGTGACACACCTCGGCAGACATACCTAGCATTTTCTGGGAGCTGTTCCATTGATTTCTAAATTGAATGAATAAAAGAATAAGGAGGGAAGAAATGAAAACTAACTGGTGCTGTTGGTAGCAGGATGGGTAAATACGTCAGAGCTTGTGTGGCAGTTAGCTTGTGTGCCTGTGGGAAGATGGCTTAGTTCTCTCCCACAGTTTTTCTTAACCTCTTCTCCTGCAGTGTTTTCAGCTCTGTGACCATTAAGACTTAGTATCTTGTAGTCAGGAACTCTCCTGGGGGAAGTATTGGCTTTCAATACTAAAGAGTTTTATCCTAAACAAACCCCAGTTTGATACAGCTTTCTGTACTACTAAGTATGGATTGAAAATTGATTTAAGTTTTTAAAATTTAATCCTAAAAAGTAACTGAATCAGCTTTGTTAACAAATGGACATTTGGTGATGAGTTTAGAAAGTAGAGATCCCTTGACATTTTGATACAAAATGTCTATTTTTAGTTGTATTTAATGTAATGGTGAGAATTTATCCATTCGTGGGAGGCTTATTCAATGTGTGTCAAGCACCATTCTAGGTGATGATAATGAAGATATTGATCATGAATAGCAATAAACACAATATAATTTTCTGTTTATAGTAGCATGGTATAGCTGAATTAAACCTTGCCTCTAAGATGCCATTAGTGAAGATTCTGCTTTTGTATAGGTCTCTCGGTGGCATTCCTGTCCTGCGGAGAGATATCTTATCTAGTTTGTTGTACATCTATTGAGCCCTTCAGTGTTTTTGTGGAGTCTAGTCTTTTCCCCACCACATTTTCACAGCCCCTAGACATCCAAACATGGACTCAATAAACACTCCGTTGACTTCATTTAGTTATCTATACTCCCTTTTCATAATTCCAGTTTGCACCAACATGTATATGGAGAGGCAGTTCAGATTAGCTCTGTCCTGAGTGGTGATTTCTTCTTTGTAGACCCTGTGCTGCTTCTGTGCAGTTGAGCATTTCAGTTTAAAAATGATTGCTCCGTCTGGAGCACCTTGAGCTTGTGTGCTGACTGACCTCTTTCTAAGTGCCATTTCTGTGGGGCGCGTTCCAGAGCATCCCTCGGGTGAACTTCTTTGTCCCCCTCTTATTCAGAAGTTGAGTCAAAGGGAGCTGAACAAGTCGACTCTTAAATAACTTTAGAGACTTAAAGTAACAACAGGTGAAGCCATGTTGTCTTAATGGAGTAAAGATGCTAAGGATGACATAGACTCGGGGTCTAAGCTTCAGTGTCTTTCTCACTTCCTGCAGTGTTCATTCGCCTCTTTTCCTGGACACACGAGTATCCACCTGCTTGATTTTTCTCTCCCTTTTCCTAACTTCTAAAGACCTTGCAACCAAAGCAATGCTAATGAGCAGGGAAGCATGCACTTCCTTGATGAGGATCAGATAAGCCATCCTCTGATCTGCCGCTGGTCCTACCAGGAGCCAGTTGGTGATGGGAATTCCATAAGAAGAAAATAGAGAGAACCAGCAAAATACTGCCAACAGATTTCTCTCATCTGCTCTACTTGGAACAGCAGGACTTGGGAGGACCTCCCATTTCTTCTATACCCAGACAGAAAACCTAGAAACCTGGCTTTGTGTTTATGCAGCGACAAAATGTTAATTTATGGAAATCAGGGCAGCTTAAGATTTTTGCAGTACAGAGTCTCTTGTAACCTGGAAAAGAAAATGACACTATCACTTATTCTTACTGTGGAAGCCTCATGTGTTCTGATCACTGAGATAGGGGACCCATTGATCCCCATTGATCACCAGAGTTCAAGTGAACCCCCCTTGTATAGCTTGTGGTCCTTCCTAGAAATAGAGATGACTTTGAGGTAGTCCAAGAAAATAAAATCTTTTCTTAGTTTTTTTGTCTTCTTGACTAGGATGAATTCCAGCCTTCAAAACACAACTGAATGACACATGGCGCATTACTCTGGTGAAGATGGCTGGAAATCCTTAGAATAGGTTTGGCTAGGAAGGAGGCTCATTGTCTACCGACTTTATAGTTTAAGAGAGTGGACAGTGTTTTCCCATCAGTAGTGTTAGCTACTGAGAACGAACTTCATTTTAGTTAACAGCTCCTGGAACCTAACTGCTCTAAATCAGGGGTTCTCAACCATACCTTCATCTGAGCGATTTTAATAGCAATAAAAATAACACCACATTCCTGACAGCAGACCAACTGAACAACTGAACAAAATCTCTACTCAAAGGACATGTGAGTGTGTGCGTGCACGTGTGTGCATATGTGTGTGTATGTGTGTGTGTGTGTGTGAGAGAGAGAGAGGGGGGGGGGCTGTCTCATTGGCCTAGAAATCACTTAGTGAGCTGGCCAGAGCCTTAGGATTCTACCATGCCCCCACCACCCAGTGTTTTCATATGACTTCTAGGAGTCAAACTCAGGTTTCCGTACTTGCACAGCAAGCAGACATTTTATGCACAGGGCCATCTTCCCAGCCGAGAAAGTAAAGATTCTGGGAAATTTTCAACTAAAATAACTATGTATATCATTCTTATATTATGAACTCATTAACTATCCATCTTTGCTTCTATGGTACCAAAAACCTCAAGCTACATGGGTCCAAATAGAGCCTCACTCATGGGCATAGAAACATCATAAAAATTATTATTACTACTATTTACTAAACTTGCTTGTAAAAGATAAAGGAAATTAAGGATATACTTTCTTCTTCCTAGCACATCTTTGAAGAGTGATATTAATGTTCTCTTTCTTCTCCACATCAGTCACCTGAAGAAATTGACAAGGAGGACATTGGCATCTCTGAGGCAGAAGAGAAGCTGGGTCCTGCTGTAAAAAGTACAGATGTGTACACAGAGAAACATTCAGACAATCTGTTTAAACGGACAGAAGTCCTAGCAGGTGAGTTGCCAGCAGTTTCAAGTAGAAAGGTGCTTAAAGATGTCTTTGGGAAAAGTGGCACTCAGTGGCCCTAATAAAGCATCTTACTGGCCTCCTGGAAGCGATTTGTCTTCAGACTCTATTTCATAATGGCATGTTAACTCCTCTGGCCTATCCCTCAGCCAGCTATTGATAAGAGGTTAAAGTGGGAGGCAATTCCAGGTTATATTCCATCATGGCAAGGACATCAGAGTGGTAGAACCTTGAAGCAGTAAGGCTGAATAGCCCTGAGACCGTTGGGTGGGGGCAGGGCAGAAGATACCAGTCAGAGGATTGTATTCCAGGTCATCTCTGGAATTCAAAACCTCAGAGGAGGAAAAGGCACAAATGCTTCCCATGTGATAAAAATTTAGCTGCTAATGAAAACTCATCTGGTGAAAGTACAGGTTGAGCATCATTAATCTGAGAGTCTGGAATATTCCAAACAGCCAAAGCTTGTCAAATTCTGCTATGATGGCACAAGTGCGAAGAGACACTTCCTGAGCTCTGGAGATGGCTTACACCCCAAACACAGGCACATTACATAATCTTGCTTTATGAACAGAATTACTTTTAAATTGCATAAGTTTTCCTTTAGTCTTTGTGTATAAAGTATCTGTAAAAACATAAATGATTTTCATATTTAAACTTGGAACGGATCCTTGATATCTTATTCCACATATGTAAATATTCAAGAATCTGAAAAAGTCCAAACACCAAAACACTCCTGGTCCCAGAAATTTATGATAAGAGAAATACACTGAAGCCTGTATTGGTATTTGTTTTGAAGGAGAAGATTTGCAAGATGTAACAATACCTAATTCGTGTAAGGGTTTCCTAAAATTCAAGAATAGAAAGATGTTTGCATGCTTTTTGTAATCATTCTTCAATTTTAACTCTATTATATCATGTTTTGTATGTTCATTGTGATTAGAAGCTTACATTGTGAAATGCAAGTACTGAATACAAGTACTTGAAAGTGTAAGATTAGTTGAGGTTGCTGCTGGATTTTTCTTATGGAGGCTTTTGGGTTGATATTATGTACCTTTATGAGGAATGACACTATTGAATCCAGATTATTCTTTTTAAAACTTGGGTTCTCAAACCTTTTATAAAAATGTCAATAGTTTGGAACTGACCAAACTAATTCCAAAAACCTTGAACCTCATGTAAAAGAGCTCTTTCTTTTGTTTCAGCTGTCATCGCTGGTGGGGTGATTGGCTTTCTCTTTGCCATTTTTCTCATTTTGCTGTTGGTGTACCGCATGAGGAAGAAAGATGAAGGAAGCTATGACCTTGGGGAGCGCAAACCATCCAGTGCAGCTTACCAGAAGGCACCTACTAAGGAGTTTTATGCATAAAGCTCCCACTTAGTGTCTCTATTTGGGAGATCACTGAACTTTACAAAATAAAGCTTTGGCATAGAGTAATGAAGATCTTTGTTATTTGTTTTGTTCATTACAGAGCCATACTGGCTTTTTAATGATAAAATCCCATTGTATTTAAAACTTTTCATGTATTTCTTTAGAATGACATACAAAGTAAAAATTTAACATCTGCAGTGTTCTGTGAATAGCAGTGGCAAAATATTATGTTATGAAAACCCTTGACATTTGTGGAATTGGTTTGAACATCTATGCGCAAATACAAAATGATTGTGTTTGTCTTCTGGTTCAAAGATGACTGCTGTTCCCCTCATCAGCATGTCTCCAATTGACCTTACCAAGTTGGTCTTTGTTAATTTATCTCTTGCCCTCTTCTCTGCCCTCCCTTCTTGCCCCCTTCCTTAAAAACAAAACCTTATGCCTTTTGTAGCTGTCAAGGTGCAATTTGTCTTTGAATGATTACAATAATGGTAATTTAGTGTATATGTGATTTTTTTTCCAAATATGTAAACTTACTTTATGTACTTTTTTAAATGTCAGACTAACCATTTTACACTTGCTTTTCTTTTCATTACCTGTAGCTTCAGGCAGATTTGCAACCGCAAATTAATGTGTAAAATTGGATTATTACTACGAAGCTGTTTAGTCCTAGTGATCTAACCAGATCTTCTTTTGGGAGGATTTGACATGAGTAACTGACAAGCCTCAGCAAATCCAAAGATGCTAACAGTATTTTGAAAAGTTGCTGCAGATTCCTTGGCCACTGTGCTTGTTAATTTCTTACAATTTGAAATACAAGGAAGAGTTTAAAGAAAAAAATTGTTCTTTAAAATGCATTTAAGTTGTAAACATCTTTTTAAGCCTTTAAAGTGCCTATGATTCTATGTAACCTGTTGCAGACTGGTGTTAATGAGCATATATAACAGTTTAAAAAACAGTTGGCATTTTATAAGCACAGACAATTCTAATGGTAACTTTTGTAGTCTTATGAATAGACATAAATTATAATTTGGAAACAAACTACTGAATAAATCATGTGGCCTAATATTGATAATGTCACTGTTATAAATTTTGTACATTTTATCAAATGTACATCTCCCCTTTGCTATGACTGACCGTCTGCTCTCAGCAACGATGTGGGTTTGATTTTTGAGTATTTCATGGTGTCTGTAAGTCGAGACCAAAGAGCTGAACAGCAAGGCTGTTTATTACCAGAGTCACCTCTGAACTGGCCAGAGGAAATGTATGTATCATCCATGTGTTTGGGTACAGGGATAGGAAGACTGCAAGGGATTTCAAGATTTGCAACCTTTATAGCATAGCTACTGGCAATATTGAGAAAGATGCCTTCTTTTGCAATTTACTTTTAAAAGTATAAATTCCAAAGAAGTGAAAGGACCTTTCTGAAAGTAGGTATCTGGGGCTCAGTCCTACAGATTCATTTCTCTGCCAAAGCTCCCTGGAGATTGGTGGAACTCCTGTATGGAACACCACAGCCACTCCACGAGGCTGAGGGGAAGAGTAGGGAGACTCTGGATGATAAATGACAGTCTTGCTACTTCGGATGGATATTTCTAGGAAAAGCAATGCCAGCGGAAGAGATGGAGGGATTGGGATAACCTGGTTAGGTACTCACTGTAAAAAGCATTTCTTTTCTCTGTTATATTTTCTATTTTACCATTAATTTTATTTTTAAACTATGAGCCATGGAAGTAGAAAGAAGACAGCAAGAACTGCAACTTTTCCAGCATAAAGTTTACTTTTAAGAAAGTTTGACTACTTCGTTTGAGAACCTTCCCTGGACTTGCCACAGAACTCAATCAAACAAAACTAAAATAACACTTGGAACTGTGTTGTATCTGAATCCTTAAAGGCCTTAATTCCCAAATTCCTGTTCAATTTCAGACGTCATTCACCTTGTTTAGGATGATTAAAAGAAAATGATGGGCCCTTCCAAAGCTGCACAATGCCCTCAATTACAGAGGCTAAGAATGTAGTGGGTATACCTCTAACTGTCTAAACAGTGCAATTCTATTTGTAGAATAACTTGCTTGGGATATCTGTGCCAGGAAAAGAATTTTCTGGCAAATATTTTGTCACTGCTGTAAAGCAAATTTGTTAAAGTGCCAAAATAAAGTCTGTCATGCCGAAAGTAAATCATTGTATAGACTCACGTCCACTTTCCTGTATGCTTTCTGCTTAAGTTTTTTTTTAAGAAACAGTAAATAATATCATAAAGCATTAGTAGTCATTACTGAGTTCAGGAAAATTTTGGTAAGCTATAAAAATTAAGGCCAGTGTGGTAGTTCCTGTTTTCTTAACCACCTGTGAATGAGCTCCCTTGTCTAAGTACTGCCGTTTGTTTGAAAGACCTATGGTATTCGTCTGTTTTCAGCACATGGTGGGGGATGGGAAGAGCACATTAAAAAAAAAGAAGAAAACTTTTAGCTATTGGAAAAAGTATCTGAACTCACAATTACTGCCTTGTTAATACAGCTGAATTTAGTTTAAACAAGGCAGAAACTTCCCTCAATTAATGTTAGCATTGGATAGTTTCCTGTCACATGTCCAGTGATTTGATATCTAGGAACACTAGTTATTTTACCAGTCAATGCAGTGCCCTTGTTGAGCATATACTGAAGTCAGTGAACTTGGTATAGGGCATAGGTAGAAGGGTAAATAAGTAGACCTAGGTGTCTTATACAGGCAGCTTAAAGAAACTAAAACTGCCCTAAAAATAATAATGGTATAGTTCTTAGGTACTTGTTCCTTCAAAGTCTTCGACATTTTCAAAATTCAAGAGAAAATTTTAAGTGAGAAACAAAATCATAAAACTTAAAAGTATCACAGGGTTAGTTTGGAATGCTGTTTTTTGTTTTGTTTTCTTTTTTCTTTTTTTTTTTTTTAACTTGGCACAAGGTAAGGATGTTTGGGAAGAGGAAACCTTAATTGAGACAATGCTTCCATAGGTCAGTCTTTAGCCATTTTCTTGATTAATTGTTGATGCGGTAGAGCCCAGCCCATGGTAGATGGTGTCACCTGTGGGCAGGAATAAAAGACCACTCTTCCATGGGTCCTGCTTGAGTTCCTTCCCTCACCTCCCTAAGAGATTGACAGGGAAATAGAAGTGAATAAACCCTTTCCTCGCTGGGTTGGTTTTATCAATGTTTTATCACAACAACAGAAAGCAAACTAGTTGTTTGATAAACAAGATCTTTTTAACCTTATTGATTTAAATGATAGGGTAATAGAAGCAGTATATTTAAAAAAATATTTGGGTGATACATGCCTACCAAATCAGCTACATAGGAGACTCAGTCAGGGAATCACTTCAGTCCGGGAATTTGAGACCAGGTTGGGCAATACAGAGTGTGCATTTCCCAAAACAGAGTCTAGGGTAGGGTTGAAATGCTAGAGTTGGGTCTAAGGGTGCAGCTCTGTCAGATTTTAATAGCTGTCTTGTCCTTATTGTCTTGTATACATGCAAAAGACCCTGAGTTAGATAGTCAACACCGACCCAAATGAAAGCAAACAGGCAAAGACCATGACAGTGTGAGATTCTCAATTCTTTTAAGTCCCTAGCAAGCAACTGTGAAATCCTAAGCAGTTTCCAATGAACTTAAATCAAGACAAATGAAAAGTGGTTGCTCTATATTAAGTGATTAGTTAAAATATTATTCATTGTTAATATTTTGTACTAATAGTGAAATCTGAGACTTGGTCATTTCTGAGGAATTAGATTAGGCCATACAGAAAACTTTAAAACAGGTAGAATTAATGGAGTTTGTCCCACCAGCCTCTGACTGGGGTAACATCACTCTGAGGAAGAAGGTTTCATTTCTTGTTCCCTATCAGGCCTCTTTATGACTAAGGGATCCTAGTGGCTTTGGAACAAATTTGACTTCCTGTTAGCTGGCTGGACTGTAACCCAAGCAAGCCGTCAGTCCAGCTCATACTGACAAAGCGAAGCCTTGGGCTTTGGTGATTTGAGCATACTGAGCTCAGGATTCATTGATGACAGTTTTGTTGGTTTTGATGAAATAGTTCAAGTAAAAATTGTGCAAGCAATTAAAAGTCCAATCAAATGCTTGCCTACTGAATGCATAGGATACTTCAAGAAGTTGGGGGCACAGCGATGGCTGGTGTAGACAGATTCGGTCAGTAAATGTAAATGAAACTCACAAGTGGAGCAATCCCTGTGATATTATTGTCAACCACAGACATGCAGTCTACTGTAAGAGACTAAGAGTCAGAAGGAGCTAGGCATTCTGTGGTAAGAATCTCAAAGTCTCAGCCACTTCAAACACTAAACAATGATTTCTTTTGTTTGTTTGGGGTGTGTGTTGTTTTCTTCTGTTTAGAGAGAGCCTTATGCAGTCTAGGCTGGCCTCAAACTCCCAGTGTAACAAGGATTGCTTTACCCTTCCACCTTCCAATCTTCAATGTAATGATCTGTCCTGTTCCTTTAAGAGACAAGCCCCACCCACTCCCTCCCCAGTCTGCCTAGGAAGGCAGCTCTTCCTTCCTGCTTGCAGCCTGAGTCTCTCTTCCTTCTCTGTCCCTCTCTTGAAGTGGCCGCTTCTGTCTCTCCCTACTTCTCCCCTTACCCCCTCTATTCCCCCCCCCCCCCCCACGCTCTGCTCTTCTCTCTGCCTGGGACCAGCCGCCTTCAGAGACCTGTGGCATGGTCTCGTGGCATGTCCATCCATCTATTTCTCCTCATGGGACTGGCTGCCCCATTGAGGTCTCTCACCCACCATGCAGCTCCCTGCTTGGGACTCCTGTCCTGTTGCAGTTGCAGTCACTCGGGGAACTATGCTGCAGTCTCTGTCTGGAACTGGCTGCTCTCAGGACCCACTGCCTGCAGCAGTTTAGGAACCAGCAGCGTTTCTGCCACTGCAGCCACTCAGGGATCCGCAGTATCTTACTTTTACCTTCATGACTCACATCAAGGAATATGGTATGCCCCATAACAGATACTAGCCCCAGATAAACTGGTAAATTGTGCTTTATATAAATGCCATCCTCATTCCAGGGCTCTGGCCTTTGGAATAGCCTTTGTCTCAACCATAGACAGTTATTGGGTATAAGGAAGAGGGTTTATTGGCAAAATCAAGTCATTTACTACACTTAAGGTTCAAGGAATCAGGAATACAATCCTTCGTGGCTAGAGAGAGATGTGCACAGCTATCATCAGTACCATGACCTGGTCAGAAAAGATCGCTAAGGGAGAGGTCCTGGATTATACAGATTCCAGTGTGCTAAACCCAGAGCAAGCAGGTCTTTCAGGCTACGGGAAAGCCAGAGAAAGGGGATGACCTTGGAATGTTAGAGGAACAAGGGTGACGACTGGTTGCTGATAGGGAGAAATCAGTGAAAAAGAGATGAGAGGAGGCTAAGTAGTCGAATCACTTCCTAGATAGTCTCTCCTTCCATTGCTTGTTATTTTATATATTATTCTTCTCATATTACTCTTTCCAATGGCTTCTGTAGTCTTAGACTAAGGCTCCTACTGATTTACCTTGACCTCTGTGTCTAAAGGAATTTCTCCCTGGTTTGTATCTACCAGGGGTGTGGATAGTTAGTTAGGAGGCCATAATTATCTTCAAAAGAGAAACAACAAGACTATGGAAATGGAGAAGTCTGAAGAGGTGCTGTTTGGAGAGTGTTTAGCAACACTATGTGTTGCTAAAGTTTGGAGGAAGGGGAATAAGGAAAGCAAAGTGTCTAAGAAGGCTGAGCCATGATAAAGAAGGGATATACTTACTGCTGGTATGAATCAAAGGTTCCTTCTAGGTCAAGTTAAATCAGAGAGGGCTACTAGCCATTCATGTAGAGACAGTGGGTGAATGAAGGAAATGGGTCTGGAGTGAAAAGGAGAGCCCTGAAATAAAAATCAATATCTAAAAATCATTTTAGAAGATGGAAAGCTGAACCGGCTTGCCGCCTTCCCTTTGTTGTCAGGGAGATCTTTAGCACTAAGACAACTTCTCTGTGGTTCGAACTCCCACTAGCCAAGTCCTCCTGTGTGGGCCAAACTAACATGATTCTTTAACTGTCCTAACCCACTTCCCACCATCTCTGTAGCCCCAGAGAGGGTAGCAACTTCCAGACTTCCCCTCCCCCCAGTTGGCCCTTTAGCTCTTCTGACATGTTTGCAAGTGACTAAATTCTTGCTTGCATTCCCCAGCATGGGTTCTGTTTTCCTTGCCATCCTCCCACGGATCCCACAATGGTGAATGGCTCCCACCTGGTATGAAAAGCCATGGGACTACATGGGATTATTTGGAAGGGCAGGGGGAGGGGCAGATAGCCTTGAATCTGTCTGGTAACAAAATCTATCTTTTCAGGTGAGCTTTAACCAGATTTACCTGCACTGAACTGCTTTGCCATTTGGCTAGCTGCTAGGCAGGAGCAGTTGTTGGAGAGGTGAGCTAACAAGTAACTCTGCTTGTTCACAGTGACAAAATATGAATTGTTGTTAAAAGAAAGTAACTTGGCAAAGAAATAAGAATTGTTTGTACAACCAGATGACAAAGCTATTATCTGTGTTTAAAACAGGAAACAAAGAGTATGTGATACTCCCACTTCCAGCATATCCTGAGGTCCTTTAAAACAAGAGTTTGGCTTCTTTAATTATCTTTTGCTTAGGTAAATACCAGAGTAAACTTGAATTTTCTCTGAGACAAGTTTTAGAGAAAAATAGAAGACACTATTTAAAATGTAGATGATTTCATTATATATCAGATCAGAATTAAGAGATCATGAAAATACTATTATGATAACCCCATACCTTAAGCCCTAATATTTTTAGTACCTATTTTTTTTCACCTAGCTAATTTATTTATTTTCTCTTTTGTAAAATACAGATAACAAATGGTATCGTATGTGCTTGCTAAAGTCCCTGAGGCAATAGAGGTGATGCCCTGGAAAAACACGCTGGCATCTGGTAGACTATCAAGTTAAGATGCTTTTTTATTCATTCCTTAACCAAATGGGGCACTGTTTACAAGCATGGTGTGAGGCCCTGAGAAGAGACAGACAATAAACAAGTCTGGGCTGTAATTCTGCTAGAAGGTGACACTTAAACACTTCAGGGAGCTGAAAGTGATGAGGAATTACATCACAGATGATGGGGGAGGGGAGCCACGGGGATCTGGGATGCAGGGGCAGGGTAAGCAGTGAGAGACAAGACCTTTAGTGTAGGAAGAGAGGGGCATGATGGGTATCAACAGAACATTCACAGGCCAGATGGTATGCACATGTCCTTGCTTTCATTGCGGTGACCTCAGACAGCCACTGCAAGGTTTCAAGTCAAGGCAAATTATTTAATTCAGGTTTAATAATGATTCTCACATATCAGCAGGTGTGGACTGAGGAGATTGTTCAGTGGGTAATGTGCTTGCATAAATTCTGAGTTTGGGACCCCAACACATATAAAATGCCAGACACAGCAAAGTTATGTTTATAATCTTCCGGGCCTGGGGAAGTTGGGACAGGAGACTCATTGGAACCAGCCCCACTTTAAACTAACCAATCAGCAAGCTTCAGGATTAGTGAGAAATCCTGTCTCACAAATTAAGTTGAAGGGTCAGGGTGAGATGGCTTATTTTGTAAAAACACTTGCCACTATACCTGATGAACATAAATGGCGCCCACAAGTCGCTCTTGACTTCTACAAGTGCATTGTAGTGTGTGTGTGTGTGTACATGTGTATGCACATAAGTGTAAATAAATAAATGTAATCTAAAATTAAGAAATACAAGATGGAAATCTGAAACACAATTAATAAAAACTCAGTGACTGATATTGGGGTTCAACCTGAAGATCAGAAAAGCAAAGCTGTCAGTCACTGGCCCTTACCTTGACCTCAGTCTGAAAATAGCGATCCTGCCTCTAGGAATCTCAGAATGAGATTGTGCCTGAGATGAGAGCTATCTCTTCCCATTCTATAATCCTCTCTAGTTCTGTGATTAAAGGCATGTACTTCCCAGTTTCTATGGCAACTAGTGTAGCTACTAGGATTAAAGGTGTGTGTTATCACTGCTTGGTCTGTAAGGCTGACCAGTGGGATTATTTTATTCTCTGATCTTCAGGCAAGTTTTATTTATTAAAATACAAATGAAATGCCACTACAGAAACCAGTTGAGAAAGAGACACTCATTATCACCTCTGTCCTTCATATTTATGCACATACATATGCATACTCACCCTCCTACACATGTGACCACATAAACAAGTACACATACATACATGCACACACACACATTCAGCAAGCATGGGAATCATTAGTAGATTTTTTTTAGCAGAGTTTATGGTTCACCTTGAAGGTTCTGGTTCTTCAGATGGAGTCAGAATCTGTATTTGAGAATCATGTCACAATTTGCTTTGATGATGCTGTTGAAAATAGATTGATAGAATGGAGGACATAATAAAAAAAATAGGGCAGGGAAACGAGTGATGATACCATAGTCAGTCCACAGGGAGACAGCCAGGACAGCCTCTAAGTGTGGATCCCTGTGGGCATTGGGCTTGCTGGCAGTATACTGCAATGCCTAATACCTGATTTCAAGACTTTGTGGGGAGTCTACTTTTTGAAGGTATAAACAAGATTTTCCAACATATTCTAGTTGATACTCTTCTTCCAGATGCTACAGTTTCCAAAACCTTCCCTTCTTCTCATAATGGTTAGGAATCACATTCATGCAAAACTCCAGTTTGCTCATTTTTTTTTCATTTCTGTAAAGTTCAACATCTATTTACCTCTGCCCTTTTGTTTTAATATAAACAACATCTGCCTTTTCCTTCAGTTTTCCCATTCCCACCCCTTTTCATGGTTTTATTTTCCAGTCTCAGCTGCTCATAGGCAAATGTGGCTGGAAAATATTAAGTGGAGAATTTCAGAAATGCATAATTTTTAAATTTTAAATACATGCTTACAGTTAGCCAGGCAGTGGTGGAGCATGCCTTTAATCCCAGCACTCGGGAGGCAGAGGCAGGCGGATCTCTGTGAGTTCAATGCCAGCCTGGTCTACAGAGTTCCAGGACAGGCTCCAGAGCAACACAGAGAAACCCTGTCTAGAAAACACAGCAAAAGTACATGCTTACAGTATGCTATTATATTTGTTCTGTTTTCTTATTAATAGTTGTCAAACTCTTAGTTCCTGGTTTATCTTTCAGTAACTCCTGATTCTGCTTTACAATATGTTCACATGAATATAAAGCATTGCGTGGATTGGTTTGGATACCATCCAGTTTTAGGGATCCTCCATAAGTTTTGAAATGTATCCTTGGTGGAGGAGAAGGAGCTACTACTTGATGAAGTTTGAATCATTTTCCCAGTCCCACTCCTGTTGGGGAATACTATTTTCAGGTGCGTGACTTTTGTTTATGCTGCATTTGTTTAACTCTGTGAAGCTGTGTTACTGTGCCTGTCTAAAACACCTGATGGGATCTCTCGGCGCCAGGAGACCCAGCGTTGGGGTGAGTTTCTGGCCCGCAGCGCCCGCCTGGGACGGGGAGCTCAGAGGTTCCTTGGCCCCCTATCCTTCTTGGGCTCTCTGCAGGGCCTCTACTCCCAGCATACCGCCTCTTTCTTCCTAGCCCACCCAGCTTCCATACAGAACCCTCCCCACATCGGCCCCACCGCCCTCTTTCGGCACATAACATCACCCAGCCCAGCCTGTCTGGGCAGTGGGTCCCAATCCTCGGGGCACCCAAGCGGGTTGGAGTTCCTTTGTTTCTATGGCCTGCCTGCACCAAGCAGGGTAGGCGCTTTGTTTGCGAGCTGCACAACCAGCACAGAGGCCTGATCTCTCGGCGCCAGGAGAGCCAGCGTTGGGCACGGAGACCTGATCTCTCTGCGCCAGGAGAGCCAACATTGGGGAGAGCCAGCATTGGGTAGGCAAGGAGACCTGATCCAGTAAAAGAAGATCCATAAGGGAGCATTTGGAAGAAGAGATGGGCAGACGCCAAGGCAAGAATTCACACAACAAGCTGAAAAGCAACATGAAGCCACCAGAAACCAGCGACCACACAATGGGAGGACATGAACACCTTAATCAAGAAGAAGTAGAAAAGATTGACTTCATGAAAGTGATTGACGCCCTTAAACAGCATGTAAAAAACACCCTTATAGAAATGGATGAGAAATATAACAGAAAGTTTGAAGAGAATAAATCAGTGAATGATACCCTAGAAAACCAAGGAAAAACAATCAAACAGATAATGGAAACAGTTCAAGACTTGAAAACTGAAATGGAGGCAAAGAAGAAAACACAAACAGAGGGCCGGCTGGACATGGAAAATTTAAGTAAACAAACAGAGTCTACAGAAACAAGCATAATCAAAAGAATACAAGAGTTAGAAGAAAGAATCTCAGATTCTGAAGATACCATAGAGAAAATAAACACACTGATCAAAGAAAACAGCAAGTCCAACAAACTCTCATCACAAAACATTCAGGAAATGTGGGACACAATAAAAAGACCAAACCTAAGAATAATTGGAGTAGAAGAAGGAGAAGTGCAGCTCAATGGTACAGAAAATATATTTAATAAAATTATAAAAGAAAACTTTCCCAACCTAAAGAAAGATATACCTATGAAGGTTCAAGAAGCATACAGAACACCGAATAGGCTGGATCAAAAAAAAAATCTGCTCGCCATATAATTATCAAAACACAAAGCATACAGAATAAGGAAAGAATATTAAGAGCTGCAAAGGAAAAAGGCCAAATTACTTATAAAGGCAAACCTATCAGACTTACACCTGACTTCTCCATGGAAATCATGAAAGCCAGAGGTCCTGGATAGATGTACTGCAGAAACTGAGAGACCATGGATGCAAGCCCAGATTACTATACCCAGCCAAGCTTTCGTTCACTATAAATGGAGAAAATAAAATTTTCCAGGATAGAAACAAATTTAAACAATACGCAGCCACAAATCCAGCCTTACAGAAAGTAATAGAAGGAAAATCACTAACCAAGGAGTCCAACAATGACCACAATAACTCAGACATCTAGAGACCCTTCACCAACACAAATCAAAGAAGGGAAACACACAAACTCTACGACTAAAAAAAAAAAATGACCGGAGTTAACAACCACTGGTCATTAATATCACTTAATGTCAATGGACTCAACTCACCTATAAAAAGGCACAGGCTAAGAGATTGGATAAGAAAACAGGATCCAACATTCTGCTGTTTACAAGAAATACACCTCAACCACAAAGACAGGCACCTACTCAGAGTAAAGGGCTGGGAAAAGGCCTATCAAGCAAATGGATCTAAGAAACAAGCAGGTGTGGCCATACTAATCTCTAACAAAGTTGACTTCAAACTTAAATCAATCAGAAAAGATGAAGAGGGGCATTTTATACTCATAACAGGAACAGTTCATCAGGATGAAGTTTCAATCCTGAACATCTATGCCCCTAATATAAAAGCACCCACGTACGTAAAAGAAACATTGCTAAAACTCAAGGCAGCCATCAAACTGCACACACTAATAGTAGGAGACTTCAACACCCCTCTCTCACCAATGGACAGGTCAATCAGACAGAAACCTAACAGAGAAATAAGAGAATTAGTGGAGGTAATGAATCAAATGGACTTAACAGACATCTATAGAATATTCCACCCAATAGGAAAGAATATACCTTCTTCTCTGCAGCTCTGGAACCTTCTCAAAAATCGATCACATAGTTGGTAACAAAGCAAACATCCACAGTTACAAAAAATATTAGTAACCACCTGTGTCTTATCAGATCACCATGGATTAAAGTTAGAATTCAACAACAATGCTACCCCCAGAAAGCCTACAAAGTCATGGAAACTGAACAGTCAACTACTGAACCATACCTGGATTAAAGATGAAATAAAGAAAGAAATTAAAGTCTTCCTGGAATTCAATGAAAATAAAGAAACAACATACTCAAACTTATGGGACACTATGAAAGCAGTCCTAAGAGGAAAGTTCATAGCACTAAGTGCCCACTTAAAGAAAACAGAGAAAGCTCACATTGGAGACTTAACAGCCCACCTGAAAGCTCTAGGAAAAAAAAGCAGACTCACCTAGGAGGAGGAGAAGACTGGAAATAATCACTCTGAGGGCTGAAATCAACAAAATAGAAACACAGAAAACAATACAAAGAATCAATGAAACAAAAAGCTGGTTCCTGGAGAAAATCAACAAGATTGACAAACCCCTATACAAACTAATCAAACGGCAGAGAGAGAATTTGCAAATTAATAAATCAGAAATGAAAAGGGGGCCATAACCACAGACACAGAGGAAATTCAGAGAATCATTAGATCTTACTACAAAAGCCTATATGTATGCCACAAAACTGGAAAATGTAAAGGAAATGGATACTTTTTTAGATAAATATCATATACCAAAGTTAAATCAGGACCAGGTGAACAATCTAAATAGACCTGTTAGTCGCGAAGAATTAGAAGAGGTTATCAAAAACCTCCCTACCAAAAAAAGCCCAGGACCAGATGGTTTCAATGCGGAATTCTACCAGAACTTCCAAGAAGACCTAATACCTATACTCCTTAATGTATTTCAAATATAGAAACAGAAGAGGCACTGCCAAATTCCTTTTATGAAGCTACAGTTACTCTGATACCAAAACCGCACAAAGACTCAACCAAGAAAGAGAATTATAGACCAATCTCACTCATGAACATCGATGCAAAAATCCTCAACAAAATACTGGCAAACCGAATCCAAGAACACATTAGAAAAATTATCCATTATGATCAAGTAGGCTTCATCCCAGGGATGCAGGGCTGGTTCAACATACGAAAATCTATCAATGTAATCCAGCATATAAATAAACTGAAAGAAAAAAACCATATGATCATTTCATTAGATGCTGAAAAAGCATTTGACAAAATTCAACATCCCTTTATGATAAAAGTATTGGAGAGATTAGGGATGCAAGGGTCATACCTAAATATAATAAAAGCTATATACAGCAAGCCGACAGCTAACATCAAATTAAATGGAGAGAAACTCAAAGCCATCCCACTAAACTCAGGAACACGACAATGATGTCCACTCTCACCATACCTCTTCAATATAGTGCTTGAAGTTCTAGCAATAGCAATAACACAAAATAAGGAGATCAAGGGGATTCGAATTTGAAAGAAAGAAGTGAAACTTTCGTTATTTGCAGATGATATGATAGTGTACATAAGCGACCCCCAAAACTCCACCAAAGAACTTTTACAGCTGATTAATGTAATCATTTAGTAATGTGGCAGGATACAAGATCAACTCCAAAAAATCAGTTGCCCTCTTATACACAAAGGATATGGAAGCAGAGAGGGAAATCAGAGAAGCTTCACCTTTCACGATAGCCACAAACAGCATAAAATATCTTGGGGTAACTCTTTCCAAGGAAGTGAAAGATCTATTTGACAAGAACTTTAAGGCATTGAAGAAAGAAACTGAGGAGTATACCAGAAAATGGAAGGACCTCCCTTGCTCTTGGATTGGGAGGATCAACATAGTAAAAATGGCAATTCTACCAAAGGCAATTTACAGATTCAACGCAATCCCCATCAAGGTCCCATCAAAATTCTTCACAGATCTTGAGAGGACAATAATCAACTTTATATGGAAAAACAAAAAACCCAGGATAGCCAAAACAATCCTATACAATAAATGATTGTCTGGAGGCATTACCATCCCTGACTTCAAACTCTATTAGAGAGCTACAGTGATGAAAACAGTGTGGTACTGGCATAAAAACAGAGAAGTCGACCAATGGAATCGTATAGAAGACCCGAATTTTAACCCACAAACCTATGAACACCTCATTTTTGATAAAGGAGCCAAAAGTATACGATGGAAGAAAGAAAGCATCTTCAACAAATGGTGCTGGCATAACTGGATGTCAACCTGTAGAAGAATGAAAATAGACCCATATCTATCACCATGCACAAAACTCAAGTCCAAATGGATTAAAGACCTCACTATCAGTCAGAACACATTGAACCTGGTAGAAGAGAAAGTGGGTCAGATGGGCACAGGAGATCGCTTCCTATGTGTAACCCCAACAGCACAGACATTAAGGGCAACATTGAATAAATGGGACCTACTAAAACTGAGAAGCTTCTGTAAAGCAAAGGACACTGTCACCAAGACAAAAAGGCAACCTACTGACTGGGAGAAGATCTTCACCAACCCCGCAACAGACAAAGGTCTGATCTCCAAAATATATAGAGAACTCAGGAAACTAGACTTTAAAATGCTAATTAACCCAATTAAAAAATGGGGCACTGAACTGAACAGAGAATTTTCAGCAAAGGAAGTTCAAATGGCCAAAAGACACTTAAGGTCATGCTCAACCTCCTTAGTGATCAGGGAAATGCAAATCAAAACAACTTTGAGATATCATCTTACATCTGTCAGAATGGCTAAAATAAAAAACTCCAATGATAGCCTTTGCTGGAGAGGCTGTGGAGGAAGGGGTACCCTCATCCATTGCTGGTGGGAATGCAATCTTGTGCAACCACTTTGGAAATCAGTGTTTCGGTTTCTCAGGAAATTCGGGATCAACCTACCCCTGGACCCAGCAATACCACTCCTGGGAATATACCCAAGAGATGCCCTATCATATGACAAGAGCATTTGTTCAACTATGTTCATAGCAGTATTATTTGTAATAGCCAGAACCTGGAAACAACCTAGATGCCCTTCAATGGAAGAATGGATGAAGAAAGTGTGGAATATCTACACATTAGAGTACTACGCTGCGGTAAAAAACAATGACTTCTCGAATTTTGCATGCAAATGGATGGAAATAGAAAACACTATCCTGAGTGAGGTAACCCAGACCCAAAAAGATGAATATGGGATGTACTCACTCATAATTGGTTTCTAGCTATAAATAAGCTACAATTGGTGATCATAAAGAAGCTAAGTAAGAAGGTGAACCAAAGGAAAAACATATAGTTATCCTCTTGGCTATGGGAAGTAGACAAAGTTGCCGGGGAGAAAATTGAGATCTTGGGGGTGGGGTGGGATGGGGGTAAGGGGAGATGGGGAGAGAAAAGGGAGAAGGGGAGGAAGGGGGGAACTTGGGGAAAAAGGAGGATTGGGATAAAGGAAGGTTGGATAGGGGAGCAGGGAAGCACAAATCTTAGTTAAGGGAGCCACCTTAGGGTTGGCAAGAGACTTGAACCTAGAGTGGCTCCCAGGTGCCCAAGCCGAGGTCCCCAGTTGGTTCCTTGGGCAGCTGAGGATAGGGAACCTGAAATGACCCTATCCTATAGCAATACTGACGAATATCTTGCATATCATCATAGAACCTTCATCTGGTGATGGATGGAGATAGAGACAGAGACCCACACTGGAGCACTGGACTGAGCTCCCAAGGTCCCAATGAGGAGCAGAAGGAGAGAGAACATGAGCAAAGAAGTCGGGACCACGAGGGGTGCACCCACCCACTGAGACAGTGGAGCTGATCTATTGGGAGCTCACCAAGGCCAGCTGGACTGTGACTGAAAAAGCATGGGATAAAACTGGACTCTCTGAACATGGCGAACAATGAGGGCTGATGAGACGCCAAGGACAATGGCAAGGGGTTTTGATCCTACTTAATGTGCTGGCTTTGTGGGAGCCTAGCCAGTTTGGATGTTCACCTTCCTAGATATGGACGGAGCGGGGAGGACCTAGGACTTACCACAGGGCAGGGAATCCGGACTGCTCTTTGGACTAGAGAGGGAGGGGGAAAGGAATGGGGGGAGGGGGAGAAGGGTGGGAGGAGGGGGAGGGAAAAGGGAGGCTGGGAGGAGGTGGAAACTTATTTTTTTTTCCTCCTTTTCTCAATAAAAAAAAAAGGGAAAAAAAATAAAACACCTGATGGTCCTAATAAAGAGATGAACAGCCAATAGCGTGAGAAGAGCAAGGATAGGCAGGGCTGGCAGGCAGAAGGAGAAACGAGAAGAGGAACAAGGAGAGGAGAACATCTGGGGCCAGCCACCCAGCCACACTGCAAGCCATGGAGAAAGAAGTAAAGAAAGGTATACAAAAAAAGGAAAGATAAAAGTCCAGAGGCAAAAGGTAAGATTTAAGATAAGAAAAGCCGGCAAGAGACAAGCCACACTAAAGCTGGGCATTTATAAGTAATAATAAGCCTCAGTGTGATTTATTTGGCTTCTAGGTGGTGGGCCCCTCAAAAAGCCAAAGGAGTACAATATCCCACAGTATACCCCAGTACCACCCCCCTCTCTTTCCCAGTCCTGCTTCTCACCACACAACTATCAGTTCTTTATTACTTGGCTCTTATTCGTCTATGAAATTTGGAAGGACCTTGTATGTCTGGGACCTTCAGCCAAGCAAAACAAAACAATCTTTATTATATCAAATCTAAACAAAATTCAAGCAACTAGGTGTCTGTGGATATTCATCCAAATCCCAGGCTTCAATTTTACCTACTTAAAACATAGAAAATGCTCAGATGGTTAAAGGTTTCTGTGCAGATACATTAGAGCATTCTACAGATAAACATTTAGCTTTCATACAGGGAGATGATTAGTGTTTTCTTCCTTTGTTCTTTCAATATTTCCGTTACTGTGCTACATAATCACCATGTTGGATCCAGGCTGTCCCCAAGATCAAAAACTACCCTTTTATGACCCACATCTCCCATTTATGTGAAGGAGGCAGGGCTATAAACATGGTATGAAAAAAAATCTTACATGCCATCTTGATTGCTAACATCTGTTTAAATTTCCATTCATAAATTTGAAATCCAGGCTTCTGCAGCCATCTGTTTGCTCCCAACAATCTGAAAAGAAAAAATAAGAGCCTAAGGCATTTGTGCGGGTGGGAGAATGGTTCCTGCTTGGCTCGTCTACCTTGGTGAGAATGAGCTAGCTCTGCCTTTGTGCTTCCTCCTCACAGGGCAAGAGAAGAGTCCAGTTTCAACCCCTGTATCTTAGTCACGGGAGAAAAAGAGATTAAGAAATGATTCTTTTCTTAGTCACCACTTCCATTTTCTTCTTTCACTGAGCAGTGCCTCCCATGCCCAGAGGCAATCTTGTCCATTTCGTTAATAAGGGACAGGGAAATATTTCTGTGAGTATTCTCAGTGTTTCCTGATAATCGGAGCAAGCACTAGTGAACTGGATCATAGACAACTAACTCTCTACCTTGCTGGGCCTGTGGGACTCTCGTGGGAATCTCTTCACAGAACACTATATGGATATGATTCAGCAGCTGTAAGAGCCAGATGCCAGGCTAGGATACGTGACCTCCCTGCTCCATTTTTTTCTTTTAATTTTCTTTTGGCAGTGTCATTTGTGTCTATGGGACTGGGCTTTTTTCTAAAGCTGCTTGGCTCTGTTCCAAGCATTCTGTTACAGCAACTGAGAATGCCTTCTAAAGCTAACATGACGTTTTAGGGGCCTACTGGGTTACAGTACTCTTCTCAAATGCGGTCTGACTTGGTGCTCTGTTTCAGCTTCAAAGAACTTTTTTTCTTTAGTTTATGTTGAGAAACAAGTCCTCAAGAAACCACAGGCAACTCTATGGTTTGTTATCCTCACGTCCTTTGTGAAAACCTCAGCATTACGATGAGCAAGGATCCACCCAACTTTTAGCTGAACAGTCTAGCGCATAAGCTGGTGGTTTGTGGGATTGCCTTGCTGACTTGAAAGGTCTCATTTATTTCTGCTCTGACATTGCTTTTATATATAACTTATGACTGATGCTTTGGGTCTTTCTGTGTGACCTGGAATGAGTCATTTAACCATCCTCAGATCAGAGTCTTGGAATGGCAACAGAACAGAACATTTTAATCACTAACCTTGCTATACTTGCCTGCTGCAGTTTAAAGAGGATCCCGAAAGTTTGTTTGTTAGGAGCTTAATCCCCATATTTATACACTAATATTGTTTAAATGTGGAAATCGTTTTGGGGAGTAATTGCGATTAGATAAATTCATAAGGCTAAGGATCCAGCTTGGGATTAGTGGCTTCAAAACAAAGGAAAGAGAGAGATGAAGCTAGCCTGTGCTTGCTCTGTTTTGTTACCAGGTGCCCTCTGCCATGTTGTCATGCAGTGGGAAAGCTAAGGCCAGGTGCTGGCATCTTGCTTTTAAACTTACCAGCATTCAGAGCTGTAAGCTAAATAAAATGCCATTCTTCACAAGTTACCCAACAGAAAATGGACCATGTCATCATTACTGAGTAGATCATATAGATGTTTATTCTGTGTGCAGACTATTAGCAGCCCTCTCTGATGCGGGGATACTAGACATCTAAATTACCTGCACTTCTAAACAGCAGTGGTCAGCTCATAAGCCCTTCCTCAGCTCTCATTTTCACTAGGCTCTCTCATGCTGTCAACGAAGTCTATCTTTCTGATTTCAGAGTCCTTGTCCTGTCCCCTCCCTCCCTCTATATATTCCTCAGTACTCTTGTGATGAAGTAGCAAGGTCACAAGCCTTATCTTATGTTGGGAGCAGTGAACCCCCAGATCCTGAATTTCTTGTAAACAACTTGTTTCCCCCTGATCTGAGTACCTACAGCTACTTTGAGCACGAGACCCTCATGGCAGGGGAGTGGTTTCTTGTGCATTTGGCTGGGGCGTGGCTATCCCTATATAATATGCTCCTGGACACAATAAAGGGGGCATTTTTGGGGCATTTTAGCATCAAGGATGGCCTGTGTCTCTGTCTCTGTGAGTCTTTGTGTGTTTCAATCTCCAGCCCTTTGCCCAGATCACGACCTGTATGGTGGCACATAGAACACAGATGGGCGTGGTGTGCAACCTTATAGCTGGTGTCAAGGTCTATATGAGTCTGAAGAAAAGTGGGAATCACTTTGGGCCACTTATTCATTCATAGCATGCATCATTAATCCATCTTCCTGTGCTCTCTGGTAAGGCCAACTTCAGAATTCTCTAGCTAAGATTTAATGTAGCCACAAGTAATTGGTCTCAAGTGGGTGGAAGAGCAGACCTAGTCACCAACCTTTGCTAGGAACAATGGTCCAGATACCATAGTTATTCTGAACAAAATATGAATGACTGAAAGTAGAGAATATAGATTTCAACAACTCTCCTTTCTCTAATTCTGTGCTTAACTATCACTTTAATATAATGTACTAACGTAGAACCAGGACATAAATATTCATTAGAAAATAAAAAAACAACAAAAAAATGAGAAAACATATAAATATTCCTGCCATCCCAGTGAATACCAGAGCAAAGGTTATTATTTATTTCTCAAGAATGTTATCATGTATCTTCATTTCTTGTACACAAATTGACCCCCAAATGCACTTTGCCCATGGGTTATGCAAGCTTGAAACTCATCTAGGACCATATTTCCATCTGCTGGTTGCATCCCATAAACCCCTTTTAGTGTATCCTTTTTTTTTTTTTTTGCCTCATGGCATGGATTCATTGAAGAGACTGAGCCACTCTTTTGACTTTGTTTAAGTTGGAAACAATCCCAAATGCACAGAAAAGCTGCATATCACACTGGTTTTCTGAAGAATCAGAGCAGAAGCTGCTGAATCATGGGATGGCCCATGATTCTAATATTCAGATGTATTTTCTAAAAGGATAAAAAAATTGACATTCTCCTTTATCTCCTCAATACAAGTACCAAACCATGAAATCCATGCGGTTACTTCTCTCAACCGATGGTTTCTCTATTCTCTTCAATGACATGCTTTAAGAGAAGATTTCAGTATAAAATAATGTGCTGAAACTTTATGTCCTATATCTTCAGTCTCCTTCAATTTGCAACATGCTTACTCTTTACTTGACCTTCATGACCTTGACACTTGCAGAATTAAAGATTAGGTAGTTATTTTATAGAATGCTTTCAAAGTAGATGCATCTGGTAAGGTTTTGTGAGTAGAGTCAGGCAATACATCACAGCAGAAAACATCACAGACCTGATGTAATATCATCTCATTACATCCCATTAGGTTGCACAGGATTTAGATTCGCCTCATTACTACTGATGTTGACATTGATCTCTGATTAAGGTGGCATTTTCCAGGCATCTTGCCCTTTATCATTAGTATCTTGTGGGGAGATATTTTGAGTTTGCATCAATAGCCTAGCCACACTTTCAATTTGGTCTTTATTTATATTGTGTGTATTCTTATTTCATTTGTGGAATGTTAGTTAGCTACTATTATTATTCATTTTCATATTTATATTATTCTATATTTGGCCAATAAGAGTCCCTTCACCTGGGATTCTATGCCCTTTTGATGTGGTATGTTGTTAAATTCTCCTAGCATTTTCTTACTTTAATATTCAAAAGAGGTTTCAGGTTTCTCCGGTACTTTATCTAGCCCAGTTCTGAAATCAGGTATTCTCCAAAGACCCTGGATGTCTTTTAGTGGAGAATAGTGTCCAGAAACCAGTATCTAGTTACCCAGTGTGAATCTTGTAAATTTCCTGAACCCTTTAGGTTTTGTTTACTTCCCGAGTCTTATCAGTTTCCTCCTCCCTCTGGAGAAAGAAAGGTTTCAATTTGGAAGTAATAGCTATGCCACACCAGGTCTCCATTCACTTAATACATCCAATCACTCCTCTACATAACCCCACCTTTCTGTCCTCATTGCGCTCTTCCTCTGTGGGGAGGGGTTTCAGAGGGCAATGGAGACTATTAAGCTTTAAATATCTCACTTGAAGGAGGTCATCCTAAAAATGTCATCAACACACATTTTAAAAAATATTTTTCAAGTTAGTATACAAAATAATGTGTTTCATTCTGACATTTCATTCATAATTGGCATTGTACTTTGTTCACATTTGCCTCCTGCTGTCAGGATGATGGCAGCATCAACCTTCTTGCTAGTCTCCTTCATCCCTTCTTGTTTCATTGTGTGTGTATATATTTTTATTCAGATTCTGCAGACCAAAGAAGCCATGTGATGATCCAATCTCTCATATTTTACTTGAAATGATCTTTAGTTCCCTCCATGTTTCTGCAAATGAAAAAGTTTCATTATTCATTATGACTGGATATAACCCCATTGTACATATGTTCTACATTTTATTTATCTATTCATATTTTGATGGGAATCTTGGAGGCTCCATATTAAAAAAATATGAATAGTACCATGATAAAAATGGATGTTTTGTCTATGAGGATGCAGTTAGATTTATTTGGTTATGTAATCTGATATATACACCGATCATACATTAGTTCTGTGTTTAGCAGTTTATTTGAGGACTCTTCACACTGATTTCCATAGAGACTGCACCAGTTCACATTCCTACTAGCAGTGTATTTGCATCCCCTGCCCTCAAACACACACCCTTAAGGGTGTTCGTTGTCATTTTTTTCTTGATGATAGCCATTTGACTTAAGTGAATTAGACTCTTAGTACAGTTTTAATTTATTCCTCTGGTGAATGTGAACACTTTTCAAATATTTTCTGACCATATGTACTTACTTTGAGAAGTGTCTGCTCAGTTAATTCAGCTATTTATGGATTGGAATCCTTTTCAGACTGTCTTTTCCTATGCTAATATGTCTTAACACAGCCTCATGTAGAACTATCAGAACGTCAAAATACATCCTATGCCAGGTCAGCAAGTGTTGGATCCTATTGCCTTTTATAGATCCTGGATGTTTTACTCAAATAGCAGAACCTTCTCTGGGCCATCATACATTACCACTACTCCCATTCCTACATACATAGACATAAACATTGTTTGCCTAGATCAATCTCTTGCACAAAATATTTCAGAAAGTAGAGAAGGATAAAAAGAGGAGAAAAAGGAGTTATTATTGATCATGGCTTTTTGGTTGTTGCTTCATTTTGTTTTTAGAGACAGGACCTTGCTGTACAGCCCAGATTTGGCTCAAATTTTTAATCATCTTGCCTCAGCCTCTTTGGTATTGAGATTGTAGGTATACCCATAATTGACTTTTGAGGAAAAGAACACTGGCATATAACCACTAGCTTCATTTACCACTCACTACTGAAACCTCAGCTCCAGTTCTTTAATTTCTGGTTGAAGATAAAGTGTGCAGTGATAATTCCACAGATAACAATAGGGGCACATAGAGGAAGCCAGGGAGAGATTCCCATTGCTCTTTTTCAAAGAATTTATAGAGAAAGATTCCAACTTATAATAATTAGTGGGAGATCATAAGAGTTTGCTGGAGATGCTGGAACAAAGTATTAGAAAAGAAATGCCTTAAACAGAAAAATTTGTTTTCTCACAGCTGGGAGAAGGTATATGTCTGAAATTAAGGATCTGGAAGGACTGGTTTCTCCTGAGGCATCTCTCCTTGGCTGGTAGATGAGTGTCTTCTCAGCTGTTCTCACATAGTCTTTCCTCTGTATGTGTCTGTGTCTTAATTTCGTCTAGAAATGGCACAAGCCTTATTGGATTTGGGCTTGATTATTTATTTAAAGTTTATCTCTAATTACAACCACATCCTGAAGTAATGACAGCTGAAACTCTGCTATAAACTTTAGAATGTGTAGTCCTAGATAAAAAAACACACAGTAGTTTTCTTGGTATTGGGTGAAGTGCTTTAGGTGATGCAGATTTTTAAGACTTTCTTATTTAAATGACTAATCTCCCTATAAAATCTTATTCTTTCTTACCTATTTCTATCAAAATTTCGATCACCCAACTTGTAGAAAATACTGAATAGTTTGTGGGATTTATAGGCGGTTTTAACATTAGGTTAAAAAATATCAGAATGTAAAACCCAAAGGGAATGACAAGAAATGAAAATGATCATCTTTCAGTGGGGCCTCAGTGGTTAACCACAGAACCCATTTGAGGAGACAAAAGGAATCAGTCATTGTTGCTATGAAAAACAATGTCTTATTTAGGTGTACTGATTTGACCCGAGAGATCAGAAATACTGCCCAGTGTGATGAAAAGAATACAGCCTAGTCTTGTTTCAGGAACTGCATTCAGGGCTGGACCAGTAAAAACGTTCTTCCATGGTCTCAGCTTCAGTTTGTGCCTCCAGCTTCCTGCCTTGCGTTCCTATCTTGACTTCTATCAGTGTTGGACCATTACCTGGAAGTGTAAGCTAAAATAAACCCTTTCTTTCCAAGTTGATTTTGGTCATGGTGTTTATCACAGCAACAGAAACAAGAAGAGGGGTAAAGCTGAAATAGGAAGTCAGACTCAATTACTGTGAAGTGTCAGTCCAAAGAGATACAGGTACCAGACCGTAGGATAAAAGTAAAGATAAAGAAATAGAGTGAGAGGGTTTAGTGCACAGTGGAACCTGGGGCAATTTTCTAATCCATTGGATAGAACCACAAGAGCCGTTTATAGGGTCTTAGCAGCTGCAGTCATGGCACTCCAGGGATTGTTAGTGTTACCAAACTAATTCATGTATGTAAATAAAGAGCTTTATGAGAGCAAATAACAGAAATGGTGATCTAAATACTAAAGGAAAGCAGAAATTTGCTGGTATATGTAGCTTCAAGGGTTCTTATCTAGCTCTTGGTATCTGGATCTTATGGTTCAGACAGTGTCAACCCTTTCCATTTGCAAATTACTTGCATCTACTTCTTTTCTGGTGTTGGCTGTTTTTTCCACACATGTGCCCTTTTTTTGTGACTGGAAAAATGTTTAACCAAAATTACCTCTATTGTCTTTCATGTGTCCAGAAGGATTTGCTCTTTCTCTTTCAGTGGATTGTGCTAATTTTAATGGGGGATTTGGCCAAGTTAGAGTCATATTTTCATCTGCAAACTTCTGTGGGCATGAAGAAGGCAGGTTGAGTCTTATGTGATGGGCAGGGGTGTTATTCTTCCAGAAACATATGGAAAGAGGGAGCAAAGGTTGCTCAGAAGGGCAGTAAATTACTCTAGGAGGATGAATACACTCAGGATGGGCCACAATCGTGACTTTATTGTGAAAACTTAAATCCAAACTAAGGAGTAAACATGCTTGCTGTTTAAGACATCTATTTCTGAATTATTCTGTATGTTGTTCTATATGTTTCCTGGTAGGCAGGAGAATGGCCCCAAAAGATTAGTTCTGAAGTCACTATGAATGAGACAATCCTGCCGAAAAGGAAATTCTAGAAGTAGACTCAGAGATGCACGCTGCTGTCTCCTAACAGAATTCCCAGTAGTTAGGTGTGAAGTACAATTTAGAACTGTAACAGAGATGTATATACATGCTTTGTAGTGGAGTCAGAACCCACATCTTCTCAGGGTTGGTCTAGTTACTATTTTAATCTGTGGAGTCAAATAAAGCAACTAGACTCCTTGCTGACGTCAAGGAAAAGCAATGCCTTCCTCTTCTTACATTGTCCCTTGTACTGGGCACACAGGCAGGTACATAGAGACCCAAGATGTATGCCCACGATGACCGAATCCTGAAAATGTGGAGGTCTTTCAGTACCAATCAGTGGTGCTTTCTTTACCCATTTTCCACGTTCAAGAGCTCCTAAACTAGCCAGTCCTTCCATATGACAATGGCTACTCCCTTCACCAGCTCAATACCGAGTAGCAGAGAGAGGAGGAAGATGCATCTTTTATTAGCAGTGTTCTCATGCGCTATCAAGTACAAAGTCAACCTTATTAATGAGTCATTCCTACGTACTTGTCTGTTTTTAGGACATTTACATCTTATAACAGATAAGACAAATAAAAAAAGCTGGATCTCAGGGACTGGAGAAATGGCTTAGCGGTTAAGAGCACTGACTGTTTTTCCAGAGGACCTGGGTTCAGTTCCCAACACCCACTTGGCAGCTTACAACTGTCTGTAATTCCAGGATCCAACACCCTCACACAGACATATATACAGACAAAACACCAATAAAAATATAAATAAGTAAATTTAATAGGTTGTTGGTAGTAGCACATGCCTTTAATCCCAGCACTTGGAAAGCAGAGGCAAGCAGATGTCTGTGAGTTTGAGGCTAAAGGTCTACAGTGCAAATTCCAAGACAGCTAAGGCTACACAGAGAAACCCTGTCTCAGAAAAAAAAGTGCTGGATTTAGTACTTCTGTACTGGCGAAACTAAAAGATTAATCAAATAATTATAGAATAGGATGTTAAAAATAAACATTGAGCAATTCTTTTGAAAACAGGGTCACTATCTAGAAAATTCTTTATTTTTGATTTTAGGTAGTGTAATTTGATTAAACATTGTAATCCTTGTTTACTTTAGTATGAACACTCAATTCTATCACCCATAGATTCATTGTAATTAAGAACAGCATTATTCCCAGGTGGTGAACGCCTTTAATCCCAGCACTTGGGAGGCACAGGCAGGTGGATCTATGTGAGTTTTAGGCTATCCTGGTCTACAGAGCTAGTTCCAGGACAGCCAGGGATACACAGAGAAATCCTGTGTGGGGAAAACAAAACTGTAGCATTGTCATGGGATTTAGACCAGCTCGCACACTGGTCTTGACTTGTGTGACATAGACTTTTATCTTAGGTTTTCTATGAACTTAGTGCTTTATGTCAAACCTGTTGTCTATTCTAGAGCTGTCACTTCTGGGACTAGAGGAACTGGTGACAACTAGAATTTGGAAAGTATAGCCAACTCTTCAAATTATTTCACCAATCTGTTCTCACTTGGATTTGCCAATCACTTGTCCCTTACCTTTATGGTATTCTGGTCAGCTTAGTCTACAGGACTTATAACAACCATATATTAGCGCCTATAATGGGTAATATGTCAGACATTGCTCTCAGCACTCAGAATGTAGTGGATATACTACACGTTGGCAAATATTTGTCTATATAAATAAGTATGACCATTTTTATTAAGTGTTAATATTATATAAAATATAAGTGTTTATTAGTTAATTTTAAGAAGCTATGAGAAAGGAAGAGTTTACTCAGTTATGGTTTCAAGGAATTCAGTTCACGGCTGCTTGGCTCTGTGCACTTGGGAATAACATTACAATAGCAGCAAGAAGCAAGAAAAACAAGAAGGCAGATAGGAGTGGAGAATGTTGAAGGAATTATGGGTATAACACTCAAGAGCATATAGAGTGATTTAGTTTTCCACCTGCTAAAGCTTCAAAAACCTCCCCAAGCCAAACCGTCAGCTGCAGACCAAGCATGCAGGAACAGAGCTTGTGGCTGGGACTATGCAGATCCAAATTATACTAGCAAGGAAAATAAATGCATCAAATGTCATATGGCTTCATAGTGGATGGAGATGTAGCAAATAATTCTAACATGAACCCTGGAAGAGAGCAGTAGCATAAAGAATGAGCTCCACTTCCACTGACTTGTACAAGCCAAATTCAGGACTATCAAGGTATTTCATTTAGAGAGAGCATCGCTAAGAGCTGTGGGGTTATATTGATGCCATTATATCAGAAATTTAACAGTTATGAAACAGATGGGAATAAAATGAGAATCAGTAGGGTGGGAGGTATTACAGTAGAGGGACATGAATGGAGTAATTAACTTCTGTCGGCTACTAAGGAGGCCTCATGGTAAAAGGACCCACACAGTGTTTGCAAAGATGGACCCTGGAATCAAGCCAGCTCAGTTTAGAATGTTGACTTTGACCTCATTGGTTGTAACTTGACCTCCCCAGCTCTCAGCTTCCTCATCTGTAAAGTGGAAATAATAATAATGCTAGTTCATAGGGTTGACACACACCTGCAGATAATTCACCCGTCTTAGTAATAGCATGCAACGAAAGTTAAACTCCTCTTATTATTACCCTGGAGCCAACACTGAAGAGGTTCAATCCTTTTCAGTTTGAGAGGAACAGCACATGATGAGGTCAGGAAGGTAATGCATCTGACGTACTGAGAACAAGTCCCAGAGACAGTCTATGGGCTGATTTTTTTGGTGCAGATGAGCTAAGTGCAGATCTGAGGGTAAGCAGCTAGGAATGTAAAATAGGGCAGTTTTTTTCCTTATTGAAATCTGTATACATTTTTAAAACAAAAACTAGAGTTTGTCATTTTACAGCTTTTAATATACACTTGCTACATTTTTATTGCATTTTATAATAATAACAATTATAAAAATTAGAAATAATACAACTTATTCTTTGTTCGGGTAGTTTCAGAAAAATGTAACCCAGTGGGGCTGGATACGACTCTTTGTGGAAAGGCAAGCTAGGGCCATGTTGTGAAGACCCTTGAATACCTGACAGAGATGGTACTTTGTGGAAGGAAACAGGGCTAGTAGACACTGTTATCTGAGAGTTGTGTGCACATAGATGAAAGGACTCCAAATGTTCTTAATATAAATCTTTTCTTTCCTGCTTTTCTAAGCATGTGAGTTTTCTTTTTCTTAGCGTCTTCCTATGCAGTTCAGGCTGGCCTAAAATTCACACTTACCCTGCCTCATCTTCTGAGTTCTGAGATAACACACACATGTTTGAGCATACCGACGTTTTTCCTTGGTGTTTGTGGTTAAGAGGAAAGCCAGAACTGAGAAGTGTTTCACCAAGATAACTGTGATAAGAGCCTGGCTAAGCAAAGGAATTTGTACTCACTAAAATAATAATAATTAAAAAAAGTTAGAAACACTTGCACACATGCTTTGTGAGTAGTAAAGCATATTTCTTTCCCGGACACCTTCTAATGCCTAAACAGACAAGAATTTCTGATTACCTAGTTTAGATCACGTTCTCTGCCTTCTGTTATAGTCCTTAAACCGTGCAGGGAGGGAGAAAATAATCTGGTGTGTTGTTTTGTTTTTGAGACAGGGTCTTACTCGTTCTGTGTCCCTTGCTAAGCCTCAAAGTCCTGGAAGATCTCCTTGTCTGCTCAGCCTCCCCAGTGCTGGATTATTTCCGGCATGGGCAAAATAACTGTTCACCTCTTCCCTTGGGGAGGAGTTTGACAGTTCCCAGCGCAAGGCTTCCTGAGGACCCCACTTGGCCTAAGCCAGGCTCAGGGAGACAGACACCAGTCCAGGTCAGGTCCGTCCAGCCACAACTTCTGTTAAAGCCCAGACCTCAGGCTGAGGCAAGGTGGGCTGCACCATCGTCCTCGCCACTGGTCAGGGCGGTCTCCTCAGCTGTTACGGTGTGAAGAAGCCAGGCTTGCAGAGCCAGGGCGCCGGGAGCAGCTCCTGGGGCCTCCGGAGTCCCGCCCTAAGGGCCCAGCGCGACCCGAGCGACCTTCCCGTTCCCGCCCCCGGACTCGGCCCGGTTGGCTGCAGGCCTCACCCGGGTGTGGCCGCCGCTGCTCCGCAGAGCGTCGCGACTAGGTGCGTGCACCGGGGCTGTGGGCGACCGGCTTCTCCTGGGAGGCGGGTGGGCGGGCGAGGCCAGCAGGCCTGGCTACCAATGGGCTTCCTGAGGGCTGCAGAGCCACCAGCTGAGGCCTGGGACTGCCTCCAGTCACACTGAAACCCTGAGGCAGAGCCCCGAAGCTGCTGTCTGTCACTCGCAGCCCTGCCCTGCACCTCATCTGCCTAGGAGCTGCCTTCAGCCCTTATCTGAATGTTCTCTAGTCTCCTGAGCTGCAAGGAGGCTTTATGGGGTAGAGTGCGGGCGCTTTGGGGATTTCTTTCACTTTCTACCTCATTCTTTCAATTCAGCGCGAAGAGCTCGCTTTTTGAGTTGCCAGTGTCTGACTTGTAGCACCTAATAGTGCTACAATAGCTCTCAATAACTAACAAACGACTATGAGGTAGAATCGAATGAATTAAGTGGGCAAACATAGGAAACAGCAGTGTGAACAAATACATGACCAGCACAGTGGATATGAAGTGCAGACAGCGGTCTTTCAACTCTGTTTTCTCGGAATTTAAGTGAGAGAAGTTTGGTTCTATGTAGTTGTTAAATAATCACCAGACTTCCGTGCCCTGTTTTCTACCTTTACTTGGATTTGAGTATATGCGTTTGCTTAAAACAAAACATAAGCGAACTGTTTCTTGCTTGTAATTTGTTTTCCCCTGCTTTTTTTTTGAGACATCATTGTCACTGTAATATTTAATGTATTTCCACAGTGCAAAGGTACTTCTAAAGGCCGATCCATGTCACTGACTTGTGTGTAAAACCAGATATTTTCTTTGAGGACGAGACTATGAACAATGCTTGTTTTCTTTAGACAAGGACTGGTTGAGTTGTAGGTGAATGAAGAAAGCTAATATGTCCTAGTGGGGAAAAAAGTAATTTATATTTGTGCACATACAGTTGGTCACTGCTGCAGTTCTGTTTCCTAGACCCCAGGTTCCACAAAAACCAGTTGACGTTGAGTTTGTCATTTGATCTCTCTCTTTCTCTCTCTCTCTCTCTCTCTCTCTCTCTCTCTCTCTCCCTCCCTCCCTCCCTCCCTCCCTCCCTCCCTCCCTCCCTCCCTCTCTCTCTCTCTCTCTCTCTCTCTCTCTCTCTCTCTCTCTCTCTGTGTGTGTGTGTTTCTGTGTGTATGCACATGTGTGCGTGAGCCTATGGGGCCAATAGTCAACATCACGTATCTTCAAGGGTTTTCTTCCCTAAATTATTGAGACAGCACATCGCCATGGACCCCGAGGTCACTGATTCAGCTAGATCAGTTGGCCAGTGAGGTCCAGGAATCCACTTGTCTCCACCCTGCCAGTGCGGGGGTCATCCATGCACCGCTGCACCTGACTTTGACGTGGGTGTTGGGTCCTTATGTTTGCATGGTAAGCACTTTACAAAATGAACCATTGTCCCATTACTAGCTTTTTCTTTTTCAATCTCTAAAATGATGTCACTTAGCTAAATTCCTCCTGAGTTAAATTTCTTGCACATTCTTTGATCGAGGGTGAAGTTTTGAATTATTTCATGGAATTCTACATACTTCCTCTGTTCTGCTCGGGATTCTGTGAGTCTTGACATGCTTCTTTGTCTGCAGATACAGCTCACTTGCTTTCTTTACCACACTTGCAAGCAGAGCCTGAGACCTTCAGTTGGTAGAGAAAAGAAGTCAATATTTTCTCCTATACTGTTACAGGCTCCCAGTCTGGGTCTCAGTTGTTTCCAGTCAATGCCGTCAGATAATCCCATGATTTCCAGAAAATTGTTTCATTATGAATTTTTATCATAGATCACAACATTTTAGAGCTGGAAGGACCTTGGATATTTTTAGAGGACACTTAAAAGGGCATTTTATTTAAATATTAATATATTTCTTTGTGCACTATGTCTAACAAACACACAATCCCAGAATAAAATCGCGGCTACCTGTTTATTTCAAGTTTATCTGGTGATATAGAGTAAATGTTTCACTTGGTGAAAAAAAGCTGACTTTCTTAGGCTCTTTTCCCAAGGAACATGTGTCATTCAGAGATGAAATGTTCAAGGCTAATGTGTATAGTTCTCTGACCACACACTTTACTGTCCATTTAAACTTCCTACTTACATTGCCCCATTTAATCCTTACTATAAACCGAAGACCAAGGTACAAGTCAAACTCCTTTGACCTTACTAACAACTCTGATGACCTGAATTAAATTTACCCTGGTGTGGGTAAATTCTGCAAGTTGTCCTCTGATTTCCACATATGCACTATAGTGTGCCTGTGTGTGTATGTGTATGTATGTGTGCGCGTGCGTGCTCACACACCCACACAATGGAATAAAATTGCCAGCCAGGTTTGGTGACACACACTTGCAATTCCAGCATTGGAGAGGCTTAGGCAGGAGGACTGCTCTGAGTTCAAGGGCAGCCTAGGCTATCCGGTGAGATATTGTCTCAAAAACAAAACAAAAAACCTAAACAAAAATGTTTGAATTCCACTATGATTCCATACATCAAACCTAAATACTGGTGTATCCTAATAATTTTACTGATTTAGGGAATTTAAAGTAGGTGACACTGAGGGTTGTCATCAGTGAACAACTTAAGGGCATTGCACCATGACTAAAAACTGTGTGTGTGTGTGTGTGTGTGTGCTCGTGCATGTGTGTGTGTGCACGCGCATGTGCATGTGTGCACAAGCGTGAACTTGTTAGCTTTGTGTCTTTGGTGAGGGGTTGCTTGCCAACACCCTAATAGGGAACACTGGGAATGCAAGCTGGGCTTGCAGGACTCTTATAATTAATTGATGAGAGCAAAAAAGTAGCTATAAAATAAGTGGAAATTTATTTTGCTTCCTTTTGTCTGCCAGGTTTAGCCTCATGGAAGGCAGAGACCAATGGCAGCTGCCTGAAGTCTGAGAGCCCATGCCAGTTTGATTTAGCTCAGGAGGCTAGTGTTTTCTGCCCTGGAGGCTGATATGATGGAATAGACTTTCCTTTTGCTCACAGTATTATGAAAAAATTTAAAGCAAAAACTCTTATTACTTGCCCTGGAGCTAGAGCTCTAAAATGTACTTTCTCTCCCCCACTTCCACTTTTCCTAAACCACTTAGCTTTTAAAAATAAATAATCCATTCATGTGCTTGCAATTGTTGGATTATTAGTCTGTTCTCTTCATTTCTGCATGCTTCTTCCTCCCTCATTTCTTCTTTTTTCTCTGTCCCTTCTCCCTTCCCTCATTTTATTTTCTTCTACCCTTCCTGTTTTGTTTTAACACAATTTTCCATTCTGTACTTCAGTTGCTCAGGAACTCAGTATGTAGCCAAATCTGCCTTCAAAATTACTGCAATCCTGCCTCTCAGCTTCCCAAATGGTGGGGTTATAGGTGTGAGCCACCCCATTCAGCACTGGGTTCGTCTCTGTAATATAGTATAGTAGTGCTTCTTTTTTGTTACTGTTTTATTAGAGAATATTGATATCTCAGCAGTTTACTGAGTATATGCTATCGCCAGATAAAGAATAGAGCACCAAATTTGAGCAAGAGAGTCAACTATCACATATTTACCTACACCAAATGGCAATGCAGGGTAGGTGTAGTTGCATACCTGTGTTTTCAGGGTTCCCTGGGGCATACTGGATATCTCCTGTGTGTCCCAAAGTTGCCTTCGCTGGAAAGCTTTGTGTTCACTTAAGAGGCACTGCCACAATGAATAAGGTAAAGAGATGGAGGAAGATTCTGGATATCAACTTTGGACCTCTACAGGAATGTACATGCAAACATACACATTCAAACAAAACACCTATACCACACAGATACAAACAAAAAAATTTCTTTATTTAATTTTCAATGCTGATATGGATTCAAGGACCATAAGAGTTTCTGGTTTCCCTGGGTCTTCCCACTATATGGATGAATTTACATGAATGACTGTTTCCTTTGGGTCCTCCTCAGAGTCAGACTGAGGGCAGTACAGAGTTACACTTGTCTTTCTATTTCCCAACTGAGTTTTATATTGTTCAACGCCCTACTTGTAGATGCTTGCTAAGTAGTAAAAGTTAGTAGATTCAACTGAAAATCATCATGTTCAGTATATTTTAAAAGGTCTTTAATGATCCAGAGATTCAGAAGCAGACCATTCTCTTAATACTTGATATCCAAGTCTTCACCTACTATACATGTGACAAGCAGTATTGCAGGTGTATTTTACCTTAAGAAAATTCAGTACTGCTTTGACTTTATTCACAATATCTACCATTGAAAGATTGTTCACTTGATAAAATAGTTATCAGCATGTTTGTTCAATTCATAAAAGAGTTGTCTTTCTTGCTAAAGATCAAGTCATGAATGTTTTATACTGGAGACCCTCCCCTTGCACTGAAAGTATCTCGTGATTTTCATAGACGCTAAATTCCACCTTTCAGGGTCTTCCAGTGCTGGTGCTAGGAACCTTCCAGCACTGACCCTCTCCCTAGAGTTCTTGACTCTGCTGCTTTAGTTTCTTCCTTGACATGGTTGACAGAGTTAGAGGGAACATACAGCAAAAAGTTCCAAGGCAAAGCAAGGCTCTATGATAATAAATGTTGCCATGGACTAAAAGGCAGAAGGTTGTGAATCAATTACTGCCATCCATAGGAACTGAGACAAAGTGTAGGCACTTTAATTTTAAAGTTTAACTTATACAAGAAAGATACAGAGTATCCAGCTGCATCTACTTTGAATTGTTCCTGTAGCAACCAAATGCAAAGGTGTTCTTTGTCTGTAAGGTACTATGCTGATACATTCTTTTCTACAAAGAGCTGGATACTATTACACCAAATCATACTGTGTTGGTCTTTTCCCTTGTTAGCATTTTGTCATAGACTTTACCAAATGTTCTGAAAAATTTCTTCTAATAAAATAAAATTTCTCCCTTTTCTTTTTTATCTGTTTCTTCCTTCCTGTCACTCTTCACTCGGTGCAAAACCTTCCAATTACTTTTCAACCTCTCTGTCAGCATCCATACCTCAGATACTCTTTTATTTGTTTACAAACAGAAAAATACAAGAGTCTTCAGTTTTGTTGTCATTAGAAGAGCAGTTATCTAGAAGAGGAAGTTAGTTCCTTCCCTGTGTTCTAAATAAGCCTTTACTGTGTTTTTACTGGTCTCTCTCTGCTACACTTTCCCCACTTCTTATTCCTTTGTACCACCCCCTTTTCTCCTTAAGTTTCTCTTTGCTTTTGATTTATTTAATTTAAATTTTTTTTGCTTCATTTTGGTTTGTTTTTAAGGCGTCTCCTTGGATATCCCAGACTGGGCTCAAACCTGCAATCTTCCTGTCTCTGTTTCCCTAGTATTAGGATTACAGGCTTGAGTCACCATGTCCAGTAGTTTCACTTTCTCTTGATGACATTTAGGAACACCCAAGTCTTCAGCCTTTCTTCCTTCACTGGCGCTGACATAAGGATTAGAGAACTTCAAAACTCCACCTAAAATACCATATACAGTCATTAGTCAAGTCTGTCTTTCTTTTTACTCCTCCTTGCTCTGTCAAACAGATGTGCCGTTTTAGACTGGAGATCTGTTGTAGGGTGGCAGCAGCAGCCTCCACCAATGCCCTCACAGCATAGCAATACTAGGTGCAACCACCTGTGTTCTCCCAGAATATTCACTAATTTTATAAGAATTATATTCACTAATGGGAATCTTCATTTGCCAATTTATGCAATACAAAAGCCTCAAAAGTATTTTATGCTTTATTTTCCATATTCACCTATTATTGAATCCTGCCCACTATACTTCTAAAAATATCTCAAACTTACCTTTGTTTCATGTGGCCCCCAGCGACAGGATCTCCCATGTCCTCCTGACTCTGGCTCTCTCCAGTTCTTCTAAAACATTCTTACTATGGCTACTTTCTTTTTTAAAAAGTCCAGTCATATTTCTTCTTATAAGAAATTTTAAGAGCCAGGTAAAAGGCACACACCCATATAATCCCAACACTTAGAAGGCTAAGGCAGGAGGATCTCAAGTTGGAGTCCAGCCTAGGCTACATAGAAAAATGTGTGTCAAGAAACTAGAAAGTGAATGGGGGTGGGTAACAAAGGAATAGCTTGGCATCCAGGCACCATTTGTTTCTGAGTGGTACACATCTCCTCTGCAGCTGTACTGGACCTCCATCATTCTAGAAATGACATGTCCATGTTCACCCACCTCTTTCACCTTGCTTTTGCGATTCTCTTTGCTTGGAATACCTTTTTTTCTTTCCTCTGAGTCTTCAGGCCTTAAAACACAGTTTAAAAATCCAACCATTCTATGAGATCTTTCTAAATTCCAGCCACATCTCCTTCCTGGGAGAATAAGTGGCCACTATTCCTACATCTTTCACATCACTCTGTGATCATGGGTTGTGTGCATCCAGACTCCAGTCCTCATGTGTGCAGCAAGAAGTTTCCAAAGCAAAGGCCATTACGTTAGATCCAGAGCCATTTCATACTGTTAACAGATATAAACTATATGAGAGGAATATTTATAATTCCTTAAGAATCATCTAGGAGCCCTCGTGGTCCCGACTTCTTTGCTCATGTTCTCCCTCCTTCTGCTCCTCATTGGGACCTTGGGAGCTCAGTCCAGTGCTCCAGTGTGGGTCTCTGTCTCTATCTCCATCCATCACCAGATGAAGGTTCTTCTTACTTAGCTTCTTTAGGATCACCAATTGTAGGCTCCATGTCCCTTATTTATAGCTAGAAACCAATTATGAGTGAGTACATCCCATATTCATCTTTTTGGGTCTGGGTTACCTCACTCAGGATAGTGTTTTCTATTTCCATCCATTTGCATGCAAAATTCGAGAAGTCATTGTTTTTAACCGCAACGTAGTACTCTAATGTGTATATATTCCACACTTTCTTCATCCATTCTTCCATTGAAGGGCATCTAGGTTGTTTCCAGGTTCTGGCTATTACAAATAATACTGCTATGAACATAGTTGAACAAATGCTCTTGTCATATGATAGGGCATCTCTTGGGTATATTCCCAGGAGTGGTATTGCTGGGTCCAGGGGTAGGTTGATCCCAAATTGGAGCTGATCTATTGGGAGCTCACCAAGGCCAGCTGGACTGTGACTGAAAAAGCATGGGACAAAACTGGACTCTCTGAACATGGCGAACAATGAGAGCTGATGAGACGCCAAGGACAATGGCAAGGAGTTTTGATCCTACGTAATGTGCTGGCTTTGTGGGAGCCTAGCCAGTTTGGATGTTCACCTTCCTAGATATGGACGGAGGGGGGAGGACCTAGGACTTACCACAGGGCAGGGAACCCTGCCTGCTCTTTGGACTGGAGAGGGAGGGGGAAAGGAGTGGGGGGAGGGGGAGAAGGGTGAGTGGAGGGGGAGAAGGGTGGGAGGAGGGGGAGGGAAATGGGAGGCTGGAAGGAGGTGGAAACTTGTTTTTTTTTCTCATTTTCTCAATAAAAAAAAGATTTAAAAAAAAAAAAAGAATCATCTAGGAGGCAGACCTCCAGGCACACCTGTGAGGAATTATGTAGATTAGGTTAATTTAGGTAGAATACATACCAAAGCTGTGGGCTGCCCCCTTCCTTGGGCTGGAGTAACTATTTACCTCAAGCTACACTATTTTATAAATTTCCATTCCATGATAGACTGTGAGTAAAAATAAATCCCTCCTTTATTTGAAACTCTCACAACAACAGGAAAAATAACAAATACATACATGATTTGCAGATATCCGATTTTTTGTGTATGTATAGAGGTGTTAATACAATATGTGTGTATGTGGGTTATTGTGAGTGTCGAGGTGAATGCAGAGGTCATATATTGAGATCGAATGTTTTCCTCAGTGACTCTATCTTTGTTTCTGAGACAGGGTCTCTAACTGAGCCAGGGGCTCACTGACTTGACTAGACTAACCAGCAACTACCCATGACTCTCTTGTCTCTGCCTCTCCACCAATGGGATAATGGGCATGTGACATCATTCGTGGCTTTTTACATTAGTGTTGGCATTCTGATCTCTGGTCCTCTTCAATATAGTTGCTTTGGGATTGCTCCAAATGGTTGAAACATCCTTCACCAAGACCAGGGCTCCAAGAACTTCACACTTTTCAATGGACTGTATGTTAGACTCATCTTCCTTCAGCTTTTCCCAATTGCCATTTCTGTGTTCCTACCTGCACATGGCTCTGGTGGCGCTGGTCCAAGTGAATAAATCTTGACTGTGACTCTGGATTTGCCCATTTCTTTAATCTTACAATGTTGGTTTGTCCTTTGGTCCTCTGATTAACCAGAGGAAATTGTTGGTTTTCAGTTTGTTTGTTTCTATTTGTTGTGGTAAGGACAGGAACAGTGACTTGCAAGTTTTTTATATTGCAGCTGAAAGTGGAGATATAGGCAACGCTGAGTTTAAGTTTCTTTTTTATCCTCATGAGATATTTATTCTCATTCTTGAATTCTGATTTCTCTTCTCTACTTTTCATGTTTACATTATGCAAGCGTGGCAGAACCTTTTGTTAAAGATTCTTTTTTCTTTTTGGAATTAACTACTTTTAATACATGATAAGTGTTCATTATGTATATATCCAGTTTAGGGCTTTAAACATTTAAAATTTTCTGGTGCTAGAGACATGTCTCAGTGGTTAAGAGTACTTGCTGCTCTTGCAGAAGACTGAAGTTTGATTTCCAGCACCGTTTCCAGGACCCATATTGAGTGACTCATAACCACAAGTAACTATAGTTCCAGAGGATCACCTATATGCATGTGTACATGTACAAGTGCCTCGCACACACACACACATAAAAATAATGTCTTTTTTCCTTGTCTTTGTTTAGCCACGTGACTTGGAACCTTTTTAATTTTATTTTTGTTTTTTATTTTATTTTTTTAAAAAAACTATCTTTTTTCATGTTACATACCCATCCCAGTTCCTACTCCTTCCCCTCTCACCTCCATTCACTCCTCAGAAAGGGTAAGTTACGTTCCTTTGAGAAAGGTCCAAGGCCCTCCCTACTATATCTAGGTTTAGCAAGGTATTCCTCCAAAGAGAATAGGTTCCAAAAAGCCAGTACATGCAGTAGGGCTAAATCCTGGTGCCACTGCCAGTGGGCCCACAGTCTGCCCCAGTCACAGGACTGTCACCCACATTCAGAGGAACTAGTTTGAATGTGGAGAGGAGAAGAGGGGAGAAGAGAACTTGAGGGAACTGGATAGTCAAGACGGAGGAAGGACAAAGATGGAGAGCAAGGAAAGAGATATTTTGATTGATGGAGTCATTATGGGACTAGCAAGAAACTTGGCACTAGAGAAATTCCCAGGAATCCACAAAGATGACTCCAGTTAAGACCCTAAGCAATAATGGAGAGGGGGCCCGAAGTGGCCTTGCCCTGTAGTCAGATTGATGACTATCTTAAATGTCACCATAGAACCTTCATCCAGCAACTGATGGAAAAAGAGGCAGAGACCCACAGCAGAGCACAGGGCTGAGCTCCTAAAATCTAGTTAAAGAGTGGGAGGAGTGAGAATACGAGCAAAGAGGTCAAGACCATGATGGGGACACCCACTGAAACAGTTTACCTGAGCTAACGGGAGCTCACCAACTCCAGCCTGACACAGAAGGAACCAGCATAGGACCAAACTAAAAATACGTTTACATATTTAACAATTTCTCTTGAGAAATAACAGGAAGACAAAAGAAAAGCAATATTAAAATTGGCAATACTTTTTTTTAGGGTTTCTCTGTAGCTTTGGAACCTGTCCTGGAACTAGCTCTTGTAGACCAGGCTGGCCTTGAACTCACAAAGATCACCAGCCTCTGCCTCCAAGTGCTGGGATTAAAGGCGTGCGCCACCACCGCCCAGCAAAATTGGCAATACTTTTATATTTTCTACATTGTATAATTTAAGGTGGACTATTAATAGCTTGATGCTTATAAATTCCTCGATCCTCATTTGTTAATATGTTTTTTTATTCTACTTATCAAGCACACTTCTCTATAGCTCACCTGTTACAGTGGACTTGTCCCTGAGCTGAGCTCCTAAGCAGTCTTTTCCCTGGGACTGGGACTCAAGATTTTAATTCAAAAAAAGGGACTGGGGTCTGTTGCTAACTTTGTATTGGTTTCCAAAATCTACTGAACATTTAACCCTACACTTCTAGGGATGGCACAAACACCTTACAAATTATTTTTCTAATTCCTTTTTAAAATCAGAACAAGCAGAACAAGAAGTAGTATGATTGGCAGGGTAAGGACTGATGTGTGCCCATGTGGGAAAAGGCTTGTTTTGAAAACACAGATTGGGTCTTTGGATGTGGAAATTTACAAGCCCAGAGAGCGCTGAAATGTCTTTAGAAACTGAGTCTAGCAGAGTGAGAGGCTGTTTGCTGGCTTGGCATTGGGGCCTCTCTGGCACAGACTACACTGTGAACAACTTTTCAAACATTTGCATCTGCATACATGACACTGGATTCTCAAAATGTCCAATTAAACTCTTGTCAATGGAAGAAATGTTTGCTTCCCCAGAAGCCTCAGTGCCAGCCTTGGCCTCTTTTATGGAAGCAATTTCAGTTGAAGCTGCTGTGGGTTCTTCCTCTCTGGACTTGATCTTGTCTTTATTCAGACAAAGAAAGCTCTTGAGAGCTGTGGAAACTGTGTCAAGTTGTGGGTCAAAGAGCCAAGTTAGGTAACTGAAGAAAAACACCCAGGCAAAAAGTACTTTTCAAACCAAAGAACACTCCAGAGTGTTAATTTCTTTGCATTTTGAATTGTGCTAGCAGTGTTTTAGAAAATGATTGCCTCTGAGAAAAAGAGAAAAACTGAGTACTGATATAATATATATATATATACATATATATTAATATATATTTGTTTTTACAAGACAGAGTTTCTCTGTGTAGCTCTGGCTGTCATGAAACTCATTTTATAGACCAGGCTGGTCTCAAAGTCTTAGAGAGCCACCTGCCTCTGCCTTCTGAGTGCAGGAATTAAAGGCATGTGCCACCACCACCCAGTTTAAATACTTTTTAAAAAATATTTAAAACAGATATTTTAAATATTTAAAAACAAAATTCATTTTTTTCAACACTTCAGCAAACATTTCTAGAAGCCTTAGTGACAGTTATGTGTGGTATATGTGCATTCCTATCCTTGTTGATAGAAATGCTCAATAAGTATCTGTGATGAGAACAGAGAGAGCAAAACATGGGACAAAAATCAAGAAAGCGTTTGTTTCATCTTTGGAAAACTTGTAATATACTAATGGGAGGGACGCAAAACCAACTTCTGTGTCCTTGAGTAAGCTTTCTTATTCCCCTTGCATCTATTTCCTAATCAATAAAATATATAATATAATAACAAAAGTATCAATGATTGTCACCAGTATTAAATAACATACTATTTGTAAACTACTTTATTTATACTAGGCTCTCTTTTAAGTGGGATTGTATAACTACTTCACATACACCAGTGAACCACAAAATGCTGTTTGGACTGACAAGGTTCACAATTCCTGTGTGATGAAGGAAAGGAGCAAAGATGGGGGATATCCAATATTTGGTGCAAAAATTTGGCATCGGAATGCCTGATAGGCATTTCCTTCACTGGGTGAGAGCTGAGAAGCAATGTATAGATGGGGGTGGGACCAGAATAGCTCTGAGGAGAAAAAAGATTCAAACCATCTCACGATCGTAAAATTGTCCCCTCAGTTATGTAGAGGGGAGCTTTTTCTGAGCCTAGGGGAGAAAAGGGGTAGGATTTGGAGCTTAAAGAAACTGGAAGAATTCTGTAGCAGCTGCTGTAGGGGAATCTGATAGGTGTCAACTGAAGATAAATATAAGGGTTGCTCAGCAATACAGAGGATACAGCTGGGGCCAGCACTTAGTTTATAGCAGAAATGTTTGGCATGGCGATTTGACTGTTGGTGGTAACACTGTGCACCTTGGAGCATACACAAAGAAAATGCAGTATTTGTTCTGAGGAAAGCAAAGGGGGTTAAGAAGGAAAGGCAGAGGATTTTAAGATGCTAATGAAAACATTGTTAGAGTCATTAGCCGCCAATTGCAGATGTGGGTTAATCTGACTCTGAAGTGATGGTTTGAATAGATGGGTGATGGACTGGAGGCTAAGGCTCTTCACTCAGCCGAGACCCAGATGGTAGCTCTATGCCACAGGTGCTGAGCGGTGGGTGGATGATAAGGATGATCAACACAGTTCACTTTAAGAGTTAACAAAGTGGCAGATTCTCCGTATGATAACCTTTCCTTTGAGAAACTTTGTCAGTGACATAACCTTGGTAATTTAAATTGAGGCTGTGAAATATGTTGAAGAAGATGAATATAGGGGGCAAGGACATCATAGAAAAAGATAAGCAGCCTGTGCAAAGAGAGAGTGACGATCAAGAAAATCATCCTGAAAATGGTGTTTAAAAGTGATTGTGAAATGTATGAAGAGTGATGGAAGGGGTAGGAGAGAGAAGTCAACAGATCAGGGGGTTGATTTGGCCAAGACATATGAAGGGCTTCCTGGGACAGTGGTGGCTGATATGATTGTGTGCGGCTCTGGGTTCAGAGTCCAAGGAGTTTACTATGGGCTGATCTCTGTTCCTGTAGTGTCCATATCGTGGTTTAGCCTGTCTTGCTGCTTTATACCCTGAATATGAACCTCCAGTACATGATGGACAGAATTCACATCTTAGTCATTCTCATGCAAACAGCTTCTATTTGTGACACCCACACCCTTTAAATACTGTGTTTAATTTTTTACTCAGGTGTAGTGAGACCATACCTACTATAGAAAGGATGGTTTGTTATAGTTCTGAAGAAGGTCAAATGGATCAGGGCAGGAGTAAGGGGAGGATTACCTTAAAGATAAAAAGTCAAAGCAAAAGAAAAGAAAAGCAAACTGGAAAATGAGATTACGCATTGGCTAGTCACAGGCCATAACCTGTCGTCTGCTAAGAATAGGATGTCTGGGCCATGTTGGTCAGGCTAGGTAGCTTCGTTTTGCTTTGTTTTAAGAATTGGCTTGATGCTTTTTTTCTTCATTTGTATGATTCCACATAGTTCCTAAAACTAAAGCAAACTGGAGCTTTAAAACATGTTTAAGGCTTTCCAGTTCCTTTGATTAAATAATGGTATTTTCCTACATGCCTACAACACTGGCTATATTCCCTATCCCTCTATCAGCTTTTGTATCTTCTGAAATGCCTGCCACATTTTCTCCTCCCTGTTTAGTTTCTCTACTATTGATTTAAAAAAGTGCAAAGCAAGGGTTTTGCTGTGGGACAACGGTCTTGTACCTTGTAAGGATTTGTCACTTGTATTGCTTTAGTTAAATGCTGATTGGCCAGTAGCCAGGCAGGAAGTAGAGGTAGGGTGACCAGAACAGGAGAATTCTTGGAAAGTGTGGATCTCCTGCACACTTGCTTACAATCATAGAGCCATTCTAATAGATTTGCAATCCTACTTTTGCTTCCTTCCTCCCTTGCTTCCTCTGTCCCTTCCTTTCTTCTCCCCTCCCTCCCTCCTTTTCTCCCTCCCTCCCTTTCTTCTTGTGGTTTTGGGGATCAAGTCTGGGAACTCACACTTATTAGAAAACTGGTTGTACAATCAAGTTATATCCTCAGACCAAGATTTAAATTCAAATGAAAGCCTTATATTCCATGTTTATTGCAGTAGTATTTGTAATAGCCAAATTCTGGAAACAAGACAGGTAAAATTACAATGACATATATATATATATATATATATATATATATATATATATATATATATATATATATATATATCATCTGGGCCAATAGTCACAAATAAGAAAAGCAGATTATATAGGTAATAATTTCAATGAATTTCTAGGGAATTCTGCTGACTTAAAAAAGCTAACCCTCAGAGATTATGTATACAATGCTGTGTGCACTACATTTTAACATGATAAAATTATAGAAATAGGAAACAGAATGTGGTTGTCAGGACTTAAGAAGTTGTGTTGGAATAAGGGGGTGGGTAAACATAACTCTAAGAGAGCACCATGGGGGGCTCTTTGTGACACTTGAATATTTTGTATTCTGCCTGTCTCAATGGCAGCATCCTTCTTAGCATATTATACTATAGTATCACAAAATTTTACCCTGGGGAAAACTTCAGAGAGGATTCATGAAGTATCTTTGCATTTTTATGTGTGTCAGCCAACAATGGTTTTGAGATAAACCTGTAATAAGGTTGAAGGTGTAGCTCAATGACAAAGAACTTGCCTCGCATGTGTGAGGTCCTATGTTCAATCCCTGTCACATAATAACAAAACCTCCAAAATCTGACAATAGAAAAGAAACCTATGCAGTGAGATTAGGTGCAATTCCCTTCCCTGAAGCTACCTTTTAAATCTTTTGTCAACTACTGACACACTGGCTTATAAATACTTATCCTGAAATCCTTCTTTGTACCTAGTACCACAGGGGCTAAAACTATTAACAATAAAGTGTAGGGACATAAAATTGGAGTGCATACACAAATGTGCAATTATTTGTGCCTGTGTATGGAGAGCATGTGTAAACATGTCTCAGACCACAGGCATGGTTCTCCTTCAGTATGCCTAATGCTCTGCTGTAAATTATATGAAGCGATAGCATAAAGTGGCTGCATAGTCCTCTTCAGCTCTTAACTTGCCGAGAAGAGCACCCTCTCTTGGGATCAGTAGCTTTACTGCAGTACCGGCCATTGTATTGTCAAAGCCACGTGGTTTATACAAAACAGAAGAAAAAGAAATGGCCTAGTTAAGATTGGGCAGCTGTAACAAGGAACTTAGCAGCTTGAAGCTTGATTTAGTGCACTTTCTAAGAATATTCCTCCAAGTCATTCTCGTGTTTGGGATGAATGAAGACTCATGAAGAATCTGCAGCTCATTTCCAAACGATATAGGAAAAAAAGAACACCCTTGCCAGCATTTTCTTGCTTTGTACCTACAGAGTACAGAAAGATTCAACTTTTTTTTATTATTTCTAGTTTTCTTTTCATTTTCCTGTAGAATTTCTTTGAAAAACTATTTTCATGTGTTTAAATTTGAGGGAAAAAATGGAAAACTTCGAACAGTTAGAAATTGTTTATCTCTATTTCACTAATAGCTTCCTGGGTGGACAAAGAAGCATATTATTCTCAAGTTTTAAAAGGTTCTTAAGGTTTAGGTGGAACAGAAGAGGGTGTCTTTATACAGTGTTTAGTATTAGCTTATTATGCACCAAAAATGAAACAATAAAGGCAAAATTAAGGCTTCATGCCATTCATGAAAGTGCCTTTATCACAGAACGCAGAGCAGTAGTTAGCAGATACATTGTGCCTTCACAGGGTTTCACCATTCAAACAAAGTCACACAACGGGTATCCTTGGGGACTGTATACTGTCCGGTCAGGCACTGTGCAGTGGCTATGGCACCTACAACATGCCTGATGCTGTTCTTGGTATTGAGGATGCAGCAATGAAGAGAACTAGACTTGCACAATGAAACCCATAAGGTTGCCACCATCTCTTTTGCAGCATCATGGCTGCCCTCCAACCTCTGGGAAGGTGAAGATTGTACAAAAGAGGACCAAGAAGCTCATCAGGCACCAGTCAGACTGATATGACAAAATTAAGTGAAACTGGAGAAAACCCAGAGGTACTGAGAGCAGGATGCAGAGAAGATTCAAGGGCCAGACCCTAATGCCCAACATTGCTTATGGGAGCAACAAAAAAACCAAGCATTTGCTGCCTAGCAGCTTCTGGAAGTTTCTGGTTCACAATGTCAAGGATCTGGAGGAGCTGCTGTTGTGCAGTGGATATTACTGTGCTGACTTTTCACAATGTTTCCTCCAAGAAATGGTAATTATCACAGTAAGACAGCACAGCTGGTCATCAACATCACCAACCCCAATACCAGGCTATGTAGCAAAGAAGATGAGTAGTAGATGACTTGCATGCATGTTTTATTTGTGTTTAAACAAAACCACAAAAACTGCAAAAGAGAGAGAAAACTTGACATTCATGTCTTTATGAAGATTCTGTTCTAGATTGTGATCAAATATATCCCCATGCTAGATGAGTGGTTCTCATTCTGTGGATCATGATCCCTTATACGGTATTTACATTGTGATCCCTGTAGCAAAATTATAGTTATGAAGTAGCAAGGAAGTAATCTTATGGTTGGGGTCACCACACATGTAGAACTGTATTACGGGGTCATAGCTCTAGGAAGGTTGAGAACCACTGCTCTAGATAAAGGGCCGTCAGCACTCCGTCCAGGTGCACACATTCAGGTTAGCACTTGTTGCAGTTGTTCTACAGAGGAAAGAGACTCACACAAAACATGAACAAACTCCTCCTTTCTTCTTAGAAGAGGCATGAGGCACTCCCTTAATACTCTGATGTATTATCTCCCATAAAACTTTGAGAATTTTATATTTGTTTTGTTTTGGGTAAAATAGGAAGTAACTTTGAAAAAGAGTTTATCTTTGTTTTTGTTTTGTTTTGGGTAAAATAGGAAGTAACTTGAAAAAGAGTTTATCTTTGGAAGTGAAGGAATGGAAAACCCTTTTGATGTTTAGGAATGGATTTGTTAAGAACAAAAATAAAGGTCTTTAAAAAGAGAACCATTGGATTTTTTGTCTTTTTTTTTTTTTTTTGCTGTGGCCTCTTTTATAGATCATAGTCACACTGAAAATTGAAACCACAAATATTCTTACGGGCTGAGTTTGGGACGTCCTAGGAAGACTAGACATGCAGTGCGTATTTGTTGGAGAAATCAAGACTATAAAAGAAATCGAATAAAGGCTTTTACATTCTCACATTCCTGTATTGCCACCCTCAGCCCATAGCCTTTCATCATAGTTCTTTCTTTCTGTTTGCACTTGCAGGCAAAACTTAGATGTAGCTGTATCGAGAGACAGAGGAAAAATGCCACCCTCCTTTCTTCTTATAGTTCTTCTTAAGAGCAGAGAAACAATTATCTCCCTCATGGATTCATTGGCCAGAAATGGAATCATATATTCATACAAAGCCCAGTTAATATAAAGTGATAAAGATCCACCAAGACGTGTAGATATTAACCAGTGAGTACTCTATGGAACCGAAGTTCCATAATGCAGCTCATAGGTCTCCTCATAGTTTTGTCAATAAAGAAGCTGGACGGTTGGGTTATGTTGTTCCCCTTGTTATATGTGCCTCTGTGAGCAAGGTCAGGGACTTGGCACAGACACACCAAGCAGCTTTCTCACCTCTTTCCTTAGCTCAATTTTTAAAAGTAATTTTTTTGAGAATTTCATACATGAGAACTGCATTTATAGCATTTCTATCCATATCTTAGGTCTTCCAACTGCTCCTGTGTCCCCCTCACTACCTTTTAGTTCATAATCTCTTCTTAATTCTATTATTGTTACATATCTAAGTATGCATGTATGTATGTATAATATAATGAGTCTGTTTAATGCTGCTCAGATGAGCATGTCTTTGGGTCTGACACTAGGGACTGGGTAGTCTATCAAGGAGCCGATTCCTAGGGAAAACTGATTCTCCCTCTCTCAGAAGTATTGACTGTCTGTAGCTATTCATCTACGTTTGTTAATTACAGAACACTACATGTTAGAGCTCCTAACGTATTTATTATATTTTGTTACCATAATCACTACTTATTTTGGTCTTAGTTACATTAATTTTTTATAATTACTGTCATGTACGTAATAATAATGTTTTGACTCAGTGATTTGCTACAGATATGATAGGGGTCTCATATTATTATTATGGAGCTGAAAATTCCTATTGTTGACTGGCCTTGTAGCCATCATTATATCATAAAGCAATGCATTACTCACATGTTTTGCGTGGAGCTGGTTTAAACAGGCTTCCTGTGCTGCCAGTCATACAAAAGTATAGCATGTGCAGTGATGTACAGCGTATGACACCTGACAAGAATAATATAATAGTAGTTACATTGTTTCTATATGTATTTATTACACTATACTTTTATCATTAAATTGTAGCATACCTCTACTTATTAAAGAAAGCTTGTTGTAAGATAATATGTCATACTGTGTTGGTGGCAGTCTCACATATCTTGTTTATTGCATATGTTTATTGTTCCTATGGTTTATTAATATCATGTTATCGTATTTATCAGAACCATGTGAGTAATAGGCTATTACACACACACACACACACACACACACACACACACACACACACGCACATTCACCATATGACCTGTGTGGTAATTATACTATCTGGGTTTGTTAAATATGTAGCAACAAGCCACATTCATACTTCATCGCTTTATTGACTATAAATTATTGCTATTTTCTTGAGGAGTTTTTGCTAGTGAGAAGGAAAGCAACAGGTTAAACATCCCTTTGCTATCTTCTTTGGGGCTCCTAATCCTGTATATATGTGATTTCTGTTTCCTTATTTCTATGTGTATATATTTTTTACGATAGTGTTTTTCATATTTATTTTTACTGTAATCATTTCTAATTTTCTTAACATTGCTGATGTTTGTTTGTTTTTGCAGTGCTAGGAATTGAACCCACGGCTTTGTGCATTCTAGACAGGCACTCTACCACTGAGCTACAACCTTAGCTCATTTCTATTTTCTTATTTGCATTTTATTCTGGTCTTGGTCCTCTTTTGGATCTTTTATGACCCTCCCATAATTTTGATCAGTGTTTGAGCCCGTCTGTGAATATCTTTAACACGATCATCATTTCATGGTGGTTTTCTATTCTGTTTATGATAATTCATTCATAGCTCATTCCCATTGCTGTGCTCTATCACTTAAGTTTCTTTATCCTTTCTCTTCCCATATGTTTTACCGAACTGTTTGCTTCATTTAGGTGCCCCCCCTTTATCCTTTTTATGGAAATATTATTTGAATGCCACTCTTTTCTCCCTGTTTTTCCCTTTTTGTGTACCTTATGCAATTAGTTTCCTGCCTAAAAATAGTCATCACAGGACTGGAGAGATGGCTCAGTGAGTAAAATGCTTTCCATGAAAGCAAGAGGACCTGATTTTAATTCCTAGAACCCATCTTAAAAAGCTGAGCATGGTGCATACCCTCGTGACCTCAGCACTGGGGAAGCAGGGAGGTTTCCTGGGTCTTGCTGGGCACTCAGTGTAGCCTAATGGATGAGCCCTGGGTCACAGTGAGAAACACTCTCTCACCAAAAAAGGTAAATAGTGTTCCTGAGGAGTGACACCTGAGCTTAACCTCTCAACTCCACATATCCGTTCAGACAGACCACACACATATAAACAAACACATCCTCCTTAAAATGTCCTATTAAAATGCAGCACATTTTTAACTGAATTATCTATTTTTACAAGGTTTGTATAAACCATACACAAATTAGAGATGCTTGTAGGCTATAAGAAGTATTCCTATAATGTAGGGTTTCTCTAGGGAGGTTGTCTTTTTAAATGATTTCTGAAAGTTGGTATACAAAGTAATGGGTTTTATGTGGTATTTCCATCCAAATGTTTTTGTCCTATTTTCATCCCTTGCTTCTTCTCTCCCCTTGTCCCTGCCCCCTACTGGTTCTCTTGCTCACCCACCTGTGTGATTTCATGTCACCAATTATTCCATTTCCTTCTCTTTTTATAGTCTTCTTAGTTTCAATACTTAGTTTCAAGATTCTGTCTCTGTCTCTCTTCCTCTCTCTCACACACACAATTTAAAGTCTAGAGAGAAACATGTATTTGCTGTTGGGTTTTCTGTGCATTCAATTTTAACTTTCTTTTCCATCTTCACTGTATTGTCTCAGCTTCTAAAAACATGACTTGCATATGTGATTTGTTATTCAGTCTGTGTTACGTATTTTCTTATGTGCCAAGTTTAGGTCAGACAATCTCCTTTTGCTAGTTCATGCCCCTACTGTCATTGGCCCTAAAAAGAATTGTTAGCTTTTCCTATCAGTATGTGACACATCCTTTGAAGAAGCTGGCATTTTGTTTTTATTCCAGGTGCTCTGTTAACCTCACTTTTCAACTCTGAGCTGTGACAAGGTAGATATGTCCAGTGCAGAGTGAAATGTCTGTCTGACTTTAACAATGCTGTAGTTCTTGCTCAGACTCTCTGAACTGTGGGAATTAGAGAAGCCTGGACTAAAAAGAAATCCCCTCCCCAAATAAAAATAAAAACTCTAAACATACAGAACAAAGAACGGATATTAAAAGCTGCAAGGGAAAAATCCAAGTAGTATATAAAGGCAGACCTATTAGAATTACACCCCACTTCTCAGAGGAGACTTTAAAAGCCAGAAGAGCCTGAACAGAATCGCAACTACTATACCTTAAATCACATATTTATCCTCACACTGATAGTGGGAGACTTCACTACCCTGCTCTCACCAATGGACAGGCCACCCAGATAAAACTAAACAAAAATACTGGAACTAACAGATGCTATAATTCAAATGGACCTAACATATATTTGCAGAACATTCCAGCCAAATACAAAAGGATATACCACTCTTCAGCACATCATGAAACTTTCTCCAAAACTGAACACATACTCAGAAACAAAGCAAATCTCAATGGATACAACAAAATTGAAATGACTCCCTGAATTCTATCAAACCACAAATAATTAAAGCTGGATATTAACAACAACAGTAATAACAGAAAGTTTACAAACTCATGGAAACTGGACAACTCTCTACAAAATGAAAAAAATAGGTCAAGAAAGAAACAAAGAAAGAAACTGAAGACTTTCTAGAATTTAATTAAAATGAATATACAGCATACCCAAAATTATGGGAAGCAATGGAAATGGTCCTAAAAGGAAAGATCACAGCACTAAGAGCCTACATTAAAAAAACATTGTATAGGTCTCATACTAACAACTTAACAGCACACCTGAAAGCTCTAGAACAAGAAGAAATAAGCACATCCAAGAAGAGTAGATGGCAAGAAATAGTCAAACTGAGGGGTGAAATCAATAAAATAGAATCAAAGAGACCAATGAAACAAAGAGTTGGCTCTTCAAGAACATCACAAGATAGACAAACCCTTATCCAACCTAACTAAAAGATGAAGAAAAAATATCTAAATTAATAAATCAGAAAGGAAAACAAGGTATATATAACAACAAAAATGGAGGCAATCCAGACAATCACAAGTAAATACTTTAAAAACCTGTACTCTTGAAATTCTGAAAGAAATGAATGATATTCTCAATAGGTACCAATTACCAAAGATAAATCAAGATAACACAAACAATTTAAATAGACATATAACCCCTAGTGAATTGGAAGCAGTCATTAAAATTCTCCCAACCAGAATGGGAGTTGTCTCTAACTTGTATGCCTACTCTTGGGACCTTTTACCTTCTACTGGCTTGCATCATCCAGCCTTGATATGAGGGATTGTATCTACTCTTATTGTAACTTGTTATGCCATGTTTGGTTAATATTCCTGGCAGGCTGGTTCTTTTCTGAAGAGAAACCGAGGAGGATTGGTTCTTGGGGAAAGGGAAGATTAGAGGGGGAGCTATGAGGAGTGAAGTGAGGGGAAACTGCAGTCAGAATGTATCCTATGAGAGAATAATTAAAAAAATTCCCCTAACCACAAAAGCCAAGAGCCAGATGGTTTTACCACAAAATTCTGTCATACTTTTAAAGAAGAGTTAATGGAAATACTCCTTAAATTATTTTACAAAATAGAAACAAAAGGAACACTGCCTGGTTCATTTTACGAGGCCACAATTACCTTGATACCCAAACTGTATAATAACTCAATAAAGAATTACGGACAATTTCCCTTATGAACATAGATGCAAAAAACTCAACAAAATACTTGCAAAACAAATCCAAGAGCAATCCCAGAGATACAGGGATGGCTCAATATACACGTTAAAGACCTGTATTACAAGGACTTTTGGTGTGGGAAGTTCTTCTGTCTATGTGTTGCTTTTATTGGTTAATCAATAAAGAAACTGGCTTGGACTAATAGGGCAGAACTTAGGTAGGTGGGGAAAACTAAACTGAATGCTGGGAGAAAGAAGGCAAAATCAGAGAGAAGCCATGTAGCCCCATTAGAGATAGATGCTGGAACTTTTCCTGGTAAGCCACAGCCACGTGGCGATACACAGATTACTAGAAATGGGTTAAATTTATATGTAAGAATTAGCCAATAAGAAGCTAGAGCTAATAGGCTATGCAGTGTTTTAAATAATATAGTTTCTGTGTCATTATTTCGGGTCTGAGCTGCCGAACAGCTGGAAATAAACAAATGGCCTGCTTAAAACAGACTTTAAGTCTTTAAAGAAAAAAAATTGAAGAAGTTATCAGAAAATGGAACAATCTCCCATACTCATGGATAGGGAGGATCAAAATAGTAAAAATGGCAATCTTACCAAAAGCAATCTATAGATTTAATGCAATCCCCATGAAAATCCCAACACAATTCTTCACAGACTTCCAAAAAACAATACTTCATATAACCAAGTCCAGGATAGCTGACCTGAGCTAGTGGAAGCTCATGGACTTTGGATTGACAGCTGGGGATCCTGCATGGGAGGGAACTAAGCCCTCTCAATGTGGTTGACAGTTATGTGGCTTTATCTGTCGGGAAGGCCCCTGGCAAAAGAACCAGGATTTTTACCAGGTGCATGAATTGGCTTTTTGGAGCTCATTTCCTGTGGGGAGATACCTTACTCAGTCTTGATACAGGTGAGAGGGGCTTGGTCCTGCCTCAACTTAGTATACCAGACTTTATTGACTCCCCAAGGGAGGCTTTACCCCTTCTGAGGAGTGAATCGGGGGGAAAGGTGAGGAAATGGGACAAGAATGTAAGATGAAAAAAAAAATTAAAAGAAGGGCTCAGATCTAAACAGAGAATTCCCAAAAGAGGAATTCCAAGCAATTGAGAAACTTTCAAAGAAATATTCAACATCCTTAGCCATCAGGAAAATGCTAATCAAACTACTTTGAGATTTCATCTTATACCTGTTTGAATGGCTAAGATCAGTAATATAAGTGACATCTCATGTTTCTAAGAGTGTGGATCAAGGTGAACACCCTTTTATTGCTGGTGTGAGTGCAAACTTGTACAGTTACTATGGAAATTTATATGGTAATTCCTCGGAAATTTGGGAATCAATCTATCTTGAGACTCAGCTATACCATTCTTGGGCATATACCCAAAGAACATTCCCTGCTACCACAAGAACACTTGCTCCCCAGTATTGCCATTGCAACTTTATTCATAATAACTGAAAACTGTAAACAACCTAGACATCCCTCGGCAGAAGTATGGATAAAGACAATGTGATTCCTTTATACAGGATAAATTGTATGAGAAAATGTACCTTCAATAATAAAAAAGACATAAAAAGGGGGAAAGAAGATATTGTTTCAGTTGTGAGTAGGTGTTCAAAAGCTTGGTGTTCATTTCCATTCCCCTGGGGGCTTTCTGCCCACTCAAAGCCATGTAGAACGGTGGCTTCTAGACAGGATTCAGCATAGCACAGCTGGTTCAGAGATTGAGGAAATCTAAGCCATTTTGTATTTGTATCCCATTGAGAGCAGACTGTGCAAACTTAAGTTTATATGATGCAGTGGAAGGCTACGGATGGGAAGTGTCGAGTTGATTGGATGTTCAGCCTGCTACTGATTTCCAGATTATTTATTGCTAATTATTTTTCTTAGCTTCCTTTACTATTGCATGGAGATGGATTACAACATGGGGCTCCCAGTGGTTTAGGGAGGATCTCATAAAATGCCTTCCAGAGAGAGTTCAGTATGAAGCTTGCAACATAGTTGCTTGAAAGGGATAATATTTGTTCTTAAAACTGGAGACAGATATGGTTAGATAGAGCCCTAATGGTTGATGCAGTGATCAAAGTGGTTTGTGGCGGGTAGATGTATTGAATCGAAAAAGTAGTAAGTGTTTTTTACATCCTGAATAATCCTTTTCAATGAGATTAGTGTATTGCCCAAACATTTTTCTTCTGCAGTGGAAGTTTAAATGCAGCTACCAAGAAGCTTGCCCCATAAAATCCAAGATAAAGGGACACTTGTGATGACCAAAAGATGAGGAAGCTCTGAGGAGATCTGAGACAGGGTTGCTGCCAGCCCCTAAATGTGCGACCCGCATAGCACTGGTAAGATGCTAGGAATAAGATGCTTTTGGCCATGTAAGTGTGTTCCTTGGCAACAATGGCCCTGAAGAGTTTGACAGGATGGGGTTTTCATTTTGCCAGCTAAATCCTTGCCATTCCAGGTTGCCTTTAATGTCACTGATCTCATCCTTTGCCCAAGCAAGAGTGAAGGACCTTTATGTTTGCACAGTAGTAATTGTCTCTCATCTCTTCTCCTCATTGTCTTGGGTCCTAATTATTCTCCATATGCTTCAGCTTGGATGTGCACCCAGGAGGCTCACTCCGAGAAAGTCCCAGCAATTTCATTACCAGTTCCTCATCTGCATTGCATTTCTTGACATTGTCTCCAGCATCTCTTTCCAATTACTATTAAATACTGAAGTCTACAATGGCAACATATATGGTAAGTTCCATCTCTGACTTGAAAAGAGACTGCTGGGCAGGCCTGAATGGTTATTCAATGGGCATGTCTTCCTGCGAACAGTCACTTTGGCCCAGGCAGCAGGGAGAATTGGCCATTCAACATTGGCTAGGCCTACATTGAAGGGAATGTCACCAGAGCAACCGTTCTGGTTAGTTTTATGTCAACTTGACACGAGATAGTGTCATTCGAAAGGAGGGAACCTTTTTTTTTAAAATATTTATTTATTATGTATACAATATTCTGTCTACATGTATGCCTGAAGGCCAGAAGAGGGCACCAGACCTCATTACAGATGGTTGTGAGCCACCATGTGGTTGCTGGGAATTGAACTTAGGACCTTTGGAAGAGCAGGCAATGCTCTTAACCACTGAGCCATCTCTCCAGCCCCGAAAGGAGGGAACCTTAACTGAGAAAATGGCTCAATAAGATTGGACTGTATGAAAGCAGGTAGAACATTTTTTTAAATTAGTGATCAGTGGAGGAGGGCACAGTCCATGGTGGGTGTTGCCATCCCTGGGCTGGTGATCCTGGGTTCTATAAGAAAGTAGGCTGAGCAAGCTATGTAAAGCAAGCCAGTAAGCAGCATCCCTCTGCATTGGCTCCTGCCTCTAGGTTCCTGCCTTGTTTGAGTTCCTGTCCTGACTTCCTTTGATGATGAATGGCAATCTAGAAGTGAAAGTCAAATAAACCCTTTCTTCCCCAAGCTGCTTTGTTCATGGTGTTTCGTCACAGTAATGGAAACCCTAACTAGGACAGCAACTCAGCTGCAGTGCAAACTCTACTTCTAGGTGAGCAAACTCTCTAAGGAAGGAACATCTGGTGTCCTGGATAGGCCTCTGACACTGTCTGGCAAGGAAAGGAGAGAGCAGAGGGTGTGAGGCAGAGAACAGTCTTCTGCCTCCTGCAGAAAGGAGTGGGGGGGAAAGTCAGAAGAGAAAGATAAACAAAAGCTGTAGTTCTTGAATACACAGCCTGGGCCTCACACACATTTTTAAACTCTGAGAGTTTAAGATAATGCTCCAAAGAAATGTTTAGTTTGTTTATTTTGTTGTTAGCTAACACAACTAGTGCTTGTATGTGTGTAGTTAAGACTCTTAATCTTCAATATAAGCAATGCAGTAGTAATAATAATATCTTCATTTCAGAAATAGGTAAACTGAGACAGTCTTTAAGTAATTTCCTAAGATTGCCAGCTAGTAAATGGCAAAACCAAGTTTAATACCAACAAATTTTATTTTCTTCTTCCTTCTACCTCCCATGCACTTGTGCCTTTCTTTCCCCTCCTTTTTCCTTCTTCTGAGCTATGAACAAGTATATTCAGTGTGTACTTAGTATCATTTACCCCTGTATTTTGTGTTTGTTCTTGGTAATTGCATCATCTGAAATGGTCCCACGTGTAGTGCTGTGTATGGTCTATTTTCCTTATGTAGAAGTGTTTGTGTTCTGCTAGGCTTCCTTTACACTTGAGAGATGGTGCTGTTGGCTGTGAGCATTAATGAGTCAATAAGTATTATATATGGTGTCTTTAAAAAAAGCCCTCGTAAAACAAGATGATATAAAAATGTTGGGACAAGAGACTCCTATAACCTTCTATTTCCATGAAATAAATTCTCAGCTCAGTTAACAGCGACTTTGTAGAAAAATCTGCTATGAACACATGTCTTCTACTGGCAAAGTCACTATTTAATATCTATTACCTCACAAGTTGGACTATATATATTATTATTATTTTTCAAACAATATGGTAATTTCCCAGGTACTCCCACTACATAGATTTTATTTTTTTAGTTCATAAAATTCTGTATAGATTATATCACTTGGCAAATGGTTGATACTCAGTAAATGGTTAGTGAGTGAATGAATGACTTAGCAAATGAGAAAATGAATACCTTAAACTATATGGTAACTTGGTTTAGTCGTTTTGCATTTTAAAAGACATATAGACCCAGAAATCAATGTTTCCTTTCCTACTTATATGTAAAACATTAAAATGCTATTCTTATTAGTGTGTGTTTATATGTATATACACCCATGGCCTGTGTACGAATATCAAAGTCAATTTTGTACAGTCTTCTCTCTTCTGTCTTTTCTTGGGTGCCAGGGCTGGAACTTGGGTCATCAGGCTTTTGCAGCAAATGCTTTGATCTACTGAGATAACTTGTTTTCTCAGTAATGCAGGTAGCGTGTTACAAGTTGCCTTTTACTTTTACCATTTGCAGTAAAGGAAATTTTAAAACAAAAAATAAGTTGCTCTATAAATTCTTTCCCTTATTCCTGTCTGAAAAATTTAAGAACCATCTGTCGTGTGTGTGTGTGTGTGTGTGTGTGTGTGTGTGTGTGTGAACTATTTAGTCACTGTGCTGGTTCCATTGTTTTAGTGTTATGATACCTGACACTGCCAACTTCAAATGAAGAAAGGTTGGCTTGCAGATTTCAGAAGACCCTGCGTATAGTCACTTGGCTCTAGTCTTCTGTGTCCATGGTGGAGTATCAGGAGAGCATGAAGGGGAACTTCTTTACTCAGAGCAGCACAGAAAGCACAGTCTCTGAGAACTAGACCTTGTGTCCTTTTTTCTTTTGCTAGGTCCAACCCTAAAGTTTCTAGAACCTTCCATAATAGTGCTCTAGCATTCAGCATGTGCCTGTGGGAAACATTTACTATTCAAACTATAATGATACCAAAGGCTTTGTGATAAATGAAAAGACTGCCATCTACTTATGGGTATCATATAGTTAGTTAGGCTACAGTAGGGTTAAAAGTCAAAGTTCAAGGACTAGACAGATTATGTGAGTGGTTTCTGATCCATAAATGGCATTGTGTATGCCTGACAAACTATGGAAACATTTTTTTGTTTCATTATTCGTGTATTTAACACTGTTTGGAAAATGTAATGGTGATGCTTGGAATGTCAAAATATCATTTACAATTTGGCATATTCGAAAACACTCTTATTTAGAAGCCACACTATTTGTACTTATGTTCCTTAAATATTCAGATATTTAGACTTGGAAATCTTGAATTAAAAGTAACTATGTAACATGTAGTCGGAGATGACAAGTAGACAATTGTATATACATAGTATTTGGTTCGAGAAAAAATGGTCTGAAATGATTACCCTCACGTAAGTGGCAGCATTGTGGATGGAAGTAAAGCTTTTGGCTATCTAGTGATCCAGTTTGTGTTACCTGCACCCTGCTTTAAGTCATGATCTTTACTGCCCAAATCTTTAGACTTAAAGTTTATTTCCAACCTGTGTAATTTTATGCTTAGTTGACCTGTGGAATTTTTAAGTCCCTAGTTCTGAACCAGTGACTCTGTTATTTGAAGCCAGGTATGTGTTTTCCAACCCGTCTTTCAACTTTTGTTCCACTTGTTACATTTTCAAGTGCCTTTTCTGCCTGGATGTTTTGTTAACATTGCAGAGAAAACATGGCTTGCCTGTGGCTAAAGAAAAAGAATTTGCTCCTGAGGATGATATACAAGTATATGGAGGCCATCAAGGAGGAGGAACTAAGTTCAAGGGACATTTCCACATGAGAAATGTTTTACTCATTTCAAATGAAGTTGAATTTGAGGTACGGAGTTCATGGTGAAGACTAATTTTTAAAATATTGGAAGGCATACATTAAAAAATGAGAGTTGAATATAAATTGAAAAGTGTTAATTCATGAGCAGTAGTACAATGCGGAATGTCATGGTTTTATTTATTAACACCAACCGCCTTACTCCAGGTCATATTCGTACTGTGAATAGAGCTCACCAAGTTATAGAGGAGCAAGGATTTTGAATTCTTTATCTGATAATCTGCATTTTTTAAAAAATTGCAGCAATGATTCCTCTGTTCTAAGAATTGAGACTTGGACCTGTTTCATGGGTGGTGGGCAAGGGCTGTAACGCTTTGGATCTTAAATATCTTTCAGAGGCTGATGTTTTAAAGCAATCATTGCCATCTGACGGTGCTTTTGGGAGGTAGTGAAGTTTTTGGAGGTGGGAAAATTAGTTCATTGGGGTAGATCCTGGGAGGGAATTGGGGGGACCCATCCTCTTCTCACTTGGTTTCCTTTCAGCTTTGCTTATTTTACACTGCCCACCATAATTTTCTGCCTTACTAAAAGCCCAAACACAATTGATTCTACTAAGGACTAAAAACTTGAAAAATTTAATTCTAAATAAGAATTTCTTCAATTTAGGTTTATTATCTAATTTACTTTTTACAATATTGGATATATGACTAGCTCAAGAGTATTGTCTTGTAAATCTGAACTTAAATTGTGGAAGAACAGACTAAGCCCTATTTTTTTTTACATTAATTCATGTGCCTATACTTGTATTTAATTCAGCACAGTATAGGACTCATTACACTAAGTCCAGTTTTCCATTTCATATAATATTATCTAATGTTTCAACTCTTTTAGATTCTATCCTATCCACAGGTTTTTTTAAAAAAATATTTTGGTTTTTTGATCCTTATTTGTTTTGTTTTGTGTGTGTGTGTGTATGTGTGTGTGTGAAAAATATATTCCCTACTTAACAACAAAATCAGTTATACAAATTATCTAGACATAATTTTTCTGGTCATTTTATTACCTGATCCCTTACAATCTCCACATTGTGATCCCGTGTTTTGCATTTTGCAACAATGTCAACCTGTTTTTCCTACAGAGTTACCAATCCCATTTATAATGCTATCATTTCTTGTAAATCTTTGTTCCCCTTTCCTTTGTTCTCCTCTACACTTGTCATCTTTGAATACTCTCTCTCTCTCTCCCCGCCCTCTCTCTCTCTAGAATATCTTTCAGATTTGTTAAGTTCTTTTGTCTCTGTATTTTTCTTTCTCATAATTTAGATTTGATTCTTTTTTGTTTATAAGAATCTTCTCTCACTTGTTCAGTAATTAAGACTCTATTTTCTATTCTTCAAACACATTTTTAATGTGTCAACATATTTACATTAGCTATTTTCATGATTTTATTCATTAAACCAAACAATATTACCTTCATAATTGGTTTATGTTGATTATCTAACTGAAAAAAACATGGTAGCATTTGTATTGATTTTGCTTAGTATGATATAGAATATTGCTGAGATCTGTGTGCATGTGCCACTGTGCGTGTGCCTGGGAGGGTCATACATGCACATGTACAGTCATTTTAAAAGTAGTTAAAATATTGGCTGATTAGCCAGGCATAGTGGTACACACCTTTAATCCCGGCACTCTGGAGACTGTAGAGGTAGGTGGATCTGTGAGTTTGAGACCAGCCTGTTCTACAGAGTGAGTTCCTGCATAGCCAGGGCTATACAGAGAAACCCTGTCTCAAAAAAAAAAAATAATAACAAACCAACCAAACAAATAAAAACAAAGCATCTATCAGCTTGAACTTTGGTTAATTTATGCTTTGGTAGAATGGTTTTCTGGAAAGCTTTGAGTGCCCCAAATTTACATATTGATTCTTCTGAAGATCCTAGTAAGGTTTAGTTTCAGGCTTTCCACAGCGCAATCTAGAATTGTGAGTATTCTAGAGCAGCATCTCTCAGTCTTTTTTATCATTATAGACTCCAAAGGAGCTTTTCTTGAACAACTTCCCCCACCCCAGTTATGGTCCCTTCCCTCATGAAGTTTGAATACCTAAATTAGAACTCTGTAAATGAAGTTCTTCAGAGGCACAAAGCACTGTAAGAATTAAGATTACTTTGCCACTCTCTACTAAGAGGTAATTTTCACTCCTTTGGGGATGATGATAGCATCATCATCTCTGCTGAAAATGCATATTTCATGTTTGGTCCTCATACCCACCTTATTTATAAGGTGAAGTTTACAGTGCCTCTGCTGTATGTCTAGAGGATTAATGAAGCACTAATAAGGTTTGTTTTTTCCTCTCATTATTCTAGCACACAAATAAGCCTCCACTGAAGCTCAGAGCCCATTTCCACTCTCTCTCTCTCTTTTTTTAAAGCAAACAGCAGTCACTCTCCATAGATTTGGGTAATTTACCTTGTAAATGTCCCACCCAGCTTTCAGCAATGGATTTTCTGGGGATACTGACAAGGACTTTTAGTGCATACCCCCACTTTAACTTGAGATGGTCATCTAGCTCAGAGGTGCTTCTAAGGCTCCACTTGAATTCTGCCTCACTCCCCCACAGTTCTGCAATGGCAACCACCTTTTTAGCTGTCATTCTCTCAGAGGCTGCAGGAATTTCTGTAGATTCTTCACTCTGTCTGAAAATTGGCATCTGGTATTTTTCAACCTTGTGGATCTGAGAAGAGTTGACTCTGTACCTGTAACTCCTGTCTCTTCAAATGTGTTGGAACAGAAGTCCCCTCTCTGCTTCTATCAATCTTCTGTCATGCAGAAGATGCCCGCCACTACTTTCAGCTGTACTCCATTCCAGAGCAAACTTTCTGTTGCAATCGTCTTATCAGTTGCTTGTTTGAAAGCTTATTTGCCACTGCTTTAAAGTAGCTTGCAGGCGTTCCTCCATGATCTCTCATCTCCTCTGGCCTTGGCTTTTGTCACTCTGTCTTGAACATATAAATCTTCAGTGTCCCATATAAATCTCTGCCAGTTCTTCAAATGTGTAGTAGTGATTCGTGCACCCTTGGGTGTGTGCATTTATCTTCCTCTGTTAGGAACCCACGCTCTCCATTTCCCTGTTCTACTTGACTAGCTCTCACTCACATTTTAGGTTACAGGACAGTCTTAACTTTTCTAGGCCTACGTCAGGATTAATCTTTTGCTTTATTCCCCATAGATGATCCTAGGATAATTATTGGATACATACTATCATATTTAAATAATTAAATGACTTACTATCATACTTATTGCCATTATTCTCTCTCTTTTTTTAACTTACAAAAGCAAGGGTTTATTTCATATTACAACTCTCAGGTCACATTTAACCCCTGAGGGATCAAGACAGGTACTTAAAGCTGGAATCTGAAGGAAGGAGATGAAACATAGGCCATGGAGACGTGTTGCTTACTGTTTTGTTCTACATAGCTGCTCAGCCTGCTTTCTTATAGAAAACAAGACCACTAACCCAGGGATGACTCTACCCACAATGACCTGGGCCTTCCCCACTAATCATTAAATGCATTACAGCTGGATCTTATGAAGGCATTTTTTTCAACTGAGGCTCCATCTTCTCTGATGATTCTAGTTTGGGTTACATGGACATAAAAGCGGCCATTACAGATCCATACCTATCACCTTGCATAAGCCTCACCTCCAAAGGGGTCAACAATCTATTGGAAATAATCTCTGTGGAGACAAAGATTTTACTGTGATCATTCAGTTCTGTTTCCCTAGTACCTAGTATGATTCCTAGTACAATGCTAGGTTTTCTATTAGTTTACTTTGAATGAACAAACACATAGACATGTGTTTATTCTCTCTGGGTTTCTTGATCTTCATGTCTTCTTGGTACACAGAGAGATCAAATTGGAAAGGATTAAACATCCATAGAAGAGATTCACAAAATACTGTGTTTCAATTAAACTTTATATACCAAAGCAGCTAGCAAACCCAGTCTACACCTTTACAGAAAAAGGTATTGATCAGTAATCTATATCACCCTCCCTTTATTTGAGTGGAGAAATATGAGGTGCATATTAGAATAGATCTTGCTGATAATATACAAAGCTAGACTGAGGTCAGAAATCAACCTTGAAATCTCAGTTGCTTAACAAAGATTCATTATTTTTCCAACATGCAAATACCCATGCTACTGCTTAGGCAATTTTACAGGGCACTGCTTTCTATATGGTGATGCCTGGATTCAAACTGCTTCTATGTGTATTCCATTAAAGTAACATCTTCTGATTGCTCACTGATTAGAAGTAGCCATATGGTCCCACCTATAAAAGGAGTATTGGAAAATGAAGAAAAACCCATAGACATTTGGTGGATGCTGAGCATCTCTCTAATAGAAATATTGCTTTAAATTTATTAGGAAATGACTTTTGGTTAGGGAGACTTTTGCAAAGCATATTTTAGGATCATTTTTCTTGCTAAAGGACCGTTCCATGCACTCCTTTTACTGGAGTTCAACTTCTAGTATTTCTATTCCTTCCCCCAGGTACTAGAATGTCATTAAAAGGAAACAGGAGGAATATCTTTTTAATACAACAAAAGTATATGCTCTACGATGTTCATAGCAGCATTGTTTGTGATAGCCAGAACCTGGAAACAACCTAGATGCCCTTCAATGGAAGAATGGATGAAGAAAGTATGGAATATATACATATTAGAGTACTACTCAGCAATAAAAAACAAGGACTTCTTGAATTTTGCATGCAAATGGATGGAAATAGAAAACACTATCCTGAGTGAGGTAAGCCAGACCCAAAAAGAGCAACATGGGATGTACTCACTCATATTTGGTTTCTAGCCATAAATAAAGGACATTGAGCCTATAATTAGTGATACTAGAGAAGCTAAATAAGGAGAACCCAAAGAAAAACATATAGGCATCCTCCTGAATATTAACCTTCATCAGGCGATGAAAGGAGACAGAGACAGAGACCCACATTGGAGCACCGGACTGAAATCTCAAGGTCCAAATCAGGAGCAGAAGGAGAGAGAGCATGAGCAAGGAACTCAGGACCGCAAGGGGTGCACCCACACACTGAGACAATGGGGATGTTCTACTGGGAACTCACCTAGGCCAGCTGGCCTGGGTCTGGAAAAGCCTGGGATGGAACCGGACTCTCTGAACATAGCGGACAATGAGGAATACTGAGAACTCAAGAACAATGGCAATGGGTTTCTGATCCTACTGCATGCACTGGCTTTGTGGGAGCCTAGGCAGTTTGGATGCTCAACTTACTAGACCTGGATGGAGGTGGGGGTTCCTTGGACCTCCCACAGGATAGGGAACCCTGATTGCTTTTCGGGCTGGGGGGGGGACTTAATTGGGGGAGGGGGAGGGAAATGGGAGGCGGTGGCGGGGAAGAGACAGAAATCTTTAATAAATAAATAAATTTATATAAAAAAGAAAATTCATAACCATTTTCTCTTAAATAGAGTTCATTGGTATTTTTAAGTTTTTTTCCTTTTAAGTACTCAATTTACACAGTTCTGTGAGAATACATGAATCGCGAAAATGAACTGAAATATAGCAATGTCTAAGATGTTCTAAAAGACTCTCCCCACGCAGAGAATCCTTTCACAACACTTGAGTGAAGGTTGAAGATTCATCTTGTTACCTGAAAATTTGAATCTAGCAGAGAAAAACTAAAGGAAAACACTGTAAGACAAAGGCATAGGCAGTGGCCTTTTGTGACCCTAGTGCTGCGGTTTCTTCTCTCGTTTCCTGATGTTCTTTCTCCATCTTCTCAGAATATTTCTCTTTCTTCCTATCTTTTTACATTAAAAAAGTAACAACCTTTCACTAAGCTTGCCATGCACCTTTTTTAATTTTTGAGATTCTTAACGTATTTCTGTATTGTGTAAATTTAAGATGGTAATGAATTTATTGCTTTCCATTGTAGCATTCCTTCTAAGGATGTGAATGCCTTGTGCATATGGTGGAGGTATTATATATTATATTATATTTGTTATATCACTCAAGATTTATAAAATTACTTTTGTCTGTGAGTTTTAGGTGTTCAGGGTTTTTTTTTGGTAAGTTTGAATAACTTACTTCATTGTTTCTTGTAGGATAGTTTTGCTTATGGTATATTACCTTAGAATTTTTTCCTTAGGATTTATCTTTCCTGAATTTCAAAGAATAGCCTCATTAGAAATCTAAAAGATAACTTTAAAACATTCCAAAGGATACTTTTATTTTTCTATTAGTGATATAAGAGTATTTAGGAATAAGTGTGTGTTTGTGTGTTTGTGTACTTATTTATGCATATAACAACAATTAATGAAAAAGAGGACATGAATTTGAAAGAGAGCAAGTAGGAGTATATGGGGGTGTTGGAGGGAGGAAATGGAAGGGGAAATGATGTAATTATAATACCAAAAACTAAAAGAACTACAAGCTAAAACAGAAAACCTATCTTGTTTATGAGGTGATATGATTTTAGAGTGGTGGTTTCTGAGCTCTCTCCCCTCACCTTTGCTGTTTAGAGTAATGGATTGCTTCCAACAAATCAAGTCTTAGGAAGAAACACAGTCTATATATCACAGAAAGAAAGCTTCCACAGCTAGCGGAGGGTTCTGGACCTCTGTCTGCTCAGTTCCTCTTTTATCATGCCCGTGTTTGACTCCATGCATGGGCACAGAACTTTCTAGTGTTATTGGGGAGTGTGAGAAAACCAACACTTTATCTGTAGGAAAGAATAGAACCAAAGACTAGAATTCAGAAGGACCTTGAAGACTGTCTTCTGCTTTGGTGTCACTGTTGCTGACCAGCTGTTAATTGATGGCACTGGAGCAACAGGACAGTAACCAGTTTGGAAGCCAGATCATTAAAGCAGTGTGGAATCTTAAACAAAAATAATTTGCAAGTACTGACCATGTTATTATTCCCCGCGGACCATTCACACTGGGGAAAGACCATTAATTTATGTCAAAATGCATTCCAAACAACATTTACAGACCTGAACTTTTCAGTTTGAATTTTACTTTTAGTAGGACAAGAAGCACACAAGACTACAACATGCAAGGCACAGTCTGGGATCCAGCCGTAAAGTGCAGTTTTCTTCTGCTCATACCTGAATGAATCATCTTGAACGCTTTAGATTTTCCTTGCTTAACTTTTCATACAGTTTACTGAATTCATGCTTTTTTCTCTCTTCCTCTCTCCTCCTCATCTCTATGCTGTCTTTAACTAAAGAACAATGTGTCATTTACACAAATCCAGGATTACATGGATTAGAATTTTTCTTGTTTTTGTGTTACAGACATGTATTATTTTGCATTCTGTGTCACAGTTCACTGTGTTCGTATAATGGTCCATTTCTACTCTCCTGTCGATTATACTATTTTTCATTTTTGGTTTTGATGGCCTTCGACTCATTATATGGCTCGGGCTGACTTCTAAATTATAACAGTTCTCTTACCTTGGGCTCCCAAGTGTTGGGGTTACAGGTGTGAGCCACCATATCTGGTTTGCATATTCTTAAAATGTATCTCTTTCTATATGTATGCAGGAGTTTCTTCTGGGCATATGCCTAGTAGGTAAATTGCTAGACTCTACAATATATGTGTTTTCTAATTCAGGAAATGATACCAAACCATTTTGTACCTCTATAGTGAATGTCTGATAGAGGTGAAATATTTTTCCCTATTTTCTTATGAATTAGCGACTACTGAGATTTCTCCCTGACATTTCCATTCTCTCCCAGTGCTGGGACCTGAACTGAGGTGGGATAGCTGGGATCAGTCACCTGCCTTTACCTTAAGTCATTGTTTGTCAGGTTCACAATTTCTGTTACTGACATGAGGCATACAGTCCCTGCTGGAGCCACTTCAGGCTCACTCTCTGAGTTCTCACAGGTCCCACAGCTCTTTGGCATCTCACCTAGCTCACTGGCTTCAACATTCTTAGCTTACTGTTCAGTACCGAGGCGAGTTGAACCTTTGGTGCTCACTGACTTCCAAGTTCCTGCCGTCTTTCAGCCTAGACGTTCTTAACGTAGAGGTGACTGAAACCGTTATATAGATCATCACAGGAAGTTTCAGGAGAGATGCTGGGGTTGGTACAGCATTGTCAGCAGGAGTGGGACCATGGGGGCCTTCCGGTAGTATAGCCTCCTTCATGGAGGCTCTAAGGTCTTCTAATTTCCCAGAAACAATAGAAACCTCTTACCCTTTCATGCCAACAATTGATCATGTATTTGGAAAAATTTTGTACAGGCCAAACAGAGTAGATTTGAGTGTGTGTATGTTTGAGTATGTGTGTGTATGTGTGCATGGGTGTGTAAATATGTTTGTGTTTTAAAGATCAATGAATTTTAGGCAGGCATGAACATGCACATAATCTTTTACTATGTCAGTATGGTTAAACCAAACTCTTAGGTAATAAAGAAACCCCAATTTCTCCTTATGCACTACTGCTCAGAAATGAAATTAATTGATTAAATGTACCTGCATCCTTTCTCTTCATCCCAGCTGGAGTTATTCTGGGAGACCACAGAAGTCAGAGACTGGAGGAGTTACCAATCTAGGTGATCTTTAGCTGAACAGTACTGAGCAGAACACACACATTGAAAGTGGTTCAAGGCCTATTAAATGAGAAACTAATTTGGATTTGGCCCTGTCTCATTGGCACTGAACTAGTGTTTCATATCTAAACATGGCCAGACATAGTATTTCCTGTTTATCTTTTAAGAAGCTGCTAGCAAATTCCACATCATGTTCTCTGCAACAGCCTTGACCTCTATAGAATGAGAAATGATGTTGGTCCCTCTAGCCCTCACAGCACAGTGAAGGCCTCCAAACCAGCCTTCTTTTCTTTTTCCCTTTGGCTTTTGAATAGATTGTAGAAGAGTGCCCAGAGGCTTGTGGATGTTTCATGGGCTCAGTGAGAATGTACTTAGTGTTGAATATTTTGGAATTATCTTATTCATTTGTTATCATCCAAAATGCTACGACTATGGATTTGGTTGCCATTCATCTTTAATGCAGTATTATACATTTTCATTTAAAATTTTTCTTTATTAATAGACAGATGTGGTTAAAGAACAGCAGAAGTACGCAAACTTCCAAGAATTAAAAAAAATAATTAAAATGTTTATTTGGTATTGAAGACAATTTTTTTTTTTTTTTGGTTTTTCAAGACAGTTTCTCTGTGGCTTTGGAGCCTGTCCTGGAACTAGCTCTGTAGACCAGGCTGGTCTCGAACTCACAGAGATCTGCCTCCCTTTGCCTCCCGAGTGCTGGGATAAAAGGCATGCACCACCATCGCCCGGCTGACATAAAATATTTTTTTCAACGTGTAATTTGTAGTTGGGACTAACATCATTTATGGCTACTCTGGGATGTTCTTTTATCTCCCTGCTATCTGGCCCCACACCATACACATCTTGAATCTTAAGTTTTGAATCCTCACATTCACTTGTTTATAGCATCCCACTGAGAGAATCCGTTCAAGGCTATGCCCTTCAGCATTCTGTACTCTGAAGAAAATTTATCTCCTATATTTTAAAATGTCAGTGGGCTATCTGAACAGAGAATCAGACAAAAATGCTAGTTCACAGAAACACATACACAGGCAGATACACACACATACATACATACATGTCACCAATGGCAGGACTCTGTGTGCTTGCGTGTTCTAATGGTCCAGGTACTGGGACTCAAACCTAGGGCTTTGAGTGGGCTAGAAAAAATACTTTAGCACTGAGCTAACACCCTCCACCTAATCGCTTTATCTTCATGTGCATATGTAGATTTCAAAGAGCTTTCTGTAAACCCTAGACAATATATACGGAAAGGTACCTTCAAGACTTCTGGAATATTCCAGATGGATGGGGCAGAACAATATGCAATCATTCACGTAGACCCTCTCTAATCTTAACAACAAATAGTCCTTCTCAACCCTATTTCAAAGAGAATAGCTATTTAAATGTCAGCATCTTCATGTTCTGAGTTTTTTTCTTTTTTTAAATATTCTAATATTGGGAGAACCTTTAAAGGTTCTTCCCTGGGGATTAGAGAGAGGGTTCAGTGGTTGAGAGGGGTCACTGCTCTTCCAGAGGACCTGCATTTGGTTTCTGGCATTCATGTCTGGAGGTCATTATTGCAACTGCATGTAGCTACAGCTCCAGGAAGTCTGATGTCTTGTTATCCAAGAGTACTTGTATGCACATGGCATGTGCACACACAAATAGCAATTAAAAATAATTCTTTGAAAGCCTGTTGTATTCTTACTGACATCATTTATGGTATCTCATTTCCTCCCTTCCTGTGGCTGCTCTCCATCCTGAGGAGGAGGAGGAATATGCAGATCAGAGATTTCAGCTCCCTACGATACATTCTACTTACAAATCACTACATTTCCTGTACTTCTGGCTTCTCAGTCTGAGTCATGTCTTCATTTCCCTGTCTGTAGTGTTAACAGGAAATGTTTTCAGTATATTACTATTTGATGAATATGATTGTGAATATATGGTTTTGCTATTTCTTAGATTAGCCCGGGCTAATATAAACAGAGTACAAGCTCCATATAAGACAAAAATTTCTAGTAGTCTTATTAAAAAAAAAGGGAAATCATATGTGTTTATGACTGTTGTCATAACCTCTAGCTAGGTCTCATACCTACTCTGAGCGTTCCATCCTCCAAGCTGCAGCCTGTGTTGTCCAAGGCAAACCGAGCACACCAATCTTTTATTTAAGTCCTTTAATAACTTCCCAGGCTTCTAAGCATGTCTGAAATTCCGATTTGGTTCCTTTGCTTTCGTGCCTCTATCGTTTTATGGGAGAATTTCTCATATACTTCATGTCACTTGCAGTAATTATGGTCCCCCCAGCCCATCCCCCATATCTGTGTGGCTACTCTGCTTCTCAGAAACACTGTCTCTAACTTCTTTATTCTTGAGTTCCCTCCTTATGTTTATTTACATACATATATATATATATATATATATTGTTTTAGTTTCGAGATTTACTTATTTTAATTTTATGTTTAAGGGTGTTTTGCCTGCATATGTGTCTGTGTACCATATGCATGCAGACCAGAAGGGACTGTCAGATTCTCTGGAACTGTGTGGACAAATTTTAGCTGCTATGTGGGTGCTGGGAATCAAACCCAGGTCCTGTGGAGGAGCAGTCAGTACTGAGGGCTCTGGCCCTCATTGTATATGTTTTTCTTGTATGTTTTCTTCTTACCACTCCCTGTGAATTTACCTCTAGGATTGTGTAATGTTAATATATATTATCTGCATCCACTGATTTAAGCTTATGAGAAAAGAGAGGCATATTTCTCTCTTTGCCTCCCTCCCTTTTTATTTGGAGGGTCTGGCATTTATTAAGTTGAGTAAATTCCAGCTGCTCAAGCTGCATCTGCATTTGAATATGCTCAGCCTGGTATTCTCAGCTATAAAAACCTTTTCAAAGCTATAGAGACTCTTGCTGGTATGACTAAGTATTCCAGCTTGTTTCATTTTATCATATCCTTTAAGAGGCTTGACTCAAATACTCACAAAACCAAAAAGTCCAATAAACAGAGTGTGAGAATTCCCATACTGCAGGGAAAAGTGTGAACTAGTGTTGGGAGCAGTGAGACCGCAGATCCTGAATTTCTTGTAATCCCCTCACCTGAGTGCCTGTAGCTGCTCTGAGCACGAGACCTTCAGGAGTTCCTGATGGCAGGAGAGTGGTTTCTGGTGGGTTTGGCTGGGGCGTGGCTATCTCTATATAATCTGCCCCTGCACACAGTAAAGGGGGCATTCTTGGGGAATTCAAGGGTGACCCGTGTCCCTGTCTCTGTGTGTCTATATTTTAACCTCCAGCCCCTTGCCGGAAGCTCTGTAACTGGGTGCCAGCGCACAGAGCGCAGACACGGGAGCATGGTACGCGGCAATTGGAGGTCTCCACCGAGATATCGGCAAACTAGTGTAACTCCTGCAGGAACTATTGCTTTTTCATAGGTCTAGCTGCATCAAGTCTTCACTCCATTCATTCACACCATTGATCTTTCCGTTTCTTTTCTTACAGACCCCTGACCAACCAGCCAAAGCACTCTCCACTGTCTATCCTGATGTTTTCTAGCAGTGAGACACTCTGTTCCTTTAGGTACCTCACCCAGAGCCCTGCTAGGATAATCTACCACTTTGCTCTGGACGCGTCTCTGACTGGGGTTGCTACGGAGCTGCAGCTCAGCTTTGAGTCACACTGATATCCTCACCTGACCTACTTATGGATTGTTTTCCTGTTTCTTAACTGCTTGTTAAAGACATCCCGCGTGTTTAAAGAAAAGTGGATGGTATAGGCTTCAGTAACGACATCTGCTTGTACCCTCTGTCCCTGTTTTGTTCAGTCCTGGATCTTCTGGGATATTGCCAGACCTGCCTAACCGTATGGCTGGTGAGTTGGTTGGAACTCAGCTCATAGTCCTTTCCTCGTGGGTAAGTCGATGTCCACAGTGACTGTTTTGTCCCGTCTGGGGCCTAGGAGGTGTTTTGTGAGCAGCTTGTATTTCTTATTTGGAAATGGCATGGCCTTGTTTTAGAACCTTAGGGGACTGGCTTTATTGTGATTTTCCTATTGTTTGTTTTTATAAAATCTACATGGTGTCTCTTCTTACTTCAAAACACGAAAGATCTGCCAGGTCAACGCCACGCCATACTCTGGACCTAGACTTCAGAGCTTCGTACTGTTTGGTCCTCACCCACAGCTGGTACATCTGCATCATATCTAACCTTTGTAACTGGGTGCCCCTTCTGACCCTTGACCCTAGGGGTGCCAGTTAAATGGCCATGTGCCTCATGTCATGGGTTGCTTTAATCACTTTCATCAAAGGTTACATATTACCGCAGCAACTTCAGCCATGGATACTTGGTTGTTACAAAACATTGTACATCTAGTGTCCTTGATAATGGATGGGTGTTACAATTTTTCTAAATTCCTTACTCTCCTAGAAGTTCATACTTTTCTGGGAATATATCCATTTCACCTAAAATAGTTGATGAAATTTTCTGATTAGGTTTGTAATAGCTACTACAGCTGTAACTGTGTTCCTTTTCTATTGCAAATATTATTTGTGCCCTTACTTTCTCATTTACTTTTGCCAGAGATGTGACAGTGTTATTAGTTTTGGGGAGCCAAGATTTGGATTGTTGTTTCGTCCTATTATATTTTGTTTCCTGTTTTATTAATTTCTTGTTTTATATTCATCTTCCATTTCAATTCTTGCCTTTCTTTTGCTTGCTCTTTTTCTAATTTTTTTCTTTTTAATTTTTGAGACAGCCTCACTGTATAACTCAGGCTTGCCTCAAATTCACCCTTCTGAATGCTGGGATTACAAGTATACCCTTCCATGCCTGGCAGTTCGTTAATTTTTAAACTTCCTTCTTTTTTTAAAAGGTCATATATATGCATTTATATATATATTTATTTTGAATGCTTTAAATTTTATATAGTTAATTTGTAAAACTGTAAATTCAGTTGCATCTTATTACCTTTGTTTATTATTTTGTTATTTTTCAGTTGTATGTGTTTTCTAATTTTTATTCTTCTATTACTCTAGTAGTTTGGAGGTGTATTTTGAATTTTTAAATATATGATTTTCCTTGATAGTTCTTTATTACTCTTTATCAACTCATTTTTTAGTCACACATTGAAACAAATGAGTAATAGATTCTATAAAATGAGATTGATTTTAATTTTTAAACCATATGTGTTTAGGAGCAAAGGGGTCCAGACCATGATGGAGATACCCACAGAAACACCCAACCAAAGCTAGTGGGAGCTCACTGACTCTGGACTGACAGGGGGGAACCTGCATACCACTAAACTAGGCCCTCTGAATGGGGGGGACAGTTGTGTGGCTGGGACAGTCTGTGGGGCCACTGGCAGTGGAACCAGGATCTATCCCTAGTGCTTGAACTGACTTTTTGGAGCCCATTCTCTGTTGAGGATTACCTTACTCAGACTAGATATAGCAGGGAGGGTCTTGGTCCTGCCTCAAAGCAATAGCCAGACTATCTTGACTCCCCATGGAAACCTTTCCCTCTCTGAGGAGTGGATGGAGGGTGTGGTGGGGAGAAGATGGGGGAAGCAGAAGGAGGGGAGAGAGTGGGAACTGGGATTGGTATGTAAAATGAGAAAAGATTTTCTTAAAATAAGTAAAAAAAGAAAAAAGTAACATATGCTGTTAATCGTCAGATGTACTCTTCTGTAGATGCACGTTAGATCAACGTGTTGTTCAGTTTTCTATATTTATTGGCTTGTTATTGCTGTTGTTTGACATAACAATTACTGGTGTGTATGTTAGAAACATCCAGTATTGTATGCATTTGTACATTTATCTGAATTTCAGACTTTTTTGTTTCAAATACTTTTCATAGATTATTAAGTTCATATTTGTATAACACTATGTCTTCTTTGTAAATTGAACCTTTTATGTAGTGATTTTCTTTATGTCCCAATTTTTTTACCTTCAAAATTATTTTTGTGATACTGATAAAACTATCAGTTTTTTAAATTAGTATTTTTGATATGCCATTTTATAAATTATACATTAAACTTCTGTGTATTTAGATGTGTTTCTTACAAGTGACTTTGACTTTGTTCTTATTTTTTAATTGGTTTGATGATATTTGTTTTAAGCAAGTATATGCCAGAATCAAGTCTATTTATGTTGAGTGGGGTGTCATGTCTGTACTGATTTCTGTCAACTTGAAATGGTGTGAACTAAAATGTCCACCTGAATTATTATATAGTCTCTTGTTGATAATGTTACAAGTGCAGAATCATCCAATACGTCATTCACAGCCTGTTACAGTGCATTATCCCTGTGGTCCCCAATGGCATGGTAACATGCTATCGTATAGTACCATAAAAAAAAGATGCAGGAGCTTAACAGATAGTTAGCAGGGTAAAAAACAATTTCAGGACATGTTCACCACAGCTGTATTTAATGGGCTGTCATTCACACATGAAAGAGGGATTAAAACACCAACACCAAATGGTACAGCTGAAGCAAATGCTTTGAATAGTGCTTTATCCATTGAGCAACTGTGTGCGCCAGGCAAAGTACTATGTGCTTTTAAGGTACAACCTAAGGCATAGAACAAACCATTCAGGGGTATTTTCCTTATTTTATAGGTGAGGAGGTTGAGAATCAGAGAGATTAAAAAAGATGCTCAAAGACAAAACCAGTAAGTGGCAGAATGGGAAATTATTTTCAGTTCTATATGAATCTGGAACTCTTGCTCTTCCCACTGAATTATGTCACAGGGATTTAATCTGGTCATTGAGAGAGAATGGGGAACTGCCCTAATGAAAACTGCTCAAACTGCAATGAACTCTCCTTTGCCGTAGTAAGCATCCTGTCACTGGATGGGACATGTTGCATGTCAGGTCATGATCGTGAGGCCGTTACTGAAGTGAGAAGTTGGGTTTTTATATAACAGAATCTCACCTTTTATAATTTATAAATGGGTGAATATTACAACCCACCTTGGTGTTTGTTTGCCAATTTATTGGAAACTGTCAGAAATTGGCAAATATATACCTTTCAAAATTCTCCTAGATTCTGAAATTAGCTGCAATATTAACTTCCCTTTCGCCATTCTACCTCCTGTTTTCATGTCAGAGTTGATGTGTCCAGGTAGGGGCCTAATACAGTGCTCTTTGGCAATCTGTTGGTGAAGTTCTAGTTCATTTTAGTGGAAGAGAAACACATTATGTGTGCTTAATAGCATTAAAGCATGAATGTGGCAGAAGGATCATTAATTGGATATGTTGGAGCCAAAAAATGCAAAATCCAAGAGGTTCTTAATAGTATAATAATATAGCATTAACAATAAATTTGTAGCTCATCTTAAATACAAATGATATTTGAAATATATTATCTCATAGGCAGCTTTTAGTAGTCAGAATTCATTGCAAGAAAAAAAAATGCCTTTTTCTGTGCTTTGCTTTACCGACACATTCTGTTTTATGATGGCCAAGAGCCCATAAGAGTAAAATAAAATAGCTAATTTCTCCCAGCATCAGTCACATCAAACTGTCTCATTTATGAACTCTTTGGTTTGCGTTGCTGCTCTGTCCATAGCCACACTTCTTATTTTAAAGCCTCGCCCAAGATATATTTCCTTTAGAGGATTCCATTGGTGCTTGTCTCAATCTGTATTATGTTTCTCTAGTCATAGTGGAGGCCGAATGTGTGAAGGGTTTTATACATTCTTTATTTTTATTTTGACTAGTTCCTTTAAATTTTGAAAATTTAAAACTGTTTCCTATAACATCTTGAGTGGTATGTGGGGAGATTTAGTTCCAAAGTTCCTCCTTTCCACTAAATTCCCCTGGTTGGCTAAAACTATATTTAATGTTGAACCTTACATACATTTTGTATATGTGCATACTTATATAATATTTAGTTTATGAGCTAGGAACAATGATAGATCAATGTTTTTTATTAAAAAAAAATAGAACAATTATTTCAATACCCTAAAATGGAAGCTATGTGAATGTGGTCTCTCTCTTTCAAAATATTTTTTATACATTAACCTTTTCACTCAAAGGAAGCACTTTGTGTTCTCTCTCCTGTGTGTGTCAGAATTACATCACTAGTTGATGTGGGATTCTCCTCTGTATGCTGTGAATATGTTTTATTACCATTAATTAATAAAGGCAGAGTCAGGCAGATGCCATGTAGTTGGCAAAGAGAAAGAAGATACCAGAACTTTACCAGTAAGCCACAGATTAATGATACACAGATTAATAGAAATGGGTGAATTTAAGATATAAGAACTATCTAGGAATACGCCTGAGCCATTGGCTAACCAGTGTTGTAATTAATATAGTTTTGTCTGATTATTTGGGTCTGAGTGGCCAGGAAATGCAAGGATAATCTCTGCTTACATAATGGCCCCCATCATGGGGTGCCAAATTGCAGGTATATTAAGGAGTTCCACTATAGCCTGGACTGAAGTATAACAAAGGTTTATTTATTTGGGGACAAAACTTACAGTAAGGGTGGAAATCTGCTGTCCTCTGTGTGTGCTGGAAGCTGGAAACCGAATCCAACAGGAAAAGGGGCCATGCACAATTATCCTTTGACTTCTAGTACTTCAGACCCCACCCGAAATGAGCCAGTATCTGAAAAACTATTGGTTGAAGGAATTCCCACAACAACTACACTTATGCTTTAAAGGCCAGGCAGAGGCAGGCGGATCTCTGTGAGTTCGAGGCCAGCCTGGTCTACAAAGGGAGTTCCGGGACAGGCTCCAAAGCTACAGAGAAACCCTGTCTCGAACCCCCCCCCCCCAAAAAAAAGCCATTATTAAAAAAATAGGGTTTATTTGAGCACAAGTACTTTGATAACATAATAATCTGGTAACTGAGAAGACAAGTGACTAGTGAGTGGAAACACTACTAGACAAGATTGAGTCATGTGGCTGAATTAGTGATTTTTATCACACTAGCCAGAACAGCATTCAATTCAGAATACAGATTATTTCTGGAATCTTCCATTTATAAATTTCACAGTATAATTTGGTGCATGTAATTTAATCTAAAGATTAAAGAAGAGGAGATTATTGTTGGACCTTAGGGAACATGAACATGCTGATGCATAAAGAGGTTGAGAGTTGATAGTTAGTGGTAGACTTCTAGCATCTCTCAGCTCCGTAGTTTTACCAGTCAGACATTATGCTCCAAAATATTCCAATGGGTTTCTGATACTTTGATTTTTAAGTTCGGTGAAACTGTAAATACCTGGGATTTGATGTACTTGGAAATGTTTTATTATTTGAGTGGTCTAAGCAAGTGGTAATTAATGTAAAGAAAATAATATCTATGAAATTCATATTAGAATGTAAACAAACTGAAAATTTCCTATGGCTCAAGTAGGCGTGCTGTAACCTGAGTTGAGATCCCTATACCTCAGAACTAAAAAGAAAAGAAAAACTCTAGAAAAACACCTTAATTTTAGATTTGGCTACATTATTTTAAAGATCAGATAGTCTGGTTTCTTTCACTGTTAGGCCCAATTTGGCTCTGTTTATTTTTCTGGGGGGTGATCTATGCAAACATTACTGCAGCTAGGAATCAAGCTTCTAATTCTGAAGCCTTCCATCATTATGCTCCTCACTCCAGCTCCCTGCAGTTTTTCTTCTCTGACTCTAGATAAGTTCACAGACCAAGTTCTCAGACTGTGGTCTCTGGAGCATATGTAGGAGCATCATGGGGTGAGGGCAGTGGGGAGACTCCTCCAGAGCCCACAGAATTGGAGCCAACCATGAGGACTGACGTTTGATCGCATCAGGACAGGATAATTGCTAAGGTTCTTTCTAATATAGACATCCTATGACTGTCTGAGCAGGAAAGCCATTGTTTATGGATTTCATTTCAGCAGATGTATTTACTATACTTTAGTGTCAGACTGCTAATAGTTCTTTAATTGTCCCAGGTCAACTAATGAGCAGGTGATGAGCATGTGCCAATCTCTTTATTTGTGTTGACTCACAGAGTTTGTTATCTGCTATGGCTCTGCCTCCCCCAGCACTGTGCTACTGTAGTGTTCAGCCTCTTCTTGTTCAAGCCCACCGTCCATGCTTTTGTAGTTTGTTTTCTGTCCTGAAAAACAGACACAAAGTCCCCCATATATATAAATAAAAACAAACAAAAGCCAAACAACAATAACAACAACAAAAAACAAATCTTCACTTACTCAGTATGGCGGACTAGGCTTTCAAGTAAAACATGGCACATTTTGTGGTTTTAGCTCCCAAATTTTCCATCTCATCCATCTTGAAATTCTTTTGCTTTCAAGTGGGGTGTAAGTGGCTGATTAGCTATTGTAACCTAGTATTTGTTGGTACTTGTAATATTATTTATGGAAAACATTACAATATGATTAAACTATGGCCCATAAATAATTACTAATAAAAAGCATTGAATTCAGTTTGGATCTTTGAGGTTTTTTATTTAACCTTTTGGAACCTTATTGTTGTTACTGTTGTTTGACTTCTAGCGTTTGCTATTAGGAAAGTGAAGAAAAATGCCAAATATAGTTATATAAAGATTACCAAAATCAAGACACTTACACATATTACTTAGGTGGATTGGTAGCAGACACAAAGCTTATGTTATATGATTTAAACAGTAAAATACATTGGTCACTGGGTACATCAGCACTGTCTCCAGTGAGTACTGTAGGGTGGCAGGACTGTCCCAGTGGCTCTGTCCACCTAGGGTGCCTTTCTGTCATTCTCATTGTTTGAGACCCAGGATACCTCCCACCTTCCCTGGGATGTTTTTCTTAATCTCAGAGAAATATCCAATTACTCCCTCCTCCATATTTTCAACATTACTTGGTGCATTTGTCTGTATTCTTTTGTAAAACATACTGAACATAGTATTATGATCCTTCCGTTTCTGCTCATTTCAGCTTTATTTCTGTGGACTTCTGTGAGAGCCTTACCTAAAGCTGGTGTTCAGTAATTGATCATAAGAGTCTTTATTTTTTGAAAGTTTTTTTTACTAAGGTATTTGTTTCTTGACAATATTAGTATTATCTCATTTAGTAGAACTTTGAACATGAAATAATACATGTCTTAGTTTAGTAATAACAGACTAGCTTCACTCTCTGCTCTTGGAATCAATAGAACTCTGTCAAGCAACTGTGTGATGTGTGATGGCTGTTTGAAATGACTGGTGTCCCCCTTTTACGTTGGTAATATATGCTTCTCAAACTTGGATTGAAGATGCTTTAAATATTGTTTTGTTTGCTTTATTCTTTCTTTTCACATTCTTAGCATTCAGAATAATGGGAATCATTATAGTGTTTTAATATACAAACATACAAATATATGTATATATATATATATCATATATGTGAATTATATACTATAATATAATGTAAATATATAAGTATTTGCTTCATTCCTCCCTCCCTTCATCCCTTCCTCCTTCCCTCCCTCCCTCCCTCCCTCCCTCCTTCCCTCCCTCCCTCGCTCCCTTCCTTCCTTTGTCCCTCCCTTGTTGTAAGGAGGGGGCCCCTTGTTTTTGTCCCTGCCACTCGGCTAGCTTACACCCGAAATAACCACACAGAAACTGTATTAATTAAAACACTGCTTGCCATTAGCTCTAACTTCTTTTTTTTAATTGAGAAAAGGAGAAAAAAAAACAAGTTTCCACCTCCTCCCAGCCTCCCATTTCCCTCCCCCTCCTCCCACCCTTCGCCCCCTCCTCCTACCCTTCTCCCCCTCCCCCACTCCTTTCCCCCTCCCTCTCCAGTCCAAAGAGCAGTCAGGGTTCCCTGCCCTGTGGAAAGTCCTAGGTCCTCCCCCCTCCGTCCATATCTAGGAAGGTGAACATCCAAACTGGCTAGGCTCCCACAAAGCCAGCACATTATGTAGGATCAAAACCCCGTGCCATTGTCCTTGGCGTCTCATCAGCCCTCATTGTTCGCCATGTTCAGAGAGTCCAGTTTTATCCCATGCTTTTTCAGTCACAGTCCAGCTGGCCTTGGTGAGCTCCCAATAGATCAGCTCCACTGTCTCAGTGGGTGGGTGCACCCCTCGTGGTCCTGACTTCTTTGCTCATGTTCTCCCTCCTTCTGCTCCTCATTGGGACCTTGGGAGCTCAGTCCAGTGCTCCAGTGTGGGTCTCTGTCTCTATCTCCATCCATGACCAGATGAAGGTTCTATGATGATATGCAAGATATTCGTCAGTATTGCTCTAGGATAGGGTCATTTCAGGTTCCCTATCCTCAGCTGCCCAAGGAACTAAATGGGGACCTCGGCTTTTTATTGGCTAACTCTTACATATTAGTTTAACCCATCTTCATTAATCTGTGTATCGCCACCTGACTGTGGCTTACCAGAGATTCTAACTGGTGTCCATCTCAGGCAGAGAATCCATGGCTTCTCCCTGACTCTGCTTTCTTCCTCCCAGAATTCAGTTCTGTTTTCTCCACCTACCTAAGTTCTGCCCTTTCAGGCCCAAAGCAGCTTCTTTACTCATTAACCAATGAAAGCAACACACAAACAGAAGGAACTCCTACACCCCTTCCTCCCTCCCTCCCTCCTTCTCTCTCTGTCTCTTTGTCTCTCTCTCTCTCTTAATTTACATTTCGACCACAGTTTCCCCTCCTTCTACTCCTCCAATTCCCTCCCTCCACCTCCTCTCTGCCCCTCTCCCCAAATCTGCTTCTGTTCAGAAAGGGGCAGGCCTCCCATGGGTATCAGCAAAGTATGACATTTCAAGATTAAGCACTTCCCCTTGTATTATTAAGACTGGGCAAGGCATCCCAGTATGAGGAACAGGTTCCCAAGAGCCAAAGCTTTAGGAACAGCCCCTGCTCCCATTGTTAGGAGTCCCACAAGTAGACCGAACTACCCAACTGTCACATATGTGTAGAGGGCCTAGATCAGTCCTATACAGGCTCCCTGGATGTTGGTTCAGACTCTGTGAGTTATTGTGAGTCAGGTGAGTTGTTTCTATGGGCTGTCTTGTGATGTCCTTGATCCCTCTGGGTTCTACAATCCTTCCTCTCTTTATCAGGATCCCCCAAGCTTGGCCTAGTGTTTGGCTTTGGGTATCTACATCTGTTTCCATCAGTTACTAGATGGAGGCTTTCTGATAACAGTTGGGGTAATCAGCAATCTGATTACAGGAGATGGCAAGTTCAGGCTATGTATCCACTATCACTGGGAGTCTTAGCTGGGGTCATTCTTGGAGATCTGTGAGAGTGTCCCTTGCATCAGTTTCTTCCTGACCCTGAAATGCACCTCCTTTCCAGTCATCTCCTTCCGGAGGCGCTCGTCTCCTGGAACTGTGTGAGTTTGTGTTGCTCTTGGTGAACAGCTACTTACCAGCTTGCTGTGCTCCACCAGGACCCTACCTTTCTCATGGCTTTGGGACGCCCAACATCTTTCTTCATTTTTCCTCCAACCCTCAGTGAGAGGGGAGATTTTAGTATTAGGAGAAGGGGCTGTTGAATTTCAGAATCAGAAATAGAGCACATAAATATGTATGAAGCATTAAAACCCTCCTTTGAAGTATGATTTTCTGCTTAATGGATGCTTCTGTGCTGACTTTTTCCCCCTATCCCTCCTCCTCAGTTAATCCCCATTCAGACCAACTTGCTCTTTGGATGGACTTAAGGACTCTATGATTATCTGCCATTAGCATTTCTATATCATTTTGTATTGTAATAATACTTTCTAAAATTTTTATACTATATCTTTCAAAGAAGGCTTTTACACCCATTAATTTTTTTTATTCCCTCAAAAATGCTATGAAAATGTTGGTACTTATCATCTCTTCTGCTAGGAGGAGGCTGGGGGCACAGCCCTTGAGTGACCACTGTTTGCTAGTGGGTGTTAGAAATTCACCTTCAGCAGGAAATATGGACATGCTGCCATGTCTTTAGTTACTTTGGCCGGCATAAGCTTACTGTCAGTGTTGCAGTGGTTTGATGACTGAGTATTTACAATATACAAGCCATTGTACTGACCACCTGTGTACATTTTACACAATACTCTTAACAACCCTGCAAAAGAGGCATAACTCTTGCCTCACTTCACACAAGGAAACTGTGCCTTAGAGAGTTTGAATAACTTTGTCAGGGACACATAGTAAATCATGTTGTAGTTACCTTTGGAACCTGGTTTCTCTGGGTTTAAAACCCCAGATCCTAGTTGTCTGAGTGTGTACTGAATTGAGTCAATGAATAGGTGCAATACATCATAACAGATTTTCCCATTTTGTTTATGCATATGTATGGATGTATGGATGTATGTATGTATGCCTGAGTGTACATATTTGCACTACACACCATGAGGGCCAAAAGAGGGCGTCAGATCCCCAGGAACTGGACATACAGGTGGTTGTGAGCCACCTGATGTGGGTCTGGGAACTGAACCTTCTGCAAGATCAGCAAGTATTCTTATCTAAACAATCATCTCTCCAGCTTTTTAAGATGGCTCCATTTCTTTTGATTTCCTGAGCTGTGATTTTAAGCTTATCTCTCCTCTCTATGACTCTGTAAGTCTGAAGCCTATTGTCAGACAGAGAACTGGGTGTCACATGGATAAGAACAGAGAAAGTGAATGGAGGTTATATTTGATGGCTGTTTATTATATGCTAATGTCTATCAGAAACCAATGTCACAAGAGCCCTGCAGGTCTATAAGAAGGCTCTCTTTTATAGAGTAGTGTTCAATGGTGCAGGACAATTCTGTATTCTGTCATTTATGTTTTAAATAAATGCTGATTGGCCAGTAGCCAGGCAGGAAGTATAGGTGGGACAAACAAACAGAAAGTAGAGGTGGAGCAATGACAACAGGAGTATTCTGGGAAGAAGGAAGCTCTTTCTGCAGTCCTGCCCAGACACGGAAAAGGGAAGATGTGACCTGTCCCTCTGAAAAAAGTACCGAGCCATGTGGCTAACATATACTAGAATAATGGGCTAATATACGTTATAAGAGCTAATACAAAGCCTGAGCTAATGTGCCAACCAGTTTATAGCTAATGTAGACTCTCTGTGTGATTTTCTCTGGGACTAAATGGCTCGGGAACTGGGCAGACAGAAACCATAGGCAACAGTTCAGAGTAGTGAAGGATTTGTGTCAGTGGAGGAATGAAGGTTTCAACAGGGTTCTGTCTGACTTTACAGCCCATTTTCTTTCTCAACCGATCTGGAGAGGGCTCAATGGCATTTGAGCTAATAATACTAATGAGAAAGAGGCATGCTTTTCCTTGGGGCTTGAAGAGGACTCAACTAACAAAGACCAGTATAGTGCCTACTGGTTATGAGTCATTAGAAATAGTATCTGGAACCCCATAAAGTCAGCTCTGAAGGAACTCACAAGGGACCCAAAGAGAAGAAAAGCTTGGCAAGCTGCATGCCGCATTGCCCAACTTCTGCTGCCGTGCCAGCAGGCCTTTGACTGAAATGCATACGAACTGGGTCTGAACCAGCAAACTTTCATTGGTAAACATCATAATGATACACACATTTAGGAAACTGATGTTTTTAATTTTAAATGCTATGCAGCCTTGCCTTTTATAGTCAGTACTGGGAAGTTGTGGTATACCAGGAAATGATTTACATTTTCGCCTTAGGGCAAAAATATGGAACTTATAATTATGTCAGAGAAAGACAAAGTCTACCAACTGGAAAAACTAAAACCATAAAAGTCTCAGTTAGAAAACTGTTGTGTGGGTAAGCACTCGCCTGACGTTTCATAGGGCAGGAGCAGCTGTTAACGACTTCCAGGTAAAAACTTCCCACCCAAACCTTCAATGAGCTGTTACCAAACTGCAGAAGTGTGGCTGACAAGCATTTCCTGTTCCCTCTAAAATATTCTGATCCAAGGTGGTTGGGAGCTTGCAAGACTGTGCTGGCTGGGCTTTGGGCTTATGGGATGGAAGCCATATATCAGTTCCAGATATACAGGAGCTGGCCAGAATTCTGCAACTCCAATCAGAGGCAGAGGATCTGCCAGACAGGGAGGCTGGCAGGCAGATGTGGTTTCCCTGGCTTCACAGCCAAGGTTCTCACCTGTCCTTGAAGACCCTAGTTACAGAGTCAACCTCTCCTGGAGGGAACACAGTATCAAGTTTTCCAGAGTGGAGATAAAGGACCTGCTTTGGCACAAGCAAACAGACTGGGAGTGGGAAGGTACCAAGGGCAGATTGAGTTTTTTCCTATTTCCTTTGCACTTCTTCTGCCTGAAAGATGAGGTACTTATTTCAAGTAATGGACTCTGTACTCACAATCTAGGTGTATATTGGGGTTCTTTTCGGTATTTCCTATGTACTCTTGACCATATCATTTATTCACCCAAGGGCTCCTTTAAATTTCTAGGAGTCATATGTTAGTGACTCTTGGATCACAGGGTTATGGAAATTAAGACAATGTAAATGAAGTACTTAGTACTTTTGGATCATACAGTTTGTACAGTCAACTATTTCCTCCACTAATAGCATTAGAGCTATATTTAAAGGTTTTGTATCTTCATTAGTTGGGTGGCCTTCCTATATTTTCAGCTTGTTTGCCACTCTGTCCCTCTTCTGAACATTGTTTAGACATTTAACCAAGTGAAATTCACCTCCCACAGATCCCAGTGTGACAGGAAGGAGTGTGTATCTGGGAGTGGGGTTTCTCCAAACCATTTGTACAGCCACCACCAATAATTATCACATACTGTGATATAGAGCAGATCCTTGACCTTATTTAGATATTACTTAACTGGAATTAATTTTCTTAGAGAACTAAAACTTCCATCTTTTAAGAAAGGGAGAGTTATTTTCTTAAGGTGGGATATGCATTGTTTCTGATCACCGTCTGTAAACTGGAACTGTAAGGAGTGTGGGCTTAGGCTCAGATGCTAGCTGAATTTCCTCAGACATGACTGCTATAGTGATGCCTACCTCATGTGACTGGGGGAAGCGATATAAAAAAGCACCTGCCACATTACACGACATATAGCACTCCCTCAACAAAAGGTTGTTTATTAGTTTGGGAAGATCTCAACATCAGTGTAATAAAATTTGTTGTCTCCCACAGTTTACTTTCTTTGGGATTCCACATTCTCTAGAATCATTTGTTGCTGTCTTAGAGCCTACAGAAGAAGGTAAGGAAGGGTGAAGGAAAGAGAAGCAGGACTTGTTCCTCCAGCAGAAGCTCTGCTGGGATGACCTACAGACAGGCATTCTGTATCGGCTTTCTAGAGAGGGAACAGTACTTAACACATTTGAAGTTTCTTTGCTTTAGGAGTCAATCATTTAGCATGACAGCTAAGAAAGCTTTGTATAAAGTAAGATTTATTAAGGTTATAAGAGATTTTGTAAAAGTTTCCGTAGTTTTGTATTTTGGTCTAGGGTCAACTCTGAGTCAATTGCTACATGTGTTGAGAAGTTTTCTGTATTAGTTTTCTAGAACTTCCTTCCATGACAAAACTTTGTGGACTAAATAGTTTTGATAAAAAAATAAAAGCATTTTCCTGCCGTTCAGAAATCTAAATGCCCAGGATCAAATTGTTGGCACAGCAAGTCCCTCACGGGAGCCCTGTCTTTTGTGAGATCATCTTCTTCCTTCACCTTCACATGGGTTCTGTCTTTTGGACATTTCTGTGTCTTAACTTTCTCTTCTAATAAGGACACAGAGAAAAGTACATATCGATATTTATGAATATCATGTGTATTTTTGTTATATGTCCAAATAGAAACTAATACAAATATATATAAATAAATAAATAAACTGTAGTAGATCTATACTATATTCCATTGAATGCTATTCACTAATAAAGCACAATAAACTGAATACATGTTTATACTATTCATCAATCTTAAAATAGTTAGAATGAGCCAAAAAAGATAGAAAATATAAGAACATACATAGTATGTTCCAATTATATAAAATCTTAGGAAATAGACGCTAATTCATAATAATGAAAAGCAAACCAGTGTTCCACTATTCCACAGAAACAAGGCACAAGGAAGTCTTTGGTGGGTCTACATTATCATTTGTCATTACCTTTGCTTAATGAACATACATTCATCTTAATTGTATAATGAATTCATGTATATAAGGAACTGTCAAATCTTATCAAATTGTGTATTTTAAATATGTATAATGTATGATAATATGTTCATGCCAATAAAAGTGGCTGAAACATTTGAACCAATATACAAAGAATCAAAGAATAAAGTGAAAAATGCAAGATTATAGTGGTCATCTCTCAACTCCACAGTCCCACTGGCATTTGAATAGTTATTTCTCTTGTATACGAGAAATTATCAGTCTAAAGGTTGGGATACTAAGAAGAGCTTCCTCATGTTAGGGACCTGAAGAGAGCGTTCATACATGGATACGAAGACAGATGGAGAATGGCTGACCTTTCTGGAGTTCCAGCCTGTGAACCACATGCACATTCAGCTCTGGTCTGTTTGCCACAGACTACCATTTTCAAATCCACAGTCAGCTCCCTACTTTGGGTGTGGAATTCAATAAAACCGGCCTTTGTACCTATGTCTGCTAAAATCTGTACCTAAATGCTTAATGAGCTTGGAACAAGAGAGGCCAAGTTACCAGAAACAGACTTACTGTGGTTGCTGACCTCGTGGTTTTGGTTTTTTAGATTGGCTAGACTTTGCTAACTGGTGAGACTCAGGGGTGATAGCCTGGCCCAGCCATCTTCTCCAGGCAAGGATTTGTTATTACATACATCCCTGGGGTTAGGGCCCATATTTTAATGTAGAAGAACTCTTTGAACCAGTATTTCTGAGACAGGATTGTAGGACAGAATTACGAAACAGAATCTCTGATAAAGATCCCACAATCACTGCCAAAGACACAGTTCAGGTGATTTGTATTTCATTCCATCCCCATCTCTACAAGGAAAAACAACAAAAACAAAAAATGTCCTCCAAATTAGAGAGTCTTAAACAATTTTAAAGGGTTGAGGCAAAGAGTGAATGATTGGTGTCTAGGGGGCTGTGATGGTGAAAGCAGGACTGAGCAGTGCTTCTCATTACTGAGGAGAAACAGCACAGAAAACCTGCAGACAGAGACAGCTATCCTAACCTCACATACATTTTCAATTGGGGAACTGAGAGCACTTTGGGGTTCTGTACCACTTGCATTTAAACACCCTGTTTTACATCTCTGTAACCACATTCTACACAGTGGTGTGGGTACCACGACACTTTAGAATGGAATTCTGGAAGCAGGCCATGGATAACCTGCTTCACTGCTATTTTGCTAAGTGTTCCAATCAATTAAAACAGTATGGATTATGGAGGAGATATGCAGAACAGAACAGAGTAGGGTCCCAAACCATGAGGTTAGGCTGGCTTTACAGCAGTGAGTTGGGTTACCTCAGAAAAGTCTTCTGCCTCTCAGGGTGTCTGTTGTAATAATTCCCTCTATTGCATACTTCTGAGGACTAAGGTAGGTACCCAGTCTATTACTTGCCTGGGGAATGGACAGTACTGGTCTCCTTCCTTCCATTTCCCCTCACTCTAGCTACCATCGAGTGAGAATGTGGTTTGCGCATCATATTGCACAATAGTGACTCTCAGAGAACTGCTGGTGGTCCTCTCTGTCACTTGGTGTTTATCCTTCTACTTCCGATTCTTTCTGGTCTTTTCTCTCTGATGCTGGCCTAGACCATGCTCCTGTCTTTCCCATGCTGCCTACGGCATTTCATTAGGAGAGAAGGAAGGCTGTCCCTCTGACCTAGCCTTCTTCCCAGCAGGGTATCCATAACCTGGGAGGACACAGCACCAGTGTGGCTATCATTTGTTGCCATGCCCAGTGTGGGACATGTTGGTGAGAGGGGAGAACACAGGGCTGAGTCCTCTGGAGAACAGTAGATAAAGAGTAAAGTCTTCTGCAAGAAATATGCAGACTCTCTCTGTGTGGGATATACCCTGCAAGTAGAAGTGTTTCTTGGTTTGCATTTTCCACAAAGGAAGCTGTGCAGGAAACTCCACAGCACGCTGGCTGCACTTTGCTTCCAGTCTGCTTCTTTTTGTTCACTTTCTGGGAGTTCTTTCTTCCTGAGAAGACCCTGACTTTTCTAGCCCAGATCACCTTCTCAGGTTGCAAATCCACCTAACCTCCAGACATCCTCCCCCCTCTTCATTCTTCACAGCTGTCACAACAAACTTTCCCTCATCTGCTCCTAAGTGTTTCAGACAGTGTTGTGTGGGCTGTGAGTTGCCGACTCATTACCCGGGGGCTTTCCAATAGAATCTGATGTTATCCAAAACTTCTCATCTGTTTCAAAGGGTACGATTTCCTGCATTCTCTGGAGGGAAATCAAACACACTGCGTTTAGGAAACAGAATGATAACTCACAGATTTAGTAGACCTCTAGGCAATTATGGTGTGATTATTCCGAAGTTGGTGTTTCCTCACCTCATTTCCCATAGCAATGTCTGGAGTGACCCGACTCTTGGTTTTTCATCTTTACAGTGAGAGACATTGAAGAAATAAATCACAGACATCGAGGTGCTCCAAGGGATCTTTGATTCTCTCTTGTCCTCCCAAGCAGATTTTTTCTTACCCTCCCCAAAGGCAGCCAGTCTCCCCCACCTCCTTCTGCAGCCTCTACCTGGGATCGAAGATCCGTCTTTATCATTCTTTAAGTTATACGCCTTGTCACCTGATAAATGTGCTTGTCTATTTGAAAATTACCCTTTGGACATAGAAATTGCTGGTAAAGAGAAACCACTTTCAGCTGGTTTCCCAGCTGCTTTCCAGTTCTCTACCCCCACCCCCTGGGTTGTGATGGGCTTTCCTTACATCATGGTCTTTGTCTCACACTCCAAATCTGTCTCATGTTTCTCTAGTTCTTTTTTGTTGTTGTTTTACTGTTTTTAGCTACCGTTTTAATTTCCTGTTGTCAAACACTTTCTGAATCCCTTTGTGTCCTCCATTCCTAGAAGGCTTGTTTAACGAACGTTTTTCTTCTCCATGTAACTTTGCTGCCTGTGCACTGATGTAGTGTGATGATGGTTTTAGTTTACATTGACTGATTAAGCATTTTGAATAATTGTTTTAGCTCCATTACTGCGAATCTATTTAGCGTAACACTTTTTCTTTTGCAACCTTTGATTAATGTATGACCACTAGGAAAGAAAGGAGTCAGCACATTCATTTCCCCCTGACACCACAGAGAAGAACTTTCTCCTGTGTGGAGTCTGCAGCCACAGATGCCCAGCACTCCCTGAAGAAAGAGGGAGTGCACTGTTGGAATAATCTGTGTGCTCTCAGCCGGTATTTGCCAATGGTGCTGTGTGGCAGCCATTTCATAGCAGAGAGCAAATGTTAGGATTTAGGGGAAAGTATAGTCGGATATCAGATTTTAAAACAGAACGGTGAATTTCTGTTGAGTTAACAGCCTATAGCTAGATGGTATTTTCTTTTTAAGCTCATGAAACTTAACAGCTGTTTAGTGAAGCAGTATTTTCACATATGTCTGTTTGACAGGTTTAATAGCAAATCTCACAGTAAATGACTTGCTGAACAGGCCTCCTTGGCTTGGGCTGAAGCAAGAACTGGGTTTTCAGCAAGATTCATTGGGAGTTTTCTGCTTCTGTGTTTACGGGATCAGTAGGCCTTATAAAGCAAGGGAAACTAAAAGGCACTCTCCAGAGAAGATTGCTACCATCTCTGCCAGTGTTCCTCAATGTATTAGCTGGTTCTGCCGGGGGCATAACTTGAACAAACAACCTGTTTACCCTTAGAAACATTAGGACTTTACCCATTAGGACATCAGCTTACAGTAATTCTGTACTGGTGGATGGTAATTAGATCTCTAGATCTCTGAGAGTTTTATACATTCTGCAAATGCATCTCTGAAACACTATGTACTTTGTCTGAGTCCTCTGCTTTGGGAAGAGGCTGCTGCACCTTGTAATAGTTTTAAATATCAACCAGACTGAAGATGGATGCTTCATCAGTTTTATTGGCAGAAATAAAGTGTTTCCTCCTAATCTTAATTTGTAGGGTTCTAGTACTTGGAAACCAGCAGTTTAAGCTAGCATCCCATTTCTCGTATTCCAATCTTTATTTTTTAAGATGGTGGGACCTCAGAAATGCTCATGCTTAGGGTTAAATAAATTTACCCACCATGGGGAAAAAGTGTGCTCTTGATGATTTATCTGTGCTTCTGGTTACTTGATATGCTTGGTTGTGGGTGTGTGGACATGTGACAGAATTGCTGACACTGTTGTCTGGCGCAGCCAACCTCATATTTAGCCTTGGCTCTTTCACTGCCAAAAGCCCCATGTTTGCCTTCTATGTCTTTAAATAAAAAAAAAACATATTTTGCAAGCTCAAAATACAAAGTCTATTGTAAAGTTTCCAGATGATTTTTCATTGTAATTTTATCCGTATTTCTTGTTTTCAAAAGCAGACAATGGAGTTTCTTATTCATGATGCTCAGTCCATTGTGATGTCAATAGAGAGTTACCTTCAGTCATCTGAATGACAAGCATATCTCTTTGTGAGAGGTAGAAATGTTTAGTATGCCTCTTATTGCAGAACAAAAAGAAAATGGGCAAGTGAGCCCAACAAGTTTTCTTACAGAGGTAAGAGTGCTCATCACTAAACAGTTGACTATATAAGGACTCTCTGTCCCTGCTGAAAAGAGTCAGCTCTGGCTTATTCTGATGGGATAAGGAGGGAGGGGAAGTGAAGACAGTTTGGCATCTTTATGGAGTGGTCATGAGCTGTTCATTGTAGCCAGTGGGAAGAGAACATTCTACCGTTGGACTGCTCTCAGACCACCACTCTTCCAGACCCAAGCTCCTGGGATTATTCTGGTCAGGCATCAGCATCAGTTGCTTCACTCCCACCATCCCATGAGCCTCTGTTGTGGTTTTGAGAACCCAAGGGCAATGTCATGAATGCCATGAGCTGTCCCTTCGCCTGTCTATTAGAATCAACCTCTCTTCTTTCAGTCCCCATGTTTCTACAAGATGCATGCTATTCAGAATGTTATGTTCAGTGGTAGAGGCATTTGAAGAAAGACTCCTTATCATAGCTCTTACTAAAAGAAAATAAAGGTGTAGCTGGGCGTTGGTGGCACTCGGGAGGCAGATGCAGATGGATCTCTAAGAGTTTGAGGCCAGCCTGCTCTACAGAGTGAGTTCCTGGACAGTCAGGGAAACACAGAGAGAAACCTTGTCTCCTCAAAACAAAAACAAAAAGGGGGCATAGTTGTTTGGTACAAGTGAATCAGCCCAATATGGGAGCTGGGCATGCAGCAACTCTTGCCTCTTTCTTTCTAAAATGTAGACATAATTTTGTTTCTCTGAATTGTGGCTGTTTTCAGAAGTAAAAATAAGTGTTGGTGATATTTGAAGAATTGTTTAAATTTCTTACAAGTCAGTCAAATAAGTATGTTTTGCTTTCTTCTTTTGGAACAAGTACAGAATACAGAGCATTACAAAACCAGAAGAGAAAGATTCTGTTGTGCCCTTTGCCCAGCTTACCTCAGTAAAGCATCTCTGTAACTACAACATTGAGGTAGGAGTTTGAGATGTGGTCATGTTGTGTCTAAAGTCAGGAATTATAGAACAGACAGCAGGTGAGGCCAGAGCATAAAACTCAGGCTACCCACAAGAGTTCACTTCCTCTTGCAAGATTCCACTTTTCAAAGATTTTATAATGTAACTTTCCAAAACAGGATCACCGACTGGGAACTGGGTATTCTAACACATGAGCTGAGGGGGACATTTTTAGTTCAAATCACAACATTCTACCCGATGATCACCATAGGTTTCTATGCATCTCATAAAGGAAAATGGATTTACTCCAACTTCAAAGTCCCCATAACAGTCCCATGGTTTACAAGAACAGAGTCTTTTGAACTTAATATATACACTTAGCTGTGTGCCTTCATAATATTAAAAGCCCAAATAAACCAATAGTGTACTGCCATCCCACCTCCCCACCCCCACCCAGTTCTTAAATTCTTTCAGTAGCATTCTTAGGTTAGGTTTTCTTTTTCTTTCAAATGAATTTGCACTTCACAAGTTGAAGCCTTCAGTGGGTGAGTCTTACCCTTAAGTGGTCATCATTGCCTGTTTCCTGGTGGAGAGCAGAGGTTTTGCTTCAGTGGTGCCAGTCTCTTCAATAATTATAGCTGCTTTCTTAGCACCCAACTTGTCCACAACTTTAACTTTCTCTCCCCAACCTCCAGTTGCTATTTCCTATATTTCTTCTTTTCTTGTTCTCCTACACTCTAGGCCTGGATATGAGCAGTGCGCAGTAAACATGATGTAGCCTTGAATACTATCCTGTCCTTAGGTTTCCTGTACCAAATATGTCCATTTAAATTCAGATTAATTTAAGTTCTTAGAACTCAGGCAGAATACAACCAGATTTTCTGCTAGGATATGGCACAAATGGCCTCTAGCCAAATTCTCAACTGAGTATCGTTCTACTCAGAAAGCTTGTGAGAGGAGCCTCCACAGTTTACATGTCTGTCAAAATTCCAGTCTTCCAAATTCCCATCAGAATGGCTCATTAATCTCTGTTTGTAACATTCATAAATATTTCTAGCCAAAATGGAGCCTTACTCTATGTTCCTGCTGACCTGTTCTAAAAGCCAACACACTACATGGTCAGTTTTATTACAGTAATTACCTCACTCCTTATGCCAACTTCCCACATTTCTTACTTTTAACATTGCTGTCACCGAATGCCTAGCAAGAAGTAAATTATGGAAGGAAGGGTACATTTTGGATTAGAGTTTGAAGGTCTAGTACATCAATGAAGAGAAGGTATAGCCACAGGAGTATGAAGTAATTGATCACATTGCACCCAAAGTCAGGGAACTGAACATTACAGGAAGTGGAGTCATACTGCAAAACTCCTCACCCATACACTACAAGATACTAAATCACTGGACTGAGTGATGACTTTAAATGTGAACCAGTTAAGAGTTTGATCTAAGGTGATTCCGCTAGGTGGTAGCAAGGAGTGTAAAGAAAAATGTGATTGGTGCTAAATACTTATTAAATATTTAAGGAAATCTATAATAAATTATTAGAGCAAAAACATATTACTTATTTTACATTTAGCATATAGAGAAAAGCTTCAGATAAATTCTTAAAGCTCATGGGTCTAAAGAGAAACAGTAGAAACAGCCAGACCAAATCTCAGGTCTTCCAGCTCCCTTTGTAGGAGAAACTTGTGAATACACTCAATTGGGAACAAACTCATATTGGTCTGTGAAAAGTAATTGTTAAAGTGACAAATCATAGCCATGTACAGAAGTAAGTAACACATGCTTGATGCATGTGTTAGGTTATTCTATAAATATTTACTGATAGATACTGTGTTTTTGGTTGTGTGTAAAGACAAAATACATTCATTGAGGAGAACATGTTCAATGACTTTTTGTTGTTGTTTTTTTTGAGACAGGGTTTCTCTGTGTATCTCTGACTGTCCTGGAACTTATTCTGTAGACCAGACTGGTCTTGAACTCATAGAGATCTGCCTGCCTCCACTTCCCAAGTGCTGGGATTAAAGGCAGGCACCACCACTGCCTGGCTTTTTTTTTTTCAATGAGTTTTTGTAAAAGTGAAATATTGTCACTACTGAGTATTTTATAGTCTAGCATGGTAACATACATGGAACATGGGACAGTAGCATGGAATGTTCAGCAACCAGTGGTACATAAGAGTTAGAGACTGATAAGCTGCTACACCTTGCATAAGCCCAACTTCTTCCATCTACAAATTATGAAATATCATTTGTATTTAATGTAAATCTTGAGGCAAAGCAGCTCCAGCTGGAAAACATACTAAATGCAAGATGATGGGATAGGGTGGGGCACAGTTCCAACATAAGAAAATGAATTTCTGATCTGGTGAAGTGAGGGTGAGGGTGGAAAGAAGGAGGGTTAGTCAAGAAAGAAGGCAAGGGGTAAGTTATGCGAAGTATTAACCTCATGTCCCTAAGGGAGAGAAGAGTCCAGATTTGTTCCTAAGCAGTGACTAGCATTGGGACTAGACTAGGGTAGGAAATAGAAGAGAAGGTTGAGAGTCAGAGAATCTGTGTCTAATGTTGGATGTTTACAGTTTTATGAGCACTGGGGAAGGTATGCAGACCATGTGTTCGCAATTGAGTTGTGGAGCTGTGCTCACCGACTGGAAAAGCATGAAATTAAAGTGATAGTGGCTAAAATAAATGGGATATCTTTTCTCAGGTAACAGGAATAGTAGTGGCTTTGCTGTTGAGTGATGGAAGATGAGTTTTTTTTTTTTTTGGACTTGTTCCTATGGTCATAAAAACAGAGTGATGTAGCATCTATGACTCTTTCTGAGCGAGTTATAGGATTTCCTCTGTCTAGAAGATCAGCTGGAAGTCAGAGGAAGAGAATTGTTTAATTCAATTTAGTTAAGTCATTAGTTCCCCGTCTCATGAAACATGGCTACTCTTAAAAAGCTATTGCAATGTTTGGTTTAGTTTCCTGAAATAGAAATCATAGGTGATCTATGTATATTTTCAGATAATCAGTATGTTATCATGGCTACAGCAGAATAAAAGGACGAAATGGTTCCTGTGATGAGTGTGACGAACAATGATGGGGCTGTGATGAGTGTGACGAACAATGATGATGGGGCTGTGATGAGTGTGATGAACAATGATAGGGCGCCCAGGGGTGTGATGAACAATGATGGGGCACCCAGGGGTGTGACAGCAGTGCTGTGCTGCACATGGCATGGGTGCTGGTGTGTCACCAGCTCTTTGTAAAGTTTTGAACAAGGCAGCATAATTATTTCTTGAAAACATCTACTTGCATTATAGCTATATGAAAATGACTTTGTATTCCTGTGTCTAATAGAGTTACATTCAAGGCTCTAATGGCTGGTATTTAATATTAACAATAAAAAAAAAACCTACCAAGTGTGGTGGTACATTCCTGTAATGTGAGAATTTGGGAAGCTAAAATGGGGGATAAGGTGCCTTGAGTTCAAGGCTATCCGTGAATACTAGGCCAACTAGGAGTGTACAGTAAGACCTTGCTTCAAAATCAAATGACACAAACAAAAAGAATTATAATATAGGAATACCTTTCCTACACAGATTGCCATCCTTATAGCAGCATGTCTATTTCCTGGTAAGATTTTTAAAACTGTATTACCATTCAAATGGTTGCCCTCTGCAATATTTATACTTGAAATGATTCCTGTGCTTAGCATCATCCATGTAGAGACCAACTAGCTTAAATAACTGAGCTAGACATTTTCTACTCCTAGCCTACCTGAAGGTCAGTTCAGCTAGTAAAGAAAGAAAGAACGCTGAATATGTAATTCAGTGTTCACCATTAGTAGTGGGAATTGACTCATTCTTGCTTTCTTTCTTTCCCCACATTATGGTGTAGTGTTATGGTGTAGAGCAAGGCCTTGATTAGACTAAATAAGTAACTAGAGAGAAAGCTGTAGGAACTGTAAGGCCAATATTAATTAAGCTTTGAATTTAATACAGACAGACTTCTTCCTGAAGAAAACTAAAGGTAACCACCCTAAATCCAGGGAGGTTCCCAGGAACTGTGAAGTGAACCTTAATGAGCCAGCATCTGTGCTAGGATTTAGCATTTCTGATCCTTTTTATATGACCCACGCTTTTGATTAAAGACTTAGAGTTGTATTTACATCAGTGAATCCTGCTCAGCAATAAAAGATTTGGAGGAAATATTTGCATTTTTATGTTACTACTAGATTCAGGTTTTTAGAAGACAAAGTAACTGATAAAATAAAAATGAATAAAAAGCAGTGGGCTCTAAGTCTCACTCCCATTTTTAGCACACTCCCTTGCCTCTGTGTCCTTGCTCATCCTGTTAGTCTAATCATTCTGGAATTGTTATCAGAGCCCGAGACAATTTCAAACAATGCATTTTCAGGAAAAAATATTTAGAAATGGAAGAAAAGGTTTATTTTTTTTCCTATATAAGTCTGTTATTAGGTAATAATTCAGAGTATAAGAGAGTATGAGAAATGTTGCTTTTGCTTTCCAATTTAAGTAGAATAGAAAGAAAATGACATCCCAAAGTTCTGTTTTTGTGAAAGAGACTGTAACCATGGGTTATGAAGGCAGTATATGCAAAATACAAAACAAATCTTTCTAAAATATTGCTCCAAAGTTGCCTGTGACTATATGTGTGCATATATTAGTGTGTGTGTGTGTGTGTGTGTGTGTGTGTGTGTGTGTGTGTGTGTGTGTGTGTGAAGTTTCTGAATTCAAAGACATGGCACAGTATGAGTTTTAAAAGTAGTTGTTTAACATTTTGAAGGATATTCCATTTACTGTTTTATAGTCTGAATTCAAGGGAAGGAATAATGATTTCAACCCTCTTTGTATAAGAATAAAGAACATTTAAAAATGTGTAGTTTAAGTTTAGACATTTTAAGTAGTTCTGTATTTGCATGAAAGGATGCTAGGTCATTTTTCCTCAGGTTATTAGTATTTGGGGGATTTTAAATAGAAGAGAATCTTGAGTTTCTTTGTAAATGAATTCTTGACTAACTCATTGTCTACCTGTACAACATTGTTTCTTCTCCCTGAGAAATTTACAGAATAACCAATAGGTAACAAGTAATGTCTCTTTTGTTCCATGTTTTCCTGGGGATACTTTCTGTTTCTGCTGTTTCTTCATGTTTTTCTTGGGAATACTTCCTTCCTGTTTCTGCTGTGTGTCTTCCATGTTTTCCTGGGGATATTTTCTTCCTATTGCTGTTGTGTCTTCTGTGCTTTCCTGGGGGAATCTTCCTTCCTGTTTCTGCTGTGTTTTCATGTTTTCCTGGGGGATACTTCCTTCCTGTTTCTGCTATGTCTTTGTGCTTTCCTGGGGATACTTCCTGTTTCTGCTGTGTCTCCATGTTTTTCTGGGGGATAATTTCTGCCTGTATCTGCTGTGTCTTCGTGTTTTCCTGGGGTATATTTCCTGTTTCTACCATGTATTCAGTGTTTTTCTGGGGGATGCTTTCTTCCTGTTGCTGCTGTCTTCTGTGTTTTCCTGGGAAATGCTTCCTTCCTGTTGCTGCTGTGTCTTCCATGTTTTCTTTCCACTTAACCACCCGTCTGACATTTCCTTTGTTGTGTCTGACTACATTTTGTCAGCTTCCCTCCCTTTGCATGCCAGTTCCATCTTCTCCAGGTGCCCATCAAGAAACTCCGACTTTCCTCTGTATCCCAGTTTCAGCGCTATAGCAAATGCTCCATCTGCCCTGTTTTACCTGGACTTTGTAACTACTTCAGTTACAGGACTTTTCCTTTCTGTCTCTTCTTATGCTTGTCAGTTCTTTAATACTATCTTATATATTTAGTCTCTAGTTTAAAAATGGCTCAATAAAGTTTTGTCAAATGAATTGACAGAAGAAGTTAGAACCTAAAAGGAAAGAACAGACCTTTTCCAGTTGAATAAAGAGAAAATAAAATGTGTCAGTGAAGAAATAGTATTTGTTCTTGTTCTTAACATAGAATTTATTTTCCCTTTGTGAACTCCAAAGATATATCACTGAGGCTTGCTTAAGAAGGATTTTCACCAATCCTTTTGCCCTGCACAGAGGCACTGTACTGAGAAGAGATAAATGTATACTTCTTCCTGTCTGCAGAACCTACTGTGAGTCTGTGGGAACTTGAGTGCCAGTGCTCTGTGGGTCATAAGAAGAGCTGGCTTCAACACTGTACCACTCTTGTCTAAATCTAAGCCTTTCTTTTCTTGGCATCCAAATGACATATCTTTATCATTCAAAGGTTAAGCTTGTGTATTTTAATTTTTCTAAAATTAGCCCTGACCTTTTAGAAAAAATAGATTTGATAAACATATTATTTTCTCCTCTACTGCCGTGGGAAAACTTTGGCAAATAAACTCAAAAAGGAAGGATTTGTTTTTGTTTTTTGTTTTTGTTTTTTGAAGTTAAATCCATCATGGCCAAAAAATCAAAGTGTCAGGAGCTTGAAGTAGCTGGTCATGCCACATTCCCAATCAGGCATACAGTGTACTGCTGCTCAACCTCCTTCTCCACTATAGCCCAGGGCTTTAGTCACTGGTCATGCCACGGTTACAATTAGAAACAGAGTAAGTCTGTTGCTCAGCCTTCTTCTCCATTATAGCCCAGGACTGTAGCCAGGGAATTAGTGAATCTTTCTAAAAAGTATAGTCTGGTGAAATACTTTCATTGCTTTGATTGTTTAACAAAAGTTAACCTTTAAAAGTATACATAGGTATTGTGATTATAAAAAGTATATAAGTATTTATAAGAAAGAACAGCAGCTGCAATGCAGAGTTGCCATACTTTTTACAATGCTTAAATATTATAGTGAGTTTTTATTCCTGAAGCTTGTTTGTGAAGGAGGGAAGGCCACTCTCATACCCTAAGGAAACTAACACCTTGAGAGATTAAAGGCTTATCTACTCCTTAGATGAAAAGGTACCAAGTGACTACATTGGATCTAGCAATTGAAGGTGCAGTGCTGGGTCATTTATCCTACTTTATTTTGAGGGTGAAGAGACAGATTTATACACAAACATAGATGTTAACATTAGTTACAATTAGTTAAAGGTGGCACACACCTTTAATACCAGCACTCAGGAAGCAGAGGCAGGCAGATCTTTGTGAGTTCGAGGCCAGCCTGGTCTACAAGAATTAGTTCCAGGACACCCTCCAAAGCTACAGAGAAACACTGTCTCAAAAAAAATTAGGTATAATGGAAACACAGATGATGTAAACAGTTCAAAGATTTGGTTGGATAGGGCTTCATGGGAGGTTATTTTTAAAACATTCCCATTGAAGAGTGAGTGGGAGTATTTACAGGAACACTGTTGACTAAAATGAGGTTAGATAAGACATTTAATTTTCTAAATGCTTCAATAAGGATTAACTACAAAAGTGAAGTTAATTATATATTTTAAGTAATGTAATATATGTGGGATACTTTTGTTCTCATATTTACATCTTTAAAATCAAAGTAGTTGTATATTTTGCACCTATGAAATAAAAATATCTCATCTTGCACTAGCTACATTGCAAATACTGCAAGTCTACAAGATATGAAATATGTGTATACAGGGCAAGAAGTGGAAGAAGGAGCAATGGAGGAGGGGTAGGCAAGATGGGCAGATAGAGGGATGAAGGAATGAAGAAAGGCAAACTTAACAAGGTTGCTGATGCCATTTTAAAAGTTATTATTTGTCAGTTGAATTTGAAATGTATCTGTATAACAGTTTATGTTTCTGAGATCTGCGGTTTAGGAATAGCTTTGAGATTTTTGAATGTTTTGCAGACTAATATCTGTGAAATAAGGTAACAATGAATTAATAAAGGAAAGGAAATTAAAAAAACACTTTTGTGAGAACTGAAAAATCTTGTCTGTCTATTTTGTGTTTTGTGACACAATTACTAATGTAACTAGTAATAAACAGAAATTTATAGGCTCATTGATTTGTATCCTGGAAAATCTGATAGAGGGTTTTTCTTATTGTGTAACCACATGAGGCAAGATTGTGTGGCAGAAGGACATGAGAGGCTATGAAAGAAAAACCAAGAGAAGGTTCTAAAACACCTACCCTTGTGAAGAAATAAGTTCATTAGGACTTCAAGACCTACACTTAAAAGTCTCATCACTCAGCAACTCTACTGATGCCAATTAAACAATGATATGTCCTTTAGAAGGGGCAGTCAAGCCACAATGTATGCAGTTTAAAAAGTGTCTGACACAATATCGTCCAAACTTTCTGCAATGATAATAATTCTGTTTGAGCTGTGTGGTATGGAAGCCACTAGTCACATGTGCCTACTAAGTCCTTGAAAAATGCCTGGAATGACTGCAGAGTTAACTTTAAATTTTTTTTTATTGAGAAAATGAGAAAAAAAAAAGTTTCCACCTCCTCCCAGCCTCCCATTTCCCTCCCCCTCCTCCCACCCTTCTCCCCCTCCTCCCACCCTTCTCCCCCTCCCCCCACTTTAAATTTTTTTAATGTTAAATTAAAATGAACCCATGGACTATGGTCTACAAGCACTTAACTGAGCAGCACTCGCTACACTTATTCTCAGTCTCCATGTCACTTTATGGGTCTGAACTCCCTGCAGTGCTGAGTGAGTAGCAGTGTTTAGCATAGAGCTTAGAACTGGAAAAACTATGTATTCCCAGTTTCTTAATCTCTCTGTCCTGATGCATAAGTTCCTTTTTTATAAAAATAAAGGTCATAAGTGTCTGCCTCCTAAAGTGAGGCCCCTATGGGGATCAAATGTGATAACAAGAGCATTATACTTAGGACAGTGTCTGATACATAAGCCATCATGACAAAATTTATTCGTTGTTTTTATTATTATTGTTTCAGTGATGGGTATCACAGAGCTAAAGACTAGCAAATCCCATGCTTTGTTTCTGCATTTGTTTCAGTTCTATGCTTCTAAAAGCATATCACAGTTCCTAGAATATAGCTAAATAAATATTTTTGAAAAGAATCAGGTATTTTTTAGTGGAAATGGGATTAGGAAAAATGCTGAGAAAGAATGACATCTGAGATAACCTCAGAGGTCAAGTTGTGTAGACAAAGAAAAAAGAGCTCATTTGGGCAGAGGAAAGATGGGCACAGTTGAACAGTGCTCTGTTAATAGGGAGGTGCAGCTGGTACCCTTTCACCATGCTTCTTCCTTCCTCCTTCTCCCCCCTCTTCTCTGTCTCCCTCTGGCCCTCGTTCAGTAGCAAGATCCCTAGGTAAGGAGTGGCTCTATAGGCTTACTACACACTGCCCAGTTAATAAGGTCAATCATTGTTCTTCGATGGCTCTCTCCCTAGGAACTGTATTGCTTGAATATGATTGGGAAGGTTTGATGATGTTTGGAAAGGAAGAAGGATGCTGCGTGAAAAGCAGGCTGTGGATTGTGAGCTAAAGTATGCTTCTTTTTCTTATTCATTTCTCACAGAAAAAAAATAAACAACTGGGAACAATGAAGTTCCTTTTCTTCATGTTTGGCGTCATTCACCTTTTATCCCCAAGTTCTGGAAAAGCTATATACAAGAATGGCATTTCTCAGAGAACATTTCAAGAAATACAAAAAGAAGTAGCCAGCTATGAAGATGTTGCTAAAGCAATTATCAACCTTGCTGTTTATGGTAAATACCAGAACCGGTCCTATGAGCGTTTGGCACTTCTAGTTGATACTGTCGGACCCAGACTGAGTGGCTCTAAGAACCTAGAGAAAGCTATCCAAATCATGTACCAAAACCTACAGCAAGACGGTCTGGAGAATGTCCACCTGGAGCCAGTCAAAATACCCCACTGGGAGAGGGGAGAAGAATCTGCAATGATGCTCCTGCCTAGAATTCACAAGATGGCGATTTTGGGTCTTGGCAGCAGCGTTGGAACTCCCTCAGGAGGTACTCTTGGCTTTTTCAATTGGCTGTGCACTTTAATCTAATCTCTGTTTCTCCCTCTCCCTCTTTCCCCTTCTTTACCTTGTTTTGATACATGGATTTCATGCAAACTAGTTTAGTCCTGAATTCATTATGTAGTCAAGGGTGACTGAACTTGTGATCCTTATTTTCCTTCTCCTGAGTGTTGAGGTTAGAGGTGTGTCCCCACACCTGGTTTCTGGGATGCTAAGGCTTCATGTTTGCTAAGCAAGTACCCTTCTAACAGTGCCACACATCTGTGGTTCTACTCTCCTGTCGTTTTGTACAACCCATATCCACCGACATGACTGACAATATATGTGATTTCTACTGTGAGGAAATACAGTCATTTCCCATTTGATTTTCTTAGTGAGTTCTCAACCCACTTCCTTCTTCCTTTTTTCTATTTCTCTTCAGAAAGAAACCATACTAGGTAACTTTTCAGATGAATTATTATCAGCACCCTGGCTTCACCTTTATCCAGCAATATAATGGCTAGATATGGAATATATAGCCGGTTAGCAGTCACCTACCTGTAAAACTTGAATGTATTCATGGATTAATTTCCTATGGCAGATAAAGAATTTTGTATTCTTTTGACTTGCTCTTATACTAAGACCCAGCAGACACACAATTTATTTAAAAATCATTAATGAAAAAGATTCATGTACTATAATATCTACCCATTAGAAACATAGCATAATGATTTTTAGCATATTCACAGAATTGTTCAATTTAATTCTAGAACATTTGGATTGTAGAACACAATTTAATTATTGAGCATTTAATTATTCCCTCCCCCAACCTCATAACTAGGAGGAGCCATATTTAATCCTCTAGTCCCACTCTCCAAGAGTTTGTTTGAAAGAATCTTCTTCTTTTTTTTTTTTTTTTTGATTTTCGAGACAGGGTTTCTCCGTAGCTTTTGGTTCCTGTCCTGGAACTAGCTCTTGTAGACCAGGCTGGCCTCGAACTCCCAGAGATCCACCTGCCTCTGCCTCCCGAGTGCTGGGATTAAAGGCGTGCGCCACCACAGAGGCGTTCTACATCCAGCACTTCCTGTTTGTTGCTCAGGCAATAGCTAGCTTACTAATAAGATCCTACTATCAGATTATTAATTATTTGCACCTGACCTTTTCATCCTTCTCGGTCTCATAATAGAAATAGCATGATCTCAGTTGATTGGGGGAGAATGATCTCTGATATCTAGTCACACTGAGTGGCAGTGCTGTGGAGATAGTGTATCCTTGGGTACTTTGCATTTGGAGGTATGAAATCAGCTGGTGGATCTAAATGCAAAATGTCAGAGTTTTCAAGTTTTACTAGTTGTTGTGTAGATTTACTCACATTGTCTTTGGGTAGGTGTTAGGCCACATTCAGATAACAGCATCTAAGACAAACTCCTATACTGTGACCATACCTTCATAAGGGCTTTCTTTCTTCATCTCATCTAGTCTATTTCTGCTCATATCTTTCAGTTGTACCCTTTTATCCCTAATTGTTTCTTTTCTTTTTTTTTTATTTTGGTTTTTCGAGACAGGGTTTCTCTGTGGCTTTGGAGCCTGTCCTGGAACTAGCTCTGTAGACCAGGCTGGTCTTGAACTCACAGAGATCCGCCTGCCTCTGCCTCCCAAGTGCTGGGATTAAAGGCGTGCACCACCATTGCCCGGCCCTAATTGTTTCTGTGAGAATAGGATACTACCATTTGCTCTTCCTGGAAAGTTAAGATGCTTGGGTCAGAAAGTCTGGAAAACAATGGCTGGATTATATGCTGAACTTTCTGCATTCCTTTTGCAGGAACATAAAGTAGCTTTCCATATTCTTTGCACCTTCATATTGTCATACTAGCATGGCTCAGAAAGTCAAACCAATAAACCAAAATCACCACTAAATTTGATTACATCAAAAACAAGAAATTGTATTCATGACAAGCGAAAAAGCTCAATAGGTAGAGGACCCTGGGAACATCCTGAGGACCTTAGTTCCATTCCTTGATACCACAAGATGGCAGGGGAAAATAAAATTACAGAGTTGTCCTCTGACCTAGGAAAGCTGGTGCTTTTGTCTGAGACCTGAGAGAGCTAGAGAGCTGATTGTATAGATTCTATTTTGGATTCTATATTGAATTGCCTGGGAACCAGGAATGTTGAAAGTAAGAAAGATTGATGTCTCATCTCAGTCAATCAGTGTGATTCAACATTCTTTTGCCCATTTGTCTATTCAGGCCCTCAGTTGATTCATGATGCTAGTCCAAATTGTAAAGACATCTTCTTTATCCAGCCCACAAGTTCAAATACTAATCCTTTCTAGAAACATCCTCACTGCTCCAGCCAGAAGTAATGTTTAATCTGCTCCCAGTGCATTCGATGTCCCAGAAAGCTTCTTTATGACAAATGTGTGGGAAAAGAGAAAAACCTGAGAGGGTTCAGATTTGAAGGGGCAATGGTTTGGATTTAGCCCAGAAATGGAGGGGCAAAAGAGTTAAAATAATAATTATTATCTTCCTGATATAAGAGGTGAAGTTGAGAGAATCAAAAATTATCAAGTGTTTTAAGTTTGAGTTAGTGAAAAAAAAAATGAAGTGATGATGAGGGATTCCCCTCTGTATGCTATGTTGTTTTATTACCGTTGGTTAATAAAGAAGCTGTTTTAGCCTGTAGCAGGGCAGAAGATAGCCAGGCTGGAAGAGATGTATAGAGAGAATAGGCAGAATCAGAGAGACGTGATGTAGCTGCCAAAGGAGACAGATACCAACACCTTGCCCAGTAAGCACAGCCTTGTGGCGATACATAGATTAATAAAAATGAGCTCATTTACAATATAAAAGCTAGCTAGAGATACACCTAAGCTATTGGTCAAACAGGGTTGTATGTATATAGTTTTTGTGTGATTATTCGGGTCTGAGAGACCAGGAAACAAAAGGAAAACAGTCTCTGTTTACAGAATGGTTCCACAACATGGGCCAAGTACATCCACATAAAACCTGAGAGATCTTGAGAAGGAATTCTAGGCACAAAAGAATGAGAGTTAAGCATGGCTTCTTGGTAGCAAAATTTTCTCAGGTAGGCTTTGTTTGCTAGAGGCAAGCAGAGGCATGATTCCTTAAATTTCTGACTCAGCATTAGCATCAAAAACTGCACAGTTCCTTTAAGAGCCAGTTCCTGGTTTGTGCTGGTCCTGTTATGAAACAATTAAATGGGTTTTGTTAGCAGTGTGCTACTAGCTGCTTAATGGTAACGTAGATTCACTGTGTCCCTGGAACCAAGGCAGTGAGCATGGCTCACAGAGCTGGTGGTGAACATACCTCTGCCATGTTTGACTGGGCAGGGCCAAAAGACAAAGCAGCCTTAGTCCTAACCATGCTGCTTAGCATTTGAGGAAGCACTCCTAGTCAGAAAATGATTACAGATACACAAAAAAGAGAGATTCGGACAAAAATAAATTCTGAATGAGTCACAGTGTATTTAAAAATGTACACAGGTTTGGGAGAGAGAGAGGAAAAAGAATATATACAATTATAAAAAAATTAAATGGTTTTAAAAAATAGAACATAGTCTTTAAAGAGACAGTAAAAGTAATATAAAAGAGTACAGACATCATAGAGTAAAGGAATAAAGAAAGATAAGCTACATAAAGATGAAAAATACACAGAGTCTGGATTATGAATATTATTGTGTTTTCCTTTAATTTCTTGACTTCAGAGAGACATTTGGTCCTGGGGGCTGCTAAGTTAAATCATCATAAAGGTATCTTGTCTTCAAAATTTGGGTCTAAGGATATGCTGCTTTGGAAAAGAGGTTCTGCTTTTGTTTCCACACAAGATGAGAACCTGTGGATTTCTTTCAGGCTAATGTGGTTTGATGGAACAAGATGCGCTCAGATATCTCCACAAACCATAATAATATATACTTCACCCCAAACCGGCAAGAAGCAGTTTGGAGAAAACTGCACAAATCCCAAAGTGATTGTTTATAAATGTTTATTTTCACTTAAAAGGGTTGCTTATAAATGTTTAATGGTCACAGTCAATTTATAAAAAAATAAGGGGGATATGATATAGATATGAATACTTTGCATTGCTGTTGATCTTGGTATATTGATGCAAATTTAAGGTCGATTTTGTTATATGCAGTTCTCTTCTTGTTTAAGGTATTATGTTTAGATAGCTCATTTAAAAATGTAATGCATAATTAAAAATTGCAGATTAATAGATAGTCATTTATAAAATCAAACTTATAGTCATGTTAGTTAGGTTTTCTAGATATATATAGAGATATATTTCACAAGGTTGTTATAAAAATTCTTTGATTATCTTGAGTAAGTTTCTTTGTTGTTTATTATTAATGATTCTGATTATCCGAGAATTTTGTTTTTTAGAAAGATGTCTAGTTTATGTTTGGGTCCAGGGGTAAGTTGATCCCGAATTTCCCGAGAAACCGCCACACTGCTTTCCAAAGTGGTTGCACAAGTTTGCATTCCCACCAGCAATAGATGAGTGTACCCCTTTCTCCACAACCTCTCCAACAAAGGCTATCATTGGTGTTTTTTATTTTAGCCATTCTGACAGGTTTAAGATGGTATCTTAAAGTTGTCTTGATTTGGAGAGGCCTTATCATACAACAAAAGTATATGCTCTACGATGTTCATAGCAGCATTGTTTGTGACAGCCAGAACCTGGAAACAACCTAGATGCCCTTCAATGGAAGAATGGATGAAGAAAGTATGGAATATATACATATTAGAGTACTACTCAGCAATAAAAAACAAGGACTTCTTGAACTTTGCATGCAAATGGATGGAAATAGAAAACACTATCCTGAGTGAGGTAAGCCAGACCCAAAAAGAGGAGCATGGGATGTACTCACTCATATTTGGTTTCTAGCCATAAACCAAGGACATTGAGCCTATAATTAGTGATCCTAGAGAAGCTAAATAAGGAGAACCCAAAGAAAAACATATAGGCATCCTCCTGAATATTAACCTTCAGCAAGCAATGAAAGGAGACAGAGACAGAGACCCACATTGGAGCACAGGACTGAAATCTCAAGGTCCAAATCAGGAGCAGAAGGAGAGAGAGCACGAGCAAGGAACTCAGGACCGCGAGGGGTGCACCCACACACTGAGACAATGGGGATGTTCTATTGGGAACTCACCAAGGCCAGCTGGCCTGGGTCTGGAAAAGCCTGGGATGGAACCGGACTCTCTGAACATAGCGGACAATGAGGACTACTGAGAACTCAAGAACAATGGCAATGGGTTTCTGATCCTACTGCACGCACTGGCTTTGTGGGAGCCTAGGCAGTTTGGATGCTCAACTTACTAGACCTGGATGGAGGTGGGGGTTCCTTGGACTTCCCACAGGACAGGGAACCCTGATTGCTTTTCGGGCTGGGGGGGGACTTAATTGGGGGAGGGGGAGGGAATTGGGAGCTGGTGGTGGGGAAGAGACAGAAATCTTTAATAAATAAATAAATTAAAAAAAAGAAAGATGTCTAGTTTATTTTTAATCCTTGAAAAACAATCAAATAATAGTTCATATTTTATTGTTCACATAGACATAAGTTAAATAGTTTCTAGTCTTACCTTCATGGCAAGATGTTGACCTCATTGTCCACTAATAGTCCCCTTCCTTTTCATTGCCGCTTTCACCAACCATCTGTCTGGCTGTCAGGCTATCGGGCTATGGTCCAAATGACTTTAAAGCTAATAGGGCTTTTAGTTATGGAGCAAATTATCTATGGATTTATAAATATCTAGCTTGTTACATTGTTCTACTTTTGAGCCTTACATTTCAAGTACTTTTTTTGTGCTTAATTTGAAGGAAACTATTACAAAACACTCAGTGCTTTGTTTTCTGAGAAGTTCTTAAAACAGGACATTCATCCTCAGGCTGAAGTGTGACTGTATTTTTAGCCCTAAAAGCATTGATTACACACCCATTTCTGACTATATCTGGTCTGAATAAAAAGTAGCTGGTGGTATCCCATCCCACAAGACGTATAAACTCCATGTAATCTCTACAAATAGAGTTTCCTGGCTATAAAAATAATATTTAGCTTCAAAGGTAAATATTCAAAAAATAAAACATCACCAGGACAATAATATGACATGAAATCCTGACTGTGTCTAGAGGTGACAGTGCTGGCCCTGTTGTGCATATACACTTTATTATCTTCTATGTTTGTTCATATTCATTTATAATGTAGTGTGAACTTGCCCATATCTTTAATAAGATCAAAGTATGATTGTCCAGAACTTGAACTTGAATCCAAATCCAATCATTGACAATGTGCTATCAGCTCCTTTAACTTCCAAATTTTGTTCTGTGTTCTGAAAAATGGAGACATCTGTGTCTACCTTGTGATCATAGAAAATGAAAGGACCAAAAAGTGCCTGGCTCGGAGCAGTTCACTTACGAGTCCTCCCTTGTTGGATCCTGATGTGATGGCTAGTCTTTTCTCAGTGTATGATGTTGTGAGCTGTGCACAGTCCATGCTCTCACATTCACTGGTGCTTTTTATGAGGCTTCAAGCAAGTTTAGTTTCATTACAGTGAGGACCAGAGCCAGACTCTCCCACTGTAGGTTGCCTAATGCAGAAACTGTCCTGTTTACATCTGGAGCTCGAGGCTTATCTCCTTAGTGCCTCCCACGTGCATCTATCTGGTCTCCTACAAGAATGTCTTGCATTTATTTGCATATTTTCTCGTGTGCCCACCACATCTAGTGTTGGTGGCAGTGAAAAGTTGATAGCTGACATGCATGCGACCTTATAGATGGGTCTTGTTTCTAAATCTGGCAACTAAGCAACCACAGAAGTTCCTGTGATTGTGCTCTGAATCCTTTAACCAAGATACTGAAGTCTGGGTTTGGAGCTGTGCTGACTAGTTTGTATTATGTCAACACAAGCTGGAGTCACTGGAAAGGAGGGAGCCTCAACTGAGAAAAATACCTCAATAAGCTTGGGCTATATATAGGCAGGCCTTGGGCATTTTCTTAATTAGTGATTGATGGGGGAGAACCATTATTGGTGGGACCACTTCTAGTCATCTGGTCCTGGGGTCTATAAGAAAGCAGGCTGGCTGGTATACCAGGATGAGCAAACAAGTAAACAGCAGTATGCCTCTATGGCCTCTGAATCAGCTCCTGCCTCCAGGTTCCTGCTTTGTTTGAGCTACTGTTCTGGCTTCCTCCAATGATGAACACAATATGGCAGTGTAATGCAAATAAACCCTTTCCTTTCTAACTTGCTTTTTTGGTCATGGTGCTTCATCAAAGCAATAGAAACCTTAGCGGAGACAAGTTGGTACCAGGATTGTGGGGTATTTCTGTGACAGACATGACCGTGTTGTTTTGGGGAGGGTTGTTGAAGAACTTTGGAACTCTGTGAAAAAAAAAAATCAATGCTTGGTGAGCTGCTCTATAGGAGATGATAGGGACCTGGCTTGTGAAATTTTAGAGGAAAGTTTATAGACTCTGTCAAGTCCATTTGTTATTTGAACCAAGATTCTGTGGTTCTTGTTAGTGGGGGCTGAAGAATCAACAGTGATACCAGATACAAGGAACCAGAACTACTAAAGTGAAACCTTTGATTTGCTGGAATGCTTGATTCTGCTCACCGGGAGCTGAGAAAGCAGTGGCGATACTGGTTCAACAGTGTTTGTCTTCTTCCATCTTCCATAAGTTATATATTTACTGAAAATGTAGGTAAAATCAAGGTAATTTTAAGTCTTTAGAAAACTTTTTAAACTTGATGGGTTTTTAAACTTTGAACTTTAAGTACCACGTCAAGAACTAGAAATTCAAGCAAGCACATCCTGGAAAATCCTTTCACAGTATTTAAAGAGACTTGTATGCGAATATTTGTAGCACCACTGTTTGTAAAAATCAGAAGTCATTATCACAGGAGAGTAACACATAAAACAGAAAACAGTGAAAATGGGTGAACTAGGGTTATATACAGCAGCATAAATAAGACAATGTTTAATTTTAAAGTAAGTTCATGGGTTATAGGTATAGTATCATAACATTTATATTAAGATTAAAAATATGCAAATAAGATGATATACATTTATTTATTATAAACATTTTAATATTTACATTTTTAAAACTTCATTTAGAGAAAACAAACGTATCAGAAAAAGGACGAGAAAAGTAAAGCATCACAGATTTGTGTCCTATTGATGCATGTTTAAGGAAAAACTTGGAAATAATGATGGTAAAATACAGAATTTGAGGGCTCTAAAGTATATTCTATGCTGTTATTTCTTTTATGATTAACACATCATGAGCCTATAAAATGTAAAAACGTGGAAAGGGGTATTAACACGTTACTGCTATCAAAAAGAGTTTTTGCACTAAGGGAGAAACAATGTTTAACATCCCTCTTATCCGTGGCTCCCTGTAGCTTTGGCCAGAGAAAATGCATATCAGCTTGTCATACAGAAGCCTTCGACAAAATATAACACTCCTTCATGATAAAGGTCTTAGAAAAAACCCAGACCCTGAAAGACAAATATAATATGTACTCACTCATAAGGGGCTTTTAGACATAAAGCAAAGAGAAACCAGTCTACAGTTCACAACCCCAGAGAACCTAGACAACAAAGAGCACCATAAGAGAGACATACATGGATCTAATCTACATGGGAAGTAGAAAAAGACAAGATCTCCTGAGTAAATTGGAAGCAGCGGATCATGGAGGAGGGTAGAAAGGGAAAGGGGAGGAAGAGAGAGGAATGGAGAAATAGCTCAATAAAAACAACAACAACAAAACGAAGCATATGGACATTCTTTTTCAACCTGCACAGTGGCTGGGCTTCATTCTTTCCACCAACTTTGTCCGCTTTCTGATACTACTGCCTCACAAAACTCTTCTTCATGAAGGAAACATAACCATAGTCTCCCTAAGACTCAACTTTGAAATCATTACTCTAGAATGTATAGGATAAGTTTTAGATAGCACACTATGAATCTATTGTGAGGCTTGACGGACTCAACCCTCAAAGAAGAGCATACCTACAGTGACCCTGGTCAAAGCTGGGACTTGGTGCTGCAAGGATAGCAGAATCAATTATCTCTAGGTCGATTGAAAGAAGCTTTCTCCATAAATGAAGTAGAGACCAGCTGAGAAAGATGCTTGACATTAACCTTTGGCTTCTAAACTCATATGCACACACATTCACACCTACCTACACACATACACACACAACCCTGAACTATAGCATTATCTGTATGATATCTTTTCTAGCAGTACATGAACATTTTCTTACTCAATATTTTACATAGATTATAAAAATGTAAGGATTGTTTCATGTCATAGGGAAAGTCTAATTAGGCATATAAATTTTGCGGTACATTAAGAATTAATCAAAATGATATTGTATATAATGTGCCTATTTTCAGATGTAGGATAGAAAAAAGAATTTACAAGGAAACATGAAAGGTACTGACACATTTTACTGATATGGTATATTATGCAAATATTTATGAGATGAATTATAATACAAAGTAAAATTTCTCTATACTATAGTCATTTTAATAAGTGAACTCTATTTCAAGATCATTTAATCCCATGTTCTAATCTTGATAAGCAATTTAAAACAATTTGCTGACTTGTTGATTTAAGCTTTCAAATAATATACGAAGGGCAACTAATTTGTGGAGCATATAAAGATGTTTATCCAAATGTGTTTCTGGTTAGTATGTGGAAATATTTAGTGAATAGATCCAATGCTTATGCTTTTTTACTTAACATAAATCAGAGTTTCCCATGAGTGACAAAAAAAAATCAGAGGAAGTGGAGACTGAGTGGAACTTGAATATAAACCAAATGTCTCTTTATAGGCTTTATTTAGAAATCCACATTAGTGGCTCTGATAGTTGGAATATTAACTTAATAACTTTCCTTCTTGGTAGATTATCATTTTGATATGTGACTTTGTATTCCTATAAAACAATTCTCTTTGGAGTTTCCAAACCAAAATATTGCATTTTTACCAAATGAATTTTTCACGTTTAAGAAAATGAATTTATTTGTTATATATTTTCCTATGCTTATTTCCCTGTTCATCCCTCTTCTCCCAAACAAAAGCAGTTTCAGAACTTGTTAGAAATTTGCCTGCTTCCCAATTATGTGGTACCCACACTGGGGTGTAATGCCACAGAAAGGATGTTCTCCGGTCGTTCTTCTTCAATTGCATTTGAGTTTATGTGAATTTTAAAAAGATTAAAAGCACCTTCAGAAATGATATTTAGTAAACAGAACATTATTAACTTACAGAGCTATTTGTGTTGTCTCAGTGCAGAATAGAGACCTTTACTTTTGACAGCAAAGTTGTGAGTCTTGCTTGAAGAATGAAACAGTGCGGCTGGGAAGTAATTTCTTACTTTCAGATTATTTTGAGCAGTTAAGTGTAAACACAAAACTTGATAAAGGTCGTTGAATTAGGGAGAGTTGGAGCACCAATAGTAGCTTTTTAGGTGATAAGTTTTTGAAAGCAGGGCAGAGTCATCACAGTTGTCTGTAAGACCCTTCTGGTTCCTGTAGAACCATGCGGGGAGGAAAGGGTTTTGCTGCTACCTGGACAGCTAAGAGACAAATGAGAGGCTGATGTTAGAAGTGCTGAGTCCTGTGAAACTTTCTTCCCTCAAGCTTAGCTGGCATTCAGATTCCTCATCATAGGTTATTTCCACTCTGTAGGAGAAATTAATTTCTTGTTTTAAAGAAAAGTGCAAATGTTTGGTATCTTTCTGGCAGCAACATGTGCCCTTCTGTAGAGTGGGAAGCTCCTTCTCTGGCTTTGGTCCCATGGGGTTAAGTCAGAAGGATGTGGCTCTGGATTTCTTTTTGTAAATTTCCTACTCAGTGGCCCAGGTACTTTTCCCCCAGCAACAATATGAAAAAGTCTAAACACTGTAGCAGGAAGGGTTCTAGTATCTACTTATAATCTAAGTGTATACTTCATCATTTTCAATTTGAGCCTCAATTGTATCTCAACCATTCTTTTATGTAGTATTTGGTATTTCTAGTGGGAAACGAAAATCAAGCTTGATTGAATTGAGACTTGGAAAATACTAGATGTTAGTGCCCATATCATCAGAAACTCTGGTTCTGTTTACAGTGACAGTCTTTGCAAGAAGATATAGAGAGCAGCACTTGTTTAGGTGACTACAATAAGTATGACATTTCTTCATGTGAGTCTTCGTTTTATTTAAAATATTTGAATATATCCTCTGAGTGGACATTATTAAATTCTAAAAGAAATAAGGAAAGGGCAGGCAGGGTGGAGCCAGTAGAACACTCAGCACTGATAACTACTATCTAGTATTTAGTGCTGTGCTGATTTCTAAGAAATTACCAGGTACACCAGGACCTGAGTTATCTAGAGGAGAGATGGGTAGAAAAGGCTAAGAGTATATCTCCCTGATACTGAAACCTCTAATAGCCTTCCACATATCAAATACCGAGAATATGTAGCACACCGTTCTAGAAAATTCTCTGGCATATGACAAGGGCCCTAGGCAGTGTGGAGTCTGTAGGGAACTGGCTTTATATTTTCACATTGGGGGCAGGACATGTTTTTTTCAGGGATTGTATGCACCTTCTCTGGATTCTTCAGCATTGGGATGCACTCCTTTGTGCAATGTGTGATTTAATTATGTCTCTGATCTAATTTATGTTACTTCAGGCGAAGAAATGGGTTGTGCTTATTTTTTTTTTATAAAATTTCCTTTAGGACTTATCCAACTATTGAGGACTTCTTGAATGAATAACGTAATTTTAGATTTTATTCTATTCATTTACCTAAGGCAATGCTGATACCAGAAAACCCAATTTCAGATAAGTTAGGATTTAATTTTTTTAATGGACAGAAAAATCAATCAATTGGTTTCCTTAAGGTCTATTTTTTCCTGTGTCAGTGGAATGTGAGACTACAGGGCTCTTTATCACCAAGAATGTGATTATTGATGCTGTGAAGGCAACCAAGTGCATCTATGTTTCAAATTGTTTTGGAAACAACATGCCTTCCACTAGAAGAGTCAAAAACTGGGAAGTCAAAGGCTTCTGGCACAAAATGGATGCTCCAGGAGGGCTCTCAAAGTTAGAAAAGTTGAGGGAAGCAATCGATGATCTTGGAAACATTAGTTATAATTACCAAAGATTAATATATTGATCTGACTCCAGATGCTTGCATTTCCCCCACATCATACCCTTACGCACATACTATGTCAATAAATGACTTTTGAGCCATCATTTGTTTTTTAATTCAGTGGATTTGTATCGAATACCTGCTATATGCAAGCCAGGGTACAGGTGATACAGACGGGAGTGATGATCTGTGCTGCAGTCCAGGTCTATGTTGTTTGCGGTGTGTGCTGCCTTCACAGGCCATGTTGATGCTTTTGGTATGTGATGTCACTGGGAGGTCATGTTGGTGTTCATGGTCCATATTGCCCTGCTCCCCACGGAGACCATAGTGATGTCCATGATCTGTGCAGTCAACAGAGATCACGTAGATGTTTGTGTTCTGTGCTTCCACTGGAAACCATGTGGAAGTCCATGATCCATGCTGCTGCCGGATTCTATGGGCAAGGATGTTTCTTTTGCAGGGGTATTGATGATTACAGGCTCATACATGAGAATTAAAGACGTTGAAAGCTTCTGTGACAACCTCCCTCACCACCCTAAAAAGAAACTGTACAGATAAGAAGCTATTGAAGAGAGTAATTACAAATTGTGATAAAGATGCTGAAGTGTAACTCTTCACAGTTGATAGCTTCTGGTTCACATATGCGGAGTGGGGGAGGGGAGCTCAGTTATCTTTAAGAGACTGGCCACTGGAAGTTTGACTGGGCTCCAATGAGTATATGGGCAACACACACATACATACACATGTATAGGTGTGGAAGACAGCAAAGCACAGGCACACATACACATTAATTTGTTGCTCCCTGCTCTTGGCTATGAATGAATAGAACTGTCTGTGTCAGGTTTCTGCTTCCTTGAGTTCCATGCATTCATGAACAGTAAAGTGGAGTTGTTTTTGTCAGGGTAATTTTTTTTTTATCATAGCAATAGGAAAAGAAATGGACACATTCCCTCTCTTGGCAATGATTATTTTATTCTCTATGAGCTCCACCTTTAAAGAGTATATATGTAAATGATATTATGTAGTGTTTCTTTCTGCAAGTATCTCTCTTAATGATCTTCAGTTTTATTCATGTTGGCTCAAATGTCAAGAAATCCTCCTTTTTCAAGTGTAGGCATACCACATGGTTTAATGCATTTATGTGATTGGCATTCATCCCATTCCCATGTCTTGCCTACTGTGAACAGAGCAATAGTTCATACGGGCATGAAGAGTCTGTTGACACATGATTTCATATCCTCAGAATATACTGAGATGTAGAATTTCTGAATCCTGAACCTTATGGAAGTTCTTTATTTTTGTTGTTGTTGTTGAAAAATCTCAGGAGACAACTTCCTGAACAGAACACCAGTAGCACCAGCTCTGAGACAGACAAGTAAAAAATGGGACCTGTTGAAACTGAAAAGCTTCTGTAAGACAAAGGACACTGTCAATAAGACAGTGTACGCTTACAAAGGGGAAAAAGATCCTCACCAATCCCACATCTGGTGGAGGGCAGATCTTCAAAATATATAAAGAACTCAAAAAGCTAAATATCAAAATACCAAATAATCCAATTAAAAATGGGGTACACATCTAATCAGAGAATTTTCAATATAAGAATCTCAAATGGCTGAAAGACATTTAAGGAATTGCTCAACATCCTTAGTCATCAGGGAAATACAAATCCGAACAACTCTGAGATACCATCTTACACTTATTAGAATAGCTAAGGTCAAAGATACAGATAACAACTTCCATTGAAGAGGATGTAGAGTAAGGGGAACACCCCTCCACTGCTGGTGGGAGTACAAACTTGTACAGCCACTTCAGAATTCAGTATGGTGGTTTCTCAGAAAATTGGGAATTAATCTACCTCAAAACCCAGCAGTACCAATTTTGGGCATATATCCAAAGGATACTCAATCATACCATAAGGACATGTGCTCAACTATGTTCTTGATGGGGGTCATTACAGGGTTAGGGAGAAACCTAATAAAAGGGAAAATCCCAAGAACCCACAAGGATGACCCCAATTAACTCCTAGCAATAGTGGAGAAGGTGCCTGAATTGGCCATCTACTAAAAGCAGGTGACTTCCCTAATTGCTATCAGAGATACTCTATCCAGTAACTAATGGAAGCAGAGGCAGAAATCCACAGACAAACACTGAACTGGGCTCCAAGAGTCTTGCAGAAGAAAGAGGAGAAAGATTGTATGTGCTAGGGGGTTCAGAATGAGGGAACCCACAGAGACAGGTGACCTGAGCTTGAGGGATCTTATGGACACTGGACCAACAGTTAGCGAGCCTGCATGGGACTGACACCCTCTGCATGTATGTGACAATCCTGTAGCTTGGTCTCGTAGCAAGGCTTCTAACAATGAGAGCAGGACCTCTCCCTGGCTCTTAGCTGACTTTTGGTAACTTGTTCTCCATGCTGGATTTCTGGCCCCTCCTTGAGTTATCGGGAGAAGCTTGGTCCTGCCCCAACTTGATGTGCCAGGCTTTGTGCAAGCCCATGGGAGGTCTACCCATTTCTAAATGGAGACGGAGGAGGAATGGGCGGAGTAGGGGGTAGGTGGGAAAGGGGAGGGCACAGGAGGAGAAACTGATTGGTATATAAAGCAAATAAAATTTATTAAATAAATTTATAAAAATAAAATAAATGCTATTTTAATAAAATTAAAAAGAAAAACATCATGTACCTGAAGTAATTAACTGGAAGACACAGATGGCTTCAGTAGCAGTGAGAAACTGTGTGTTACAAGAAGAACAAATGAGTTTTGTGCTTTGAGGGAACTCTGGCTTTTCTTCTTTCTTTTTCCTTTTGTGTACAATGCTTTTGAGGTTTCATTTATACATGATAAATAATAAAGTAAATAAAAAAAGAAAAATCTTGATACTGTTTTCATAATGACTCTACTAGATCACCTTCCCTCAAAATATTCAAGGGTTCATTTTTTCTACATTCTCTGTGATGTAAATTCTAATTCTTCTTCTTTTATTGAAAATCAATTTTCCCATACAATGTATTCTAATTATGCGTTTCTGTTTCCACAACCCCTTCCAGTTTCTTTCTACTTCCAAAAAATAATAATAACGTAAAATAAAACAAAAGAGTCTAAGAAAAAGCACAAGAAACACATGTAGATACAGAGACACACACATTGGCACATACAGAAATTCCTTTAATAACAAAACTACCCCTCCCAAACCCAACAAAACAGAACCGAAAAGTTCCTAACGTTATGAGACCAAGACTCTCCAGAAGTGCCTATGAGTACATCTGCTGCTGGCTCTGTGGCTTCTCTTAAGAGTGGTGTGTCTATTCAGTGAGACTTTGTGGAAGAAAACTAACTTCTCCTTTGAGTAGCTATCAACTGGAGATGGCTTCTGGATTAAGGCCTGTGTCTGCATCCCCTTTCAGAGAAGGACCCCGTCTGTCTCAGACCCAGGCAGACTTTGTGCACGCTGCCAGTCTCTGTGTTAGCTGCATGGCAGGATCTCTGCCTTTTCTTTAAACTTTATTATTCCTATTCATTCTTTCTTACTATATTTCAGCCTTCATGCTCTTCCTTCAGTAGTTCAGAAATCTTTCCTGTCTTGTAGGTAGTGAGGATGAGATCTCCTTTTCTCTGTTTATAGACCTCAGTTTCGACATCTCCCTGGAGAGGTATTCCTCAGGCCCTAATCCACAGGCGACATCTGCTTCCCTCATTTTTCAGTTACCCAGAAAACCCAAAATAATCGTCTTCCCCAAAGTTGAATTTTCTTTCTTTGTCACGTAAAATTCTAAATGCCTCTGTTGCATGGTTTTAGTAATCCAAAATCTACCTCGTGGTCTAAGGTTAAATGACCAGGAAAGAATAAAGACATACCACCTTCTCAAGTGTGTAAGTCACATGTAGCTACAGAGTTGCTCCACACACCTTTACAAATAATAAATAGGATTTCCAAGATGTAAAGACTTCACTAGAGGTGGAAGAGAAAACTGTTATGGAACTGACAGCACTGAACAATGCTGTCCTGATATCTTCTACTCGTACTGCTAATGGTATGTTCTTTGTTATGAGCCACACAATGATTTTCTTCCAGGGAATTTGTGCCTGGTGGCTGGCTTGTTTTCTTCTGATGTTTTTTTTTTTTATGATAGCGGCTGAATTTTGTGCCTGATTATGTTTTATTTTCCAGGCAGTTCACAGGTGAGTTTATTGTCTTATACAACAGTTCCACAAACTTTATAACATGTATTTTTTTCATAATAGTAACCATAGCATTATTTTTATTTTACTGTACCCTTTGTCTCTCATTTACTTTAGTGTGCTTGTGTGAGACTTCTTAAAGGTTTTGAGTCTGAAAACAAGTAAGGAAGATACAAGTATAAATAAATAAAATACTTTGTATTAATGAAGGTAATAAATGACTATATTATGGGGCTACCTAAAGATCAAAAACCTTAGTGTAAGGAATCTGTTTAGGACTGTGTCTCCTGTACCATCAAACCCATATAAATATTAGTTTTATTATTATTATTAAATATTTACTGAGATGACTGAAGATACAGCCTGTTAAGTATTATTTTTAAGCTATGCTGAGTGAAAAAAAAATGATGAGAATATCTAATTAAGGACCACACAGTAACAATTCATTCTAGGTTTGAATATTGTAATCTATATAGCAACCAATAAATAATATTTCCCTGGGTAAGATAATATTATTGCAAAGCATATTGGTCATAGAGCTTTGAAACCATGGGGTATAGGTACTATTTATGCATCTTGGAACTGGAATGTGTGGATGACTAAACAAAAGAGGATTTGATCACCAGAGCGGTTACAACTCTTGCCCAATTTGATGGATAAAGATAAAGGATCTCCATCTGAGTTTGAATCATAAAACTGCAAATAAACTGACAGTGAAATATATCAATTTCAGTGTTCGTATCTCTCTATTTACTGATAGGTCAGCAATGATATCCACTAAGGCATACGTGATACCTGGCCAGAGTATGTCTACAATAATTATATCTGCTATTATTACATTTATGAAAAACCTTTTAAGTAAACAACTACCTTTACCTCCTAGACTTTTTATTGAGGATATACAGATGTGATACTTTCCCTTTTAAAATTTGGAAAACCTACCCTACAATCTGATGAAAAATGTGCCGATGTTTTGGATTTTGCTTTTTTATCATAAGATTGTATAGACAGTGATTTCAAAATATGGTCTAGGGATAAAATCAGGCCACACTGGTTCCTGGGAACTCTGCACACTGGCAGACCCAGCACCCTTAGGTTTCCACTACTATAGAGTCTGTGTTTGTGTTTCTGGTAAGGATTAATACATTATTAATGTTGTTGAGTTAATGCCTGGTTTTCATTAATTGGCACCTCATCAGAAGCTCAGCAGAAACTTCCTATTCTCTTTGTGGAATTCAGTTGCTAGGGATAATGGTCTGAGAGGCCCTTTTTCCTGCCAAATTGGATCCTGAGCAATATGGGGAATTTAATTAAACACAAATATACTGAATTCAGAATATGGAAAAGTTTTGTGTCACATATTGTGGTGGTATAGAGACATCCCCATGTGGTCATCTGCTGTTTGCTACCCAGGATCTACTTCTTACATCTGGGAATGTACTTTTGCCTGCTCCCCACCATTGCTTTAGGTAGGATTGTCTTTTAACCAAGTCCAGGCATGGATGCGGTTTGCTTGACTTAAGGTGATCAGCACAGCCAATCTCTTTGGCCAAAGTGTTAGATTTACCCCTAGTTCTTGAACAGATCTGTTGGCTGGAGCTCCAGGAAGCTTCTTCCAGCTTTACTGTGGAAGCTGCCACAAAGATCCTTCTCTCTTCGGGTAGCATGAGAAGAATGGGAGGACCTGAGCACCACCAGACACTAAAGATGACGGTGTCACTAGAAAGGGCAGTGCCAGGAACAGAATGCCTGAAGTCAGTCTAACCACTGGCCATAAAAGCGAAAACATCCCCAAACACCTCAAATATGTTTTCTATCATTTGCAAACATGCAAACAGATAATATGTGATACTTAGATAGTACTGTCATTCGAGAGTATTTATCCATTTCTTTTTTTTTAAATTAATTTATTTATTAAGGATTTCTGCCTCCTCCCCGCAACCGCCTCCCATTTCCCTCCCCCTCCCCCGATCAAGTCACCCTCCCTCATCTGCTCGAAGAGCAATCAGGGTTCCCTGACCTGTGGGAAGCCCAAGGACCGCCCACCTCTATCCAGGTCTCCTAAGGTGAGCATCCAAACTGCCTAGGCTCCCACAAAGCCAGTACGTGCAGTAGGATCAAAAACCCATTGCCATTGTTCTTGAGTTCTCAGTATTCCACATTGTCCTCTATGTTCAGCTAGTCCGGATTTATCCCATGCTTTTTCAGACCCAGGCCAGCTGGCCTTGGTGAGTTCCCGATAGAACATCCCCATTGTCTCAGTGTGTGGGTGCACCCCTCGCGGTCCTGAGTTCCTTGGTTGTGCTCCGTCTCCTTCTGCTCCTGATTTGGACCTTGAGATTTCTGTCCCGTGTTCCTCTGTCTCTGTCTCCTTTCATCGCCTGATGAAGGTTAATATTCATGAGGATGCCTATGTGTTTGTCTTTGGGTTCACCTTCTTATTTAGCTTCTCTAGGAACATGCATTATAAGCTCAATGTCCTTGGTTTATGGCTAGAAACCAAATATGAGTGAGTACATCCCATGTTCCTCTTTTTGGGTCTGGCTTACCTCACTCAGGATAGTGTTTTCTATTTCCATCCATTTGTATGCAAAATTCAAGAAGTCCTTGTTTTTTACTGCTGAGTAATACTCTAATATGTATATATTCCATACTTTCTTCATCCATTCTTCCGTTGAAGGGCATCTAGGTTGTTTCCAGGTTCTGGCTATTACACACAATGCTGCCATGAACATAGTTGAGCATATACTTTTGTTGTATGATAGGGCCTCTCTTGGGTATATTCCCAAGAGTGGTGTTGCTGGATCCAGGGGTAGGTTGATTCCGAATTTCCTGAGAAACCGAAACACTGCTTTCCAGAGTGGTTGCACAAGTTTGCATTCCCACCAGCAATGGGTGAGTGTACCCCTTTCTCCACAACCTCTCCAGCAAAGGCTATCATTGGTGTTTTTTATTTTAGCCATTCTGACAGGTGTAAGATGGTATCTTAAAGTTGTCTTGATTTGCATCTCCCCGATCGCTAGGGAAGTTGAGCATGACCTTAAGTGTCTTTTGGCCATTTGAAGTTCTTCTGTTGAGAATTCTCTGTTCAGCTCAGTGCCCCATTTTATAATTGGATTGATTAGCCTTTTACGGTCTAGTTTCTTGAGTTCTTTATATATTTTGGAGATCAGACCTTTGTCAGTTGCGGGGTTGGTGAAAATCTTCTCCCAGTAAGTGGGTTGCCTTTTTGTCTTAGTGACAGTGTCCTTTGCTTTACAGAAGCTCCATTTCTATAATAAAAAAAAATCACCTAGAAATTTAAAATATATCATGGAAGCATAGTTGAATAGTGACAAGTATTTTCTGAAGTCATCCTGACCTGGACTTAAAAGCAAACATTACCACTTTCCAATCTGCAAAGATCCTTAAACTTTTGCCCACCTGTTTTCTTGCCTATTAAATGAGCAGAATGTCTTTCCTCCTTTTTGCTGTCTCCATCTTTTGTAATGGGTTGTCTCATTTACAAGGTATAGATAATGCCCTTGTCATGTCTATGGTATTAGCATTTAATTATAGCTAACTTAACACAGTAGTTAAATTTGAATTTGTATACCTCAGGTCAAAGGATTTTATAAAATGGCATCTGGGAATTGTTATATAAGGCTCTCATATTTATATCATCTCTACAGTGCTGAATCTCCTTTATGTGTTAAACTTCATTAATATGAATCATGATGCTAAATAGGTTTCCTGTGGTTTGAGGCTGAAGTTCTGTTTTAGTACAGACTTTTTCATACAGTTTTACTTGCCTGAAGAAAGCACAGGACACTCAAAAGCTTAAAATGTAGTTAAATAAAAAGCCCATTTTGGAAGACCAAGTTGTCGTAGCTATTTTGTTTCTCTGACATAGCACTGTAGTAACATTATTTTCAACCTGCTACAAACACAAATACAATATGCCTGTCACTTTTGCCCTTGGTTTGTGACAATGAAATTCAGAGGAAAACTGCATTTGGAGATGAAGTACTGAATCCTATTGAAAGTGCACAGAATTTTTTAACAGTATGACACAGCTACTTATTTCTGTTAGAATGATGTCTCACTGTTTAGCTAACAGAGGTTTCCAGGTCTATGTTTTATAATATGTAGAGCCTATCTGCTCTTTAGATTCTTTATCATGTGAGGCTACATATTTTAGATCACTGATGCTTGCTAAATTCCTTAGATATTTTTGTTTTCTACTACTCAGTGCTAAGCATTCTACCACTTTGATGTGTATTGAGAGGAAGGACACAGTTCTCTAATTTTCACTGAACTGTCTTTCCTAGCTATCAATGCATTCATCTGTAGATGAGTCTTTTTTTTTTTTGGACCACCAGTCCTAAATCATAACATGAAGACTTATTAAGTATGAAAGCTTGGCCTTAGCTTAGGCTTGTTCCCAACTAGCTTTTGAAACTTAAATTATCCCATTTATATTAATCTATGTTCTGCCACATAGCTCATTACCTTTCTTCAGTACTTTACATCAACTTCCTCTGCATCAAGTTCGTGAATCTCCTGCACCCCAGATTCTTCCCAGAGTTCCAGTCTCTGCCCAAAAGTCCTGCCTATCCTTTTCTCAGGTGCTGGTGTGTCAAGACAACTCTCAGCACGCACAGGCAACAGTTGCCTCTCCACAGATGATGATGATGATTTACTTTGCTATTGAACTTTGATGCAGCTGACTGAGTCCATCCTCTCCAACAAGGTTGATGACTCAAGTTTAATTTGAATCAGATCTGAGTGGTGGGCTTAGAGAGGACTGGCCAATGATGGGCCAGATACCCTCTTACTCCATTCAGAGTTGCTCTTTACCCCTTGTTCTTCCAACTTTCTCTCACCTCTTACTCCATTCAGAGTTGCTTTTTACCCCTTGTTCTTCCAACTTTCTCTCAAACAAATATTTTCAAAGAAGCTGTTTTCTTTCTCTTCCTGAGGATGAGAATGGAGTTCCATAAATACCTTGGTTATTGTCAAATATTATAGTGTCCCACTATTTAGTTGTGTATTAGTTGTAAATGTAGTAGCGTAGTACTAATGCAAAATGTGCATCCTTTTACACATTTTTAACTCTCTTTTATTCTTTATCTGAGAATGTCCTATAAGAAATTTTCAAGCAACTGGACCTGTTTCAAGTCCTCTTAGTTTCTTTTATGAAACTAGATAAATTCCCCCCTGTCAGATTTTGAGAAGTTTTAATTTATATTTTCAATTATCTGGCATGCAGTATTCTGAAATTTATTCTTAACTCTCACTTCTGTATTCTATATTCCTAAGTATAGAATCTTCCTTTGTATTTAATGTCCAGGATAAAATCCTGACTTTGTAGAAGTACTATCGCTTGTTAATTTGAATATTTAAGTCTTGTTCTTCCTGGTAAAGTATGTTATAAAATCACATAGTTTGTAAACAAAAAGACATCCCCTGTAGTAATATGGGCTGCGGGGCTGTGTCCCCGCCACCCGGCCGCCTGCCCGGCTAGCTTATGCCCCGAAATAATTACACAGATACTGTATTCTTTTCATCACTGCTTGGCCCTTAGCTCTGGCCCTTACTGGCTAATTCTGATATCCCAATCAACCCATCTCTAATAATCTGTGAGCACCGGTCTTACCGGGAAAGATTCAGCATGTCTGACCTGGCGGCTTGCTTCATTGCGTGCGCCTGCCTGGGAGAGCGGAGCATGGCCTCTCTTCTGCTCCCGAGAGGAGAGCTGTCGAGTCTGACATCACTTCCTCTTCCTCCCGGCATTCTGTTCTGTTTACTCCTCCCACCTATCTCCTAACCAATGAGAGCCAAGCAGCTTCTTTTATTTTAACCAATGACCTTCCTCCATCATTTCCCCTTTTTCGGTTTAAACAAAAAAAAGGCTTTAACTTTAACATAGCAAAATTACATATAACAAAACAGTTATCAGAAACATTTATACATATAACAAAATTGACCGTAAATCTCTATCAATAAAGCAAAATCTATACTAATGCAAATTATTCATGTCTATATCATCCCCAGAAAGGATTGCTTTTGTCTGCCTTGCTAAAAGTTTCAGGTTTCTTACCCCATAAGGGTGAACACTGACTTCGGAAGAACAATTATTTTTCTGTTTTCCATGACTGTGATCTCAGGAAAGGTCACCCATTCCAGGGACCTACTTAACTTGGATGGTCACCCAATATAGGAGCTCATATACTAAGAGTAAGAAACTGGCCTTCTCTTTGAGTAGGGTTGGTTGGACTGTTTCCTGTTTATGGGTAAGTCTTCTGAAATCAGAACCAATTTTGTAAAACAAACTACATTGAATAATTTTCCTTGAGGCCTAGAGACATAGTTTTCTGTCTGTAGTCTTTTAGTGTAATGGTGGAAACCATTATAAAACACTATTGTCTTTAAAAAAAAAACTGTCCTTGGGAGGAAGCATTCATCAGAAACAGAGAACTGGTCGGTCAGTGTCTATTTCCTCATAGGGCAGATGGCACCAGCCAATGCTGCTGAGGTCAGCATTCTGCTTTGCAGGGAAACTGCGAAACAGTCACAGACAGGGGAAATGGCTTGGAAATTTTGAATTGGAAAATAAAGCATGCAAAAAAATGAACCTGAGAATTTTTGTAATTTTTACAGTAAATAAGAGAGTTACTCTGAGTATTTTTGTCTTCATTTCCATTAATGACCATGATCCCTTTCATCCTTCCTAACAGTCTGATGAGTCTTGCCCTAGAGCTGTGGTTCTCAACTGTGAGTTGCGACCCCTTTGAGGGGCTTGTACAATTCTTTTGCAGGAGTCACCTAAAACCATCAGAAAACATAGATTTTTACAGAATGATTTATAACAGTAGCAACATTTCAGTTATGAAACAGCAACGAAAAAACGTTATGATTGAGGGGTTCACCACAACATGAGGAATTGTGTGAAAGTGTTGGAGCGTTAGGAAGGTTCAGAACCAGTGCCCTAGAGTAAAGTTCCTGTCCACATCTTATATCTCCAACCCAAGCCTTAATATATGTAACAACCCCCAATTTATTAGCAAGAGCCTGAAAAGTAACTGATGACAACTTTGGCAGACCTATTTAGATTTTTTCCTTTTTATTCTTCTTAAAATTGAAATTCCAAGATTTTATTTTCATATATTTTACATTTATTATGGAACATAGCAATTCAGTTAGCAGAAAGTATATGACCCAAGGATGCAAATGACCCAAAATTCAAATTTCAGCTTTAATACCAACTTGTTATATAAACTTAGCTCTCTACACTTCAGTGTCCTCATAAAAACTACTCTGTAGAGTTGTGAGCATTAGAATAACCATTATGTACTTAAATACAGACATTAGTATTAGCACTTACTCTGAACTACAGAAATACGAAAGGTCCTTGGAAAAATAGAATTTTTGAAAGTGATACAGCCGGACCATTATATTTTTGTTTCAGTTTTTTAGTGTTTGTATACACATATATGTGTGTCATATATATGTATGAGTCCTATTGTACATTTGCAGAACATTAATGACAAAAACAGACAAAAACTTACCTCCCATGTATCTTATATTATCACAATTAGATTCTGTTGAGGGCTGTGACAAAATTAATGATGCTAAGTGGACTAAGAAGTTGAAAATAGGATTCAGTTATGAGTATAAATTTCATGGCAGGCCTTACTGTTGACATTGCAGTGTTCTTAGAGGCTTTTGTGAACAAGCTTGTAGGATGGGAGGGTGGGGAGAAGAGAGACAAGAGCTGTTGATCATAGCACAGCATGAGTATTTTCCTTGGTGTAGCATGAAGGGTTAAGTTTTCCAGATGGCCTCACTTTACTTCATTTAATTTGAGAAAACACTTTCCCACGATGTGTGATGTTATGTACATACCCTGCCTTTCCAAATGTGGCTGCTGGTTACTGTCACCTGATCTGTGACCTCTGGAGCAGGTCACAGTCATGGCTCACATTTGTTATCAGACTGTCATTAGCAAGTCCCTTGGGGTCAGCAGCAATTCTCTCAGCTCTTTTAATGACTTAAGCTGTAGCAACTGAGAGTCCTACCCCCATGTGGCTGTTTAAATGTAAATATACATCAATTATCATTAAATGACATTAAGAATTTAGTTTCTCTGTCACAATAGTTGTATTCTGAGTGTTCAGTAGCCATGTATGGCTGATGGCTAAGGTGTCAACTCTGGGGTAGAACATCTATGTCATTACAGGAAATTCTCCTAGTGTTTGTTATTTTCAATGTTTCTGTCTCTGATTATTATTATTCTTTTTTCCCACGGCTGTACTATCAGCTTTAGATATTTCTTGTCTTTTTGATTTGTTTCAATGCTAGCTGTAGAATTCTATGTAAAGGAAAGAAACTTATGCAAGTGTTCTTAGCTCTAGAATATGGGTCCTTATACCTGAAATTTATATTTATATTCAGACTGCCCCAGAGTGTCTTTGCCAAGTTATTGATTTGCAGATGTGTCCTGGGTGAATGGTATGAGAATGGATTTCTGGGTGACTGTGGAAGGACTATCAAATTTTGTAGGTCAAGTTAGAATTGTATCTTATTTGGAGTAGTAAAAATCAAGGAGCATACATTGACCAACTATGTTCACATACTGCCAGGCACTGTTAGTGCCCCCAAAATGAACATGGTGACAAATTCCAAGGGGATCATCTTTGGGTAGTAGAGAGAGTTCCCAAAAAAGTCTCATTTGTCTCTCACACTGCTATACCTAGGGTGCCCTGAAAGTCTGGAGGGAGCTCAATGCATACTTAGGCTTTACTAGCTGGGAGCGAGAAGATAGAGCAGAAAGTATAAGGCCTGTTAAAGCAGTGATTTTCAACAGGATCCTGGTAGATAAGTGGTTTGTTTTGACAGTGAAGTCAGGAGGATGGAGTCCATAAGACATGATGGACAGAGTATGAATAAAGACATCCTGGACAAAATTAGCAAAGAAAGAGAGTGAGAACATTAAGGCAGTACTTACTAATGTGCTCTAAAATAAAAGCAAACATGTCTATAGAGGTTGGAATGACAGCTGAAAGGTGAATCTTCAAAGCAGGATTTCAGAAGTAGGATAGGAGCAAAGTGGCGCCACCGTGGACAACTCTGACCTCTCAGAAGTTAATGTAATCAGAACTGGAAACTGTGGAGTTTTGAATGAGCTGAGCTGGAGGCGGAGATGTCAGTAGTGGTGAAAAGTGTTGGGAAGGCACGGTTTATAAAAGTCTACAGTACAGGTAATCAAGACCTGACATGAGAGCGTGTAACACGGTGAGACAGGAGACACGGGCTCAACCAGTGTTGATTTCTAAGAAAAAATAGTGTCAGTGTTTGAATATTGATTGGATGATGGAATGAAACAGACAAATGAATCAGAGAGGACTCTGCTTTCAGGGAAATATTTTCATCCAAACTCTTCTTCCAAGTCTGCAGGGCTGTACTTTGACCTGTAGTTGTTATAGATGATTTATATTTGCCTTTGGGCTGTCAATTTTGCTTTATGGTCCTTGAAGTCTTCATTCTGTCATGTATCAAAGGAATTTGAAGTATACACTGTAGTGAAGAAATGCCCTTCTATTAGTTAAATTTTGAAAATTTGTAAATTTAACTTCATTTCTAGTAGTTTTAATCCAGATACCAATTACTCCTTTGTTTGGAATCATGTTAGATTGATTCAGTGAACCTGTAATTAATGAAGAAAGGCTGAAAGTCATCAGCAAAATTACTGTTCAGTATTAACATTGACATTGGTCAAATTTCAAGGTAACTCTAGGTTTCAGAATCTCAAAATTTGCCTTCCTAAATCCACATTGATATTGCAATGCATATGTGGAAAACTGATGATTCCCTTCCTTTTGTAATTGTATATTGCTTCTTTTTCATTGTAAATTAAGGTAAAGGATTTTCCAAATGGTGGCTACCATTATAATGGCATCTTTAAAACTTAGAAAATAAAATTTCTCCTCCCAAAAAACCCAATATCCTAATTTTCTAGTTTGTAATATTAAGAAAATATAACAGATATATGCTTATTGCTTCAGATTTTGCTAATATATTTAATAATTGCATGGCTAAAACTATAGAATAATAGACATCAGGGACTGTGAATGTGGCTCAGCATTTGAGTGTTTGTTTGCCTAGCATAGGCAAGGCTTTCAAATTCAGCATATACAAAAATCAAAACCAGAATATGTCTTATAGTTAGATTTATCTATGCTCTGTGTGTATGTATGTGGGCATGTGTATGTCTGAATATGTGTGTATGAGTATTTGAGTATGTGAATATGTGTGTGCATGTATATATATATATATATTGTGTGTATGTGCTTGTATGTGTTTGTATGTGTGTGTATGTGTATGAGTATATGTGTGTGTGCATACACGAGCATGTGTGTGTGGATTTGTTTGCATGAATTCTTGGAAGACAGAAATCCTCCTTTAGTCAGAAAGGTGTGGTGATGTGGGAAAGTGGTATGAGGAAGTGGGCACATCAACCAGAACAGAAGGATTTGAGGGCATTTATACATGTTCTGCGTTTTTTATTTGAAGAATAGTAGTATATTTTTGGTGATGAATTATCATAAGTTGAGAAGCACAGGAAGCTTCCACATCTTCTTGTAGTGTTTCTACCGAAAGAGGAAAAGAAAACAAGCTGACTTTTTATTTTTCTCAGGAGAAGACATTGTTTATTGAAAGTTGGATTTATAAAAAAACATTGTCTTCTAAGAGTGTTCTTCCCAGGCTGCTACTCTTTACTGCCACCGAGAGTTGTTTAGTAACATCTGAAAATAGCTTTTTGAAGGACTAACTGAATTATGTGTTTTATTAACAGGAAGATTTCTGAAATCAATTTTAAAAATAAATGATGTCTTCTAATGAAATACATGATTTCATGAGAAAGGGGTAAAGGTATCTTTCCAAGCAATTTGTGACTTAATGCTAGCTGGTGGAGTGAGCTGAAAAACCTTGAGTCATATGTTAGATTATTTTGAATATATTGTCTTTGTCTTGGGCAGATGACTAACTCTGCAGTCTTGCTCCCATGGTAACTAGCTTTCAAACTTCAATCTTCTCCACTCAGTTTGCCAGATGTAGCCAACAGAACATGTGTGACCTCTTGTGTGCCAGTTCCTCCTAGCTGATGGGAAAGCATAAGTTAATGGTTTGACTTTTATTTCTAGGCATTACAGCAGAAGTACTGGTAGTGACCTCTTTTGATGAACTCCAGAGAAGAGCGTCAGAGGCAAAAGGGAAGATAGTTGTTTACAACCAGCCTTACACCAGCTACAGGATCACAGTGCAGTACCGTACACAGGGAGCTGTGGAAGCTGCCAAGGTGGGGGCTGTGGCATCCCTCATCCGATCAGTAGCATCCTTTTCCATCTACAGGTGAGTTGTGTTGTTTACTTGAGTTATTTTCGAAAATTAGTTTTCTATGAACAAAAACACATTATGAAATAAAAGCAAACCATCCAAATAAGAATACTGATGGCAGATGGAAACTCCTTCCAGTTCCACAGTTGGTAATTTGATTGCTATATCTTCTGTTGACTGAGGTTTCTGTCCTGCCCGGTTCCCACAGTTGTTAAGTCCCAAAGAAATCACACAGAGATCTGCTTTAATTATAAACTGATCGGCCCATTAACTCAGGCTTCTTATTGACTCATAACTTACATTAGCCCATAATTCTTGTCTGTGTTAGCCACTGGCTTGGTACCTTTTTCAGTGAGGCAGTCACATCTTGCTTGCTCTGTGTCTGGCTTCCTCTCTGTCTGGGTGACAACTACATACTGACTCTTTCCTCTTCCCAGAATTCTCCATATTTTATTGCCCCGTCTCTACTTCCTGCCTGGTTACCCTGCCAATACTTCCTGCTTGGGTACAGGTCAATCAGTGTTTATTTAAAATACAAGTGACAGGGTACAGACTATTGTCCCACAGCAATCTTTGGTCCTTTGGGATTCCAGGCATCATTTATGAATTCCTCTGAAAGGTTTCCACACTGAAAATGATCCTGTAACATTCTTTCTACAATTAACATATTATGCATTTCATTGGAGGGAGAACTGAGTTCATGTCTGTGTTTCATCCAAGATTCCTAATGACTACAGAGGAGGCCAGGCTGTTTTCCATATTGCCACAGAAGTAAAATAAAAACAGAATGCATGACATGTTAAGGAATGTCTGTTGTATTATAGAAAGAGCTTGGGGACTACAGGACCTTTCTGGATAACTATGTGACTGGGTTATATGTTTATTTACCATGTAATTTTCCTGTACAGACAAGTGAATGACTATAGGTACATAAAATAATTTGTAAAACTAAATGAAGTAAACTTATGAAAAAGGCTTGTTTATCTGTAGATGTCTATATAAATAAATGTTGCGCTTAGAAGGCTGTGTTCTCTGGAACCCTGTTGAGGTAATGGCACAGTATTTATTTATTTTGTGTTACTTTAGAAATATTTTGTGTATGAGTGTTTGCTTGTGTGTCTTTATTTTGGGACTGGAATTGTGGATGGTTGTGATCTACATTGTGAGTCCTGGGAACTTAACTCTTGTCATTTACAAGACCAGGGAATGTTCTTAAGCAGTGAGCTCCTACTTTTAACTTTTAAGAGGTATATTTCTGACTCCCACCCCCAGGTTTTTGTTATGTGTCCAATCTGGACTTGAACCATTAAACTCAAATGATTCTCCTAAGCCAGTCTCCTGAGTAAGTAAAACTGCCAATATGTAATAACTGTCCCAGGCCAAGGTGCTTCATTGAATCTTAGCTTTAGAAATAAATTCAGTATTGCAATGGATAAAAGCTCAAAGCTGACATGAGTCTATTTGCCCTAGATTAATAGCTGTATATGGTGGTCATATACTGAATAAATAAAATAAGGTATTTTAGAAAAGCAGATTAAAGAAGCACCTTGTTAATATAGCCTGGTCTGTGTTGTCAAGAAATGCAAAAGTAATTACAAATAAAGTTTATCCTGGTCCTGGAACTGAACTTTCTGTTTCTATTATAAAGAAAAACTGTATTCTTCATATCTGCTATTTGGAGCTGGGGACACAGCTGGCTGGCCTTAATTAGTTCTCCTCACTCCCTAAAATGAAACCAGCAGCTGGGATGTGCAGCCAGAACAGTTGTTCAGAGTGCAAAGTGAAGGATGGGGGCTGTTTTTATTTTATGGGGATAAGAGGCTTTCCCTGGGGAGCAAGAGAGTGCAGGGTAAGAATCACCCACTAGCATTGCTTGAGTGAAGTCCTAGTTACACCATGTCACAAAACTAAAAGTAATGGCCTTTGTAGAGTCTTTAACGGTTTTGAGACTGGTCCCATTTGGATGGTTAATCTTCCCAGGAGAGAAGTTTAAAAACGGCTAGCGTACTTCCCACACTACCTCAGCTACTCCTTGGAATAACACACTCAGCAAGCTGTGGTCATTCACCATGATTTCACTGGTCATGAGGCATAAATTATGGAATGCGTATGAAACTGGAGCTTAGCCAGGAATCTTTATTTTAGAACTACAATCATAAGACTCATACATTCCCAGATGACTTAATGTGCAGCCATCCCCCAGGGCTCATTGACCTATTTTTTATTTATTTATTTTTATTTCATTTTTTTAAAAAATTTTTGCCTCAGAATAATAAAGACATCTGGAAACCAAGGCTTCATGCTGGAAGTGAGAATTGCCCAGCATGGGCCCTCAGGATGTTAGCCTCTACAGCTTAGGGTCAGCAACTTTTACTGTGTAAAAGCAACATTTTCTTCACGTCTCTAGACCTGGAGTGATTATAGCTTTTCATGGGCTTTCATAGTCAACATTTCCCTGGTCTCTTAATGCTATAACTCCATTTAGGCAACATAATGGATTAATATTGGCCATGACATACTGTATCTCTAAGCGCCTTCACACATGTCATGTGGCTTATTGTTCCATCAACCTGAAGGACCATGCAGATGGTGTGTTATTTTTCCCATTTCTAGGTAGGAAAGTAAACATCGAGAGAATTGGATACATTAGCATATTGAATTCTTTCATCCTGAAAAGTAAAAATCAAGATGAAGCAAAATCTCTTCGTTCTCTCGTAGGTTGTTTTAAAAACCTGGTTTCTGTAAGGCATGTTTTGTATTTCTGTGGTTGTTCATCCTTCATTCCCCACAGATACTTTAGTGTGTCTTTTATGAATACTAAGAAGGAACTTGTTAAAATCACAAATAGCTCCCAATTTATCAAATAGATTTGAGTTTTAGGACTTCTTTTTCAAATATACCTTTCCCTCTGTCCCTCTCCCACAATGTCCTTCCCTCTTCATATGTCCCCTTTCCCCCGATGACCCTCCCTCCTCCATCCCTTTCTCTCCCTATATTTCTCTCTACTCCCATTTTCTTCCTCCCCATCATTCTTCTCCCTATGTCCCTCCCTCTTCCTGTGCCCCTCCCTCTATGTCCCTCCCTCTTCCTATATCCTGTCCCCCATGTCCCTCCCTCCTCCATCCCTTCTTTTCTCCGTATTCTGCTGTTCCTCCGTTTTCTCCTTCCCCCTTCCATTCTATCTTTCTATGTCTCTCCCTCTCCCTATGTCCTTCTCTCCTCCATGTCCCTCTTTTCTACTGTCTCTTTCTCTCCCTGTACCCTTCCCTCTCCTTTCACTCTATTTCTTCGGCGGTTGACTAAGAATGTTCTACCTAACTGTTCTCCAGTAATTATAAATATTCTGCTATGACCTCAAGGCTCATGTATTCACCTATATGTTGATTCTTCTCTTGGGTGTTCTAGGTTGATGGCAATTTTAGTGTTTGTAAAAACCAAACTCTTTACCTCTTTCTGTTGCATTTTCTCAGTAAAAAAACTTCTGTCCTGCACATCACATAGCCCTTAGCTGTACTTTTCTTTTTCTTTGCCCCCATTTCTCGTAGTCAACAAATCTCTTAGCTTCTGCCCAGTGTCAAGCCTTTCAGCAGATGCAAATAGTACTGCCCCACTTCCCAGGATCTCTCTAGAACTTTCTATATTTCTAGTCACATATGCCTGCATTTGTTTCTCTGCTTCCTTCCATTCCCTGTCTCTCTGTCACACTTTGTCTTTCATTGTTCAGGCCTTTCTTCTGGGGAGCATTCTCTGGTTTTCAGTCATAGTCCTGGTGATCTGCATCTTTTTGATACATCATCCTGTATTCCCTTGGTATCCACTGTGCCGGAGGCAGTTTTGGTGCAGGCTTTGATAGCAGAGACTACTGCTAACAAACAGCTTTATATTTCAGTCACTTAGCAGCTACTTTTTTTTATCTGTGACTTTAAACCTTTTAGATTTGATTATTCTGCATGGAGCTGAACAAAAACCTGATAGAAAGCTGACAGCCCAGAGGGAGGATTTTTCATGGTTATTCTTATGTATGCCTAGATGCAGCATATCACCTCCACTCAAATTCTATTGGTCAGCATGCTAATACATGGAAGCTAAGAAATCTGGTGTATCTTTATGTCCAAAAAAAAAAATGAATTTGCTGAAAAACCTTTCAGTTTGCCCACTTGCCTGATTATGTACTGTGCTCTGAGTTCCAGAAAGACATTGATTTACAGACACAGAGAAAGGGAAGGTTGGTCTATTTATAACATCCTGCATAGTATTTGATGAACAGTAGTGTTGCAATGGGGCCTCTTGTTTGTTTCCCGGCCTACCATCAGTTCAGACCCGAAATAAGCACAGAAACTATATTATTTAAATCACTGCTTGTCCCATTAGCTCTAGCTTCTTATTGGCTAACTCTTATATCTTAATTTACCCTATCCCCATTAGTCTGTGTATCGCCACGTGGCTGTGGCTTACCAGCTAAAGTTCTGGTGTCTGTCTCCAGCAGGACTACATGGCTTCTTTTGACTCCACCCTTCTTTCTCCCACCATTCAGTTTAGTTTTCCCCACCTACATAAGTTCTGCCTTGCTATAGGTCCAAAGCAGTTTTTTTATTAATAAATGGTAATCACAGCATATAGAGGGGAATCCCACATCACAGTAGAATTTTGGAAATGACTATTGACGAGAACTTGTTAGAGACTGTAGAATAAATCATGACAGGGATAACAAATCAGGTGACTCATTTCCTGGTATCCACTGACCATACTGTATAAATTTATCATAGTAAGCTTAGAATATCTTGGGATTTTTTTTGAACACTCTGTTTTGTATTGGAAAGAAACTATCAAAATGTCCGAATTATAAATTTGTTTTCTAAAAATAATTATGAGCAATGATGTTTTCAGTTTCTCTCTGGCAAGGTTTCCCCTCCACCTCCATGAGAGACGGCGGCATTGAACTCCGTTTAGGAATACGGCAGAAGCTAGTGATGCTAGAGAACAGAATATGCAATGCAGTTCATTGCGTTTGCCCTTGTAGTTCAGGAGTTCTCACAGGACAGTTTCATCTGATAACAACAGTCTTTATTGTAACACTAATAGCAGCAGCCAGTTCAGAAGAGCACATGGCTATGTGATGCCCTCAGAAGACAGCCCACTGCTTTCTGATGAATCACTTCCAGGCTCTTGTTGGTTTTCTGAGCTACATGATTTAGAGCGTCTGTGCTCAAATTTACTTCAAAGAAGAGACTTTTCATTGTATTGATGCCTTTGTAGTGAACTGACCTTTCATTCACCATTGAACATTAGCTTATGAGAGCCTTTTCAGTTTTTCTAAGTGTTAAATTTCTCTTACTTTTGCAATAAGAAAATATTTCGATAATAATAAGTATAATTAGTTATAGGGAAGTTCTATAGACTAAAGCAGCTTTATGGACCCATTTGTCTTAGGTTGCTTCTGAAATTTACCTTATTTTAATTAAACATTTACTGAGAACTTCCCAGGAATTTCTTAGGCACAAATGGTGATTAAGATTAGTTAGGGCTGGTGATGGTGGTGCAAGCCTTTAATCCTAGCACTCAGGAGGCAGAAGCACACAGATCTCTGTGAGTTTGAGGCCAGCCTGGTCTACAGAGCAAGTTCCAGGACAGGCTCCAAAGTTACACAGAGAAACCCCATCTCAAAAAACAAGCAAACAAAAAGATTAATTAGAATCCCCTCCCCTCTCTCTTCTCTCCTTTCTCTCTCTCTCTCTCTCTCTCTCTCTCTCTTTCTCTCTCTCTCTCTCTCTCTCTTTCTCGTGTGTGTGTGTGTGTGTGTGTGTGCTCGCATGCATGCGCACATGTGCGTGCATGAAGGTGCACTTGTGTGGATATTAGAGAACAATCTCCGGTGTTATACCTTGGGTATTATTCCTTAGGTAGGAACCATCTTTCTTTTGATGGGCAATCAAGGTCTTTTATTGGCTTGGAACTTTCCAAATGGTCTTGAATGGTTGGCCAGGAAGTCTCAGGAACCCATTTATCTTTACCTCCCAGTCTTCAGATTCTAAATATGTGCCTTAATGCCTGTTTTTTTTCTTTGTTTGTTTTAATGTAACCAAGACAAGCATTTTAGTGACCACTATCTTCTAAGCCCTAGTCATTGTTGTTCCTTCAGAAATATTTTATCTAGGTAAAAGATAGACTCAGATAATTAGTCAAATGAATTTTATATATAGTAGAAAATGCATGGTTAGGGAGAAGGATAGAGGAAGGCAATGACCACAAACTGATTTCTATGGTGATATTGTGTAGTAATATGGAGCGGCGGCGGGGCTGCGTCAACACCCCAGCCGCCTGGCCGGCTTGGCTAGCTTATGCCCCGAAATAATTACACAGACACTGTATTCTTTTCATCACTGCTTGGGCCTTAGCTCTGGCCCTTACTGGCTAATTCTGATATCCCAATCAACCCATCTCTAATAATCTGTGTCTGTGAGCACCGGTCTTACCGGGAAGATTCTAGGTCGGAGCTTCAGTGTCTGCCTGGGAGCGGGGCATGGCGGACGTCTGCTCCCGAGAGGAGCGCTGTGGAGTCTGACCTCACTTCCTCTTCCTCCTGGCATTCTGTTCTGTCTACTCCTCCCACCTATCTTCTAACCAATGAAATGGGCCAAGGCAGTTCCTTTATTGCTTAGCCAATGAAATCAACAGATTGACATATGACACTCCCACATCAATATTGTGCTAAGCCTTTATAAAGGTTTAAATTGTTTTAATTATTTTTTATGTGACTCACTAGTTAGTATCTATATTTTAGAAGTTCAGAGTGATTAAATGGCTTATCGGGTTACACAGCTTATGAAGAACTGGATTTAAATATGTATTCTCTTGGTACAAATTCTGTGCTCATTATATCATTCCCATCCATGTGAGGAAGTAATGCTGTCGGAGTCTAGAGCAGATAACAGAAACCTGGGCCCCACTTCACTGAAGATTTACCCTTGGGGTATAATTGACAAGAAGCTATAAAGACATTCTATGCAATGTCAAGGCAAAAAAATGGAGTGTATGATGTGTTTGGGTGATATTCAGTGGATTAGTTCAGCTGGAGTCAAGTCTACTTAGGAATGAGAGAAATATAATTTTGGGATGATCAGAAGTGATGATATTTGATGAATACAGCATATTCAGTTTAATGTAGAGGAAATGGAGAAGCATCAAGTATGCTGACACCCTCTTCCCAGCTCCTTGGCAATATCAGCAACTACAAATTTGCTGAAATATAGAACTTTAGGCTCCACCTGAGATCCATTAAGTGGAAAAGCCTAAGGTTGGAGTCCAGCAAGTGGCTTGACAAGCCCTCTAGGTTTCTGATGCACATTAACAGTTAAAACTACATTGTCTCTCTGGGTCTGGGTTACCTCACTCAAAATGATGTTTTCTAGCTCCGTCCATTTTCCTGCAAAATTCAAGATGTCATTATTTTTTCTGCTGTGTAGTACTCCATTGTGTAAATGTACCACATTTTCCTTATCCATTCTTTGGTTGAGGGGTATTTAGGTTGTTTCCAGGTTCTGGCTATGACAAACAAAGTTGCTATGAACATAGTTGAGCACACGTCCTTGTGGCACGACTGAGCATCCTTTGGATATATACCCAAAAGTGTATTACCGGGTCTTGAGGAAGGTTTATCACATGTACTCACTCATAAGTGGTTTTTAAACGTAAGCCAAAGAAAACCAGCCCACAAATCAAATCCTGGAGAACCTAGACAACAATGAGGGCCCTAAGAGAGACATACATAGATCTAATCTACATGGGAAGTAGAAAAAGACAAGATCTCCTGAGTAAATTGGTAGCATAGGGACCTTGGGAGAGGGTTGAAAGGGAGGGGAGCAGAGAAAAATGTAGAACTCAATAAAGATTAATAAAAAATTTTAAACTACAGTTTTAGAAGTGTTTACCTGCATGTGTGCATTGCCTTCTTACAGAAGAAGAGTTTGGATGTCCTAAGAGTACAGAGTGAAAGAGGTCATACATGATGGAGGAGGGGGTAGCAAGATAGTATGACAAAATCCAGATCCAAACTTGACAGCCACTTAGAATTGAGGTGGGAAAAGGAGAGGTCAAATGTATTTTTTTCTAGTTATCTTCTCCTCTGCCCTCAATAATAGAACAGATGAGTTTTAACCAGCTAAAGATGCAGAAGGCTCCCCATTGCAATGATGTGATCGTTGTATGCCCACATGGGGAGAGATTGAAATGGGATGAGATACTGAAGGACTTTGCTTCATAAGTATGATGTTTATGTTTGCCTCACTTGCCCTTTGTGTACTGCAGCGGTTCTCAGCCTACGATGGTGGTGACCCCTTTGGGGACTGTGTATCAGATATTTACTTTATGACTCATAACAGTTGCAAAATTACAGTTATGAAGTAGCGACAAAATAATTTCTGGTTGGAGGTCACCACAACACGAGAAACTGGATTAAAGTGTCACAGCACTAGAAGGTTAAGGACCACTGGTGCCCTGTATCAATAGCCAGAGTGAAGAGGGAAAGGAATAGGAAGAGCAGCAATCAAGTTAGCTTGACTAGGAGTTGATGAAAGATTCAGCTGTGGAGAGAGTTGAGTGAATCCAGGTGATGTTTATAGTGTCAGTGAGAGGGAGAATGTTATACCATCTGGCAAGAAAGATGTGAAAAAGTATATAAATCAATCTCTATAATGATACTTAATTAATACAGAGTCGATAAATGACATAATTGGGCTACATCACAGAGTTAAATAGCTTCAAAGAGGGAGCTGATTAAAGCCATTACAATTTATAAAACATTCTTCATCTTAAGAAAGCGCCTTGATGAGATTTTTGTAATCAGGAGGCCAGCTTAAAGCATTCTGAGCAGAGGTGAAATGTCTTAAGAGCTCTATTTTGAAAGGCAGCTATTCTCAGGGAGAGAAAAAAAATGTTCGTTCCTTTTTTTATGGAAAAAATAATGTTGCATAACTCACATTTAGATAGTCTTGGGTTTTTGATGTTCTGGTGGTTTGGTTCTTTGGTATGACCTTAGGATAATTAGCTACTAAGCTTGATTTAAATTGTTTTGAAATATGGTTGCTATGGAGTGAGGTGGACATATCTGCCTGCTGGTGAAAAACAAGAAAAGCCACTCAAACTAAAGACAATACAACTGAGAGAACATTGATTATAGTCTCTTTTCCTCCCTCACTTTGCTTTTGTTTAATGAATTCTGAGACCCGTAACAGATGTGCAGTAATCAAGTCCCGTGCCAGCTCTCATCGCGGAAAAGAGAGAAGACCCACATAGAATGTTACAGCTTTCCTTCTCAGCATCTTCTTTCCCCTACTCTGTGACTTTTGAAAGAATACAGATTTTAAAATTTGTATTCTTGCCTTTGTTAAAGATCATTCTCACATGGTCTTTAATCTTTGCACACAGGTTACTGTTTCATGTAGCTTGACAGGCATCCTACCCATTTCATTTTGGAGTCAGGCAGTGCACTGTGGATCCTGGGTTCTGAGTCAGAGTACCTGGGAGTGTATTCAGCCACATTCCACATGTGCAACCTTGGCAACTGAAGAGGATTCCTGTGCCTCAGTATCATTTACAAATTAGCACAGAGTTTTGTGGAGGCTAAACAGAATAATGGTATCACCAGTGCATAGGAAGTTTTATTTTGTGTGTATGCTTCCTTGCATGTTGGGGTAAGGATGTTGGTGTATGTGCAGGCATGTGGAGGCCAGAGCACAAACATCAGCTGTTGTTCCTCGGGTCCTGTTCACCTTCTTTTCTGCGACAGGGTCTCTCACCTGCCTAGAATTTTCCAAGCAGAGTTAGCTAGCTAGCATTGAACCCCATGGATCTAGCTATACCTGCTTCCCATACTTGGATTACTATGGGAAAAGAATCCAGCTTGGATCCTCATGCAATCACTGACTGAGCTATCACCTGGCCTGCATAGTTAATTTAGTGTTGTTAGATAGTTTTAGTTACTATTAATTAGCTAGAGTCAGTGAATGAAAGAAGAAGGAATTGAATGTATTATAGAAAGGAGAGGAAAACAAAATAAAATAGGTAGGCCAGAAAGGGGGAAGGGAGAATTTGATTTATTTAATATCATCATAGTTGTTGGAATATAATTGTAGCTATCTGGCTGGGAGACAAACAGTAGCATTATATTTCCATTCAGATCCCTGTCTTCAGAGCTTATATGTTTATTCATCTGTTTCCCTTTCAGATTGACAGTCTGTCCATTAAGGTACTCCCAGGGATGTGAATAATGGATAGCACACAGTAGCCCTGGAACGAATGAATAAGGAATTAGAGGCAGCCTATCCAGTTTGCTAACATGTAAATTCAAGCTGTCACCATTTCACCTTTACAAACACTGAATAATATAGATGAGGTGACTAACCTTTTAAATCACTGCTTATCAAAAATAAAACTGTTAGAATCCGAGAGCAGACTGTATTCAAGTAAAGTATTGCAACTGCCTATTCCTAGGAGTTTTATGGGTCTGTTATAATTAGAAGTCTGTTTGCATTTCAAGTATAGATTGTCATTTTTCATCTGTTTATAACCTTGGTATAAAATTTACTCTTAGTTTCTATTGTGCATTCATAATTTAAAAAATATATAAATCATCACCTTCTATTTCCAGCTTTCTTATTATTAAAAGTGCCAGATTAAGTATCACATCACTGTGACATATTTTTCTGAATCTCTAGTGGTTAAAAAAATTAATGCATTTTAAATTCAAGTTTCAGGATTATGAGAATGTTTATTTATTCAGTGCCTTTTGATAAATGTCTGATATAGCATAGGAACAAAAAGAATCATACTTCAAACCAGTCTTTGCTATTACATATGTTTCTGCGTGCTCAAGTTGTCTCTCTCTCTACCGCCCCCCCCCCCGTCCTTGACGTCCTCTACATCCACTTTGGCTTCCTTAGGTTCCCAGGGAAAACGTGAACCTATCCAGAAAGATTTGAGTATTGACATAAATAAGTGCTTGCTCTGGATTTTGGCAAGTTAAAAAAAAATAATGTTGTATTTTGTCTAAGACCTCCATTCTAAGATAACCATGTCATGATGGTTGGGTTAACTGGCACTTCAACAGAGTGTAGGATTGTCTGGAAGATGGGCCTCTACGCATGCCTATGGCAGGTTATGTTGACTCTTAACTAAGGTGGGCGGACCTCCTAACTGTGAATAGTACCATTTTCTGGATAGTATCCTAAATTACAAATGAAGCAGTGGAGATGGAAAGTAAAACGTGAACTGATAGTCTTTTGCTTCTTGATTGTAGCTGTAATACGATCATCTGTTCCAAGTTCCTGCTACCTTGACTGTCGGGGTAATCATTTTGTACACTGAGAAGATGTTTTTGTTTTACGTCACCTGCCTAAGGCATCATATGATTGGCTTAATAAAGAGCTGAATGGCCAATGGCTAGGCAGGAAAAGATAGGTAGGACTTCTGGGAAGAGAGGAACTCAGGGAAAGAATCTGTGGCAAGAGGATTTTCCAGAGGAAGTCAGACATACAGTACTGAGGGGAGGTAATGAGCCATGTGGCTAAACATAGATTAATATAAATAGATTAGTTTAGGTTTAAAGAGCTCATTGGGAAGAAGCGTAAGATAAAACCAAGTTTTCATAATTAACAAAAGTCTCCATGTCATTATTTGGGAGATGGCAGTCCAAAAAAATTCTTTCTGTACTTGACTTTCCTTGAGCTGTGAGTCAAAATGAACTTTATCTACCTTAGAGGTTTTTTTTGGCAAAGTGTTTTATCACAGCAACAAGAAAGGTAACGAAGACAAGTGACAATGTGTGTGTGTGTGTGTGTGTGTGTGTGTGTGTGTGTGTGTGGTTTCTATTGTTTTTGTTCCAAGAAACAAAGTATTGCCCAAAAAGAGGAGAAGGAGGAGGAGAGAGAGACAGTAAGACCCTTTGTCATAGACTTAGATAAGACTTGGCCAGGCCATCTATTTGCTTACCTCTCTCAAGTCATGTTTTAGCACTTCTAATCTGGAAATGTTCCCTGATCTTTTAAATATTTCACTACACTGACATTTTTTCCCACAAGAATCCAGGACCACTGATTTGTCAGTGAGCTTCTATTTGCATTTACTGAGAACAGTATTGTGACTGTCCTATTCTAACACATGAAGGCAAATGATAACAATTTTTATTGGCAATCTATGTTTGATGCTTGTCATGGGCATTGCTTCTGACTTTCTTCATTTTAAGGAAGCCTTTCCTCAGGTGGGAAGTCATCATAAAATGGCAAGATGATTCAAGACTTCTGAATCAAGTTCTATAAACTGAAGTGATGGACTGGCTCTTCTCTAAAGGGCCTGAGAGGAGTAAAAATGGGAAAGGTGCTTGAAAAATGCAACACTGAAGCCTTGAGAAGGCCCGGGAACACACTTGAAATGAAGATGGGGATGAAGATTAAGGTGTTACCAACTAACATCTGGGGTGATACCTTGGGACAGCAGCACCAATCAATGAGCTTTACAGAAGTGAACTTTTAAAATCCCTTCTGATTTCCAGTCTCTCATACTCTCAATCATAATGAGTAGCAATGAACTTGAAGTTGGGCCTTTAGGATGTTCAACTTGTGTAGGTCAGATCATGGGTATGTGCTGTAGTTCCACATGACATTTTTCTATTCTCCCAAGTCTCATGGTTAAATCTCTGTCAAATAATACCCATTTTCCTATGACTTCGTATGAATTTATTTGGGTATGCATTGATTTAATCTCTGTAGTCTCCCCACAGAGAATCACTAGAATATCAATTGTGCCTCTAGAATATTTTGTAACAGTTGCATTTGGGTCATTTTGGTGGGACTTTAGCAAAATGAACTGTAACCAGAACACTGTCATAAGGATATGCCATGGGAGCATTTTCATAAGAAAAGCCTATGGGAGACCTGCCCCTTTCTGAATGGAGACTGAGGAGTGGATGGTAAGGGGGTGGATGGGAGTCAGGGTGGGAAATAGATGGCTGGAGAGGAGGGAGGGGAAACTGTGGATGGTATGTAAAATAAGTACAAAAACATTTTGAATATATATATATATATATATATATATATATATATATATATATATATATGAAATGGACACTCAGCTTATACAAAGCTGAGATTTCCGGGGACTTTGTGTTTTCCTTTCCCAGCAGGGGAAGAGTCCACCTGACCTTCCCCTGGCCTCCATAGAGGTAAGGCTGACTAAATGTCTTTTCTTTCTGCTGAGGAAAGAAGCTGTGAAGTAGGTCTTCATTGTTTACACTCCTCAAGTTGCCTAGCACTGGCTGTATCCATAACATCATAGCATATTGAAAAGTTTGCAGACTGGCAAACTCTTCAGAAAGGATCCTGTTGCTCATGAATCCAAGAGGCATTATGATGTTCCACTGATTTTATCTTTACTTAGAGTTATTCCCTGTAGAAAACTCAAGTTTGTGGATGCATGCCTAAATATTATACTGTACTGATATGAATTTTACTGCTATAAATTCAAGAAATATTTCAGTTCGAAGAAGGGAAGAGAAAAAACATTTATGCCAGATTTTAAGTGTTGGGTGCATTGTGCATATTATCTCAACTGAACATTTGGAGGCAGAGAGTTTTGTACCCATTTGTGTTTGAGCAGCTAGATCACAGTCATGTCCTGAGACGTTTGGAGAAAAGGCTGCTTGATGACCCGTTTTCTAACTTAAGAGAGTTTTTATCTAGCTGAACTAGAGATGAAAAAACACAAACAACCCCCTTGTACAGATAAGGCTCTTTGTGTAGTCACTTCAGTAATGTATGTAATAGAGGCTACAATGTTTTGCAACTGAGAAGACCAGGTTAGAATGTCTTAAGGTATTTGTGTGGCTGTCTATAGAATGCATGGCTTATAAGAAAGAGAATGCATGGCTTATAAGAAAGAGAAAATTTTCTTACAGTTCTGAAATTCTGGATGTTTACAATCAAGGTGCCAGCAGATTTAGTGTCTGGTGAGATGAAGTATTGCTGCCAGACCTACCAGAGAGAGGAAGAATGCCATATCTTTACCTGTGAAAAATGAATGGGCAGCTGGCAGAATGGTGCCTGAAGTTTCTTTTACAAGTTCCCAAATTCTACTCACTGTGACCTGGGCACAGCTTAATTCCATCACATTGGCCATTAAGTTCTAATACCTAAATTTTGGAGACTTTAGCGTCAAGTCATAGCAAAGAGAAAAGCAAGCCTTCCAGCAAGTCCAACAAGTATCCATTTATAAACTAGGTGAACATAAAGAAACTTCTGTGACCTTTGGAAGGTGGACTTTAGAACCTTTGGTTACATTTCTCTGTTGTTCATTTGTTGTCTTCCCTCACCCTGTTCTCTTCTTCATTCAGTTCTTTCCTGTAGAATATTGCAGTTAACAAGTAAAAATTGTTGTTATTTTCCAATCTGTAATGCAGAGACACAGGCAGTGTCTTCCTGGCAATTCCTTTTTGGCATTTCCCCTTCCAACCATCGGTCCAATCACATCTTCGATCTGTTATCACTGTGTGTTTTGACCATATGGGCAGTTCCCCAAGATCCAAAAAAAGAAAAGGCAGATCTGCAGATTTGTAAGCCCCAGAATCAAGACTTGGTTAATGAAATCACTCCTCCACTTGCCCTGTTACTGAATCTCATTCCTACTGGAATAGAAAAGCACATTGGTCATGCTGGCAGAAGCAGACTAGATTTCTTCACAGCTATTTTCTCCCTTCTTAACTAAAAACAAGCAGAATATGATACACATTAAATAGACTCACACATGAAAATACACATGAGGAGATGGTGATGGTATTTGAGGCATTTTCACATTTGATGAGCTTTTCATGTTTGCTAAGGAAATCACACTGTGGAGTGGTGCCCCTCCTTCTCTATTGGAGAAGGTTTCTGCTCTGGAAACATCCCACCTTCTTACCTTCTGGTCACTTCTCTGTCTCCTCCTCTCCTTCAAGTCAGAGCTCACAGAAAGACTTTGCTCTCCTTTTGACAATCATCGTGTAGACAGCATGAGCTCATTCAAGCTGAATTGTCTGGAGGAAACTAAATTTGTTTAGTAGAAGAACAATTTGGATGACAAGTGCCAGAACACACCAGATGGCACGGTTGGAGAAATGCTTTTCAAACGTCCAGCTCATGTTTTAGATGGCCTCTCTCTGTCCCCTGTTCTTATTTGCCTGTGGTTCACCCATATGAGGAATACAATTGACAGTGACTCAGCACAAGACACATTACAGCCCCTCCAAAGAATAAACGGTGAGATGTCACCTGGGATTATTATTGTGGATGTTTCCCAGACCCATTTGGAGATCATGAGACTCACTATTGCTTATTAAACAAGTATGTTACTTAAGTTACAGATTTGGGCATTTTGGACAGTTCCCAATGTCAGTTAAGGCTTGGCAGTTCTTGGCAGGATATATCCAAAGTGTTTTAAAACATCTCTCCCCATTTTTGGCATAGTCTAAAGGATTTTATTGGGTCTCACTTGCTATAACGGTCATAATAAGGTATTTAATGGAAGGTGTGCTTTTTCTACTCTAGGTAAAACATCCTAAAATTCAAGACTAGGTTGTAATCTTTGAATCATTATAGTCTTAACATACCCTGGGAACAGGAAGAGAGAGATCAACCTTTACAGACACAGGTGGAATTTCTCCTCTGAACACTGATAATTCATGTGACATTTACTGTTTGCTTGTGTTTGCAGTGAAATTCTCAATCTTGTGCTGGGCTGTTACAGACCTTTGGAAAGAGCAACACAAGATAATGCTTTAGGTACACAAACACGGCAAATGTTTGTAATGCTGGGCATCCAGGGTTTTGATCTGAGGCTAGTATTTAGTTCACATTACAATCTTAACTTTTTTACTCTGTATGTTTGTCTCTGTATTTAAATATTTTGGAAGGCTCGTGGAAAAGGCTTATTGCGAATGAAGAAATAAAGCACCCATAGTGTAGACTACACACACATGATGACTTAATTTTCTACTAAATTATCACATATATTTGCTACTAGGAATCCCATAACAATGGCAGAAGTAATGGTGGCAATCTCACACTTAATCCAGAGGTTGAAGATTCATTGATAACCTAAAATGAAACCTAGAGGAAATGCCCATGAACCTTGCTTACAGCTGTCAGGATACCCTTACAACAAAGTGCTATACCTATACTGCACTTCTGTTCTTCTTACCAAGAGCTCCTGGGGCTCTGGCACATTGTTTTGAACATATTTATTTTTCTGGAGTTTTTGGTAATTTAGGAATGGTGTGTATAAATAGAGAGAACATTCAGGGAAGTGAGAAGAAAAGAATGCTGCCACAAAGCTGGATCTTCATTTCCTATACTGAAGGACACCCCTAACAAGGACATAGAGTACTCAGAAAAGGTGGACTGTGTCTTCCTTTTAAAGAGACTGACAAGCCCCAAGACCCTCTATGTAAGTCAGCAAGTTAGAGATGCTGTGGTTGAACTTTGTCAGAGTTCAAAGTCCTGGGAACCAAGGAAGTTGAGGGGACATGCCAGCCCCAGGGCTGTCAGGCTAGAGATATAGATAATGGCATATTTTGGGTTGGATGTAAAGACAGGGAAAGGAAGACATCTTCTCTTAAAGTCAGTCCCATGGGAAGAATTCTTTCTTATGGGGAAGAGAGTTTAACCTTTTCTGTTCTGTTCAAGTTTTCAACTGCTGGGATGAGGCCTATATACATTAAGGATATTCTCTGCTTAGTCCATCAATATAAATATTAATCCTACCCAAAGTACTTAAAAAGATTAAAACTACTCTATCCTAGTATTTGGTCAATCTGTGATCCAGTCAAGTTACCACATGAAGTTCACTGTCATTGCTGGTTTTTAGTCACTGACAGGTGTCTTCTCAGCTCAGAGGAATAGGCAACTGCAAAACAAGCTGAGAACTGGAGATCTAATGGTGCCATGTGTAGTGATATTTCATTTGTATTTTAATAAATAAAGCTTTCCTGAAGTTCAGAGAGTAAAACAGCTGCTCTGGTCAGCCTTACAGACCAGGCAGTGGTGACACACACCTTTCATCCCAGTAGCCTTGCTGGTTTGCCATAGAAACTGGTCAGTACTGGTGCACACCTTTAATCCCAGCACTAGAGAGGAATATAAAACAGGAGGAGGCAGCTCTCACACACAGTCTCATTCTGAGATTCCTGGAGGCAGGATTGCCATTTCAGACTGAGGTAGAAGTAAGAGCAAGTGACTGACTGTTTTGCTTTTCTGACCTTCAGGTTGAACCCCAATTTCATGACATGATACAGCAATATTATGGGTTCAAGGTGCTAGGGCAAAGACCATAGGAGAATTATTGGCTCTTAGAGATAGATTGATCAGGTTCTAGGATATGAGAATTATACATCCATTCACTCACTCATGTATATGTTCACTTGTTTCTTTCATTGAGATCGCAACTCTAATTCTACTTTTTCAGAGGTTCTTTTTTAGTCATGTGTAAAAAATACTTTCAGCTGCTATTTCTCATTTGTTCACACAAACTCATAGAAGGCCCACTCTACAAAAGCAACTGTTAATGCCACGGTGGCTATAAATAATAAACCAGAACTCTTCCTTAGGTGTCTCACATACCAATGGGAGTAGATGGACGGAAATTAGCAAATGAAGAAAGTAATCTTAAAGGGTAACAAGTGCTACAAAAGTAAAACAACTTCATGGAGTAGCGTGGCGCTTGGAGACAGGGGTGTTACACTCGTTATATTGACTAATGAAGATACACCTTTAGAAGACCACACTGAGCTTGGAGTTCAGTGATGAGAAGAAAGTCCACTCAGAGATCAGAGGCAGCAACCTCTTCAGAGAAAGAATCGCCGATGTGAGGATTGAGTGTAGAAAACCATTTGTCTTGTTCTAGGCAGAGGAAGGAAACCATGTTACTGAAGCAGAACAGGCAGAAGGAAAAGAGGCAGAGAAGAGGCAGAGAGGTTGGCATGGTCAGATTTCCTTAGAAGGCTATAGAGGCTCAGATTCAAGCCTGGCATTTTAACCTTAAAATGGGTTTTAAGCAAGAAGTACTATGACGTAACTCATGGTTTGATAAGATCCCTGGCCATTGGTGGGGCACAGCTTATGGAGAGAAGAAATGGAAGCAAAAGAAACAGACACATAGGAAGCTGTTGCCATCGCCCAGGTGAGATCTTAACATAGTTAGGGAAGGACATTAGTGATGGAGAAGTCCACGGTGGAGAGATTTTTGTCAGTCTTGGGGTCTTACTGATGGGTTAGGCATGTGGAAAGTAAGAGAAATAAAGGATTCACGAGTGACTACTAGGATTTACTTTTCAAGGGCACCTATTTTTATTTGAAGTTATTCTTTATTGCTTACTTATTTTCTGCATATTTCTTCCCACCAGGGAAGCTACAGTGAGAAAAGGAGAATTGCTTGTCGCCCTCACTAGATGAGATATTTAGGATGGTGTCTGATGCCTTGATGGATATATAAGTATCATCTGACTACTTAGTATAAACAAAGCCTGCACTAAGGCTGAGCTAGCAAAGAAGAACGAGTAAGAAACATACTCTGTGAATATATATTCTGGCAGAGGGGGAAGAAGTAATTGTGTGAGTTGTTTCAGATCTTTATAAGAGGTTGGTTGCAAAATATGAAAAAAGAGGTTAAGAACAAACAACTTCTCTGGTAGTTTTGTTGTTCTCCTGTATACTGGCCCTGACTTCCAGGAGAGCAAGGATAGCCCCTAATCTTTGTACTGTACTAGGAATTTAGTGTATTTCCAGGAAATGCAGGAGCCTTTGCTTGGTCCTGGCACATCCTCAGCACCTATTTTCCTTCTAGGAAACATGGCCAAGTCTTCTTCTCTCATGCAGGCTGGCAATTCATAGATCCATGGGTTTTTGCCTGGACAGGCTTATAATCTCTATGTTCCCTTGGCTGTTTGTTCATAGCCCTGGGGAGCTCACACTACACACAGCCTTGCTGCAAATTCAACAGTAGACAGTGCCTCAAGGTCACTAGGGAAAAATTAAATTTGTGAGGGAAATAAATGAAGGCCAATAAGCAGAGAGTGCCTGAAAGCAGTACCCAGAGGAATCTGAGGCATGTGTGTATGTTTATTAAAACAAAATAGAACCCCCTACCTCCTCCATTCCACTGAAGGAACACATTTAAACCTTTTCTTATGAAGTCATTTCTTCCATGACATCTACTTTGAACAGGAAGTTTTGAAAAGAGCTTTGTCTGCCCCTAAGCAGCCTTATCCTCAAATAAGGATGAACCGTGAGGGAGAGATTTCATAGGGTTTTTGGTCAGTTATCAAAATGAGAAATGAAAAACCTTCCCTAACTGGACTTGTGGAATGCTTTAGTTGCATAGCTGTGCCCAGTCACCCCCAGATTATTACTGTACATGTCTCAGTCAGAAAAGACGTTTTGGTTGTCAGGGAGTCGGTAACTATTTATTTCACACTTTCTGTGTCTTGGTTTTCCCCTCCCTCATCTCCTCCCAAATGCTTCTCACCCATTGAACTCCATGCTTTCTCTTTAGAAAACAAAAAAATAAACAACAACAAAAGGAATAACAGTGACAAACAAACACAAGTAAAACTCCTAAATCCATAAAAACACAAGAATAAATACCATAATATATAAGTAAAAGATCAGTAAGATGAAAAAGATGTCATCCATCCAAGTAAACCAGTATGTTTTTGATCATGTCTCATAATTAACTTGAATGCAGTGTCAAGCAGTTTGGGAAGCATGAGGAGACGATGCTTTTCAAAGGTATTGGGCACACTGGAGCTCACCTCACAAGCTACCCTACCCCTCTTACTGGTACCCTCCAAAAGCATAGTCATACTTCTGCTGTGTGCTAAATGACTATACATGGATTGTAGGAGTTCAACATGTTCTCCAAGATATCAGAAGAATAATATAGTCAAAGAAGAGATGTTCAATAGAAAAGAAAACCACTGAGAATAGCATATTTCAATATAAGCATTTTCCCAGTTGAAAAGCTTAGCTATCATTGTACTGAGAGAGTATTGGCTACAGCTTCAGAGCCCTGGAGCCAGCTTTCTATTTGTATTGGAGATATCCCTATGGGCTTTTTTTTAAAAATCCTTTAAAATGACTCGTTTGGGTTTTGTTTTTTTTGTAATAAAACAAATTTTATTTTTTTTAATTTATTTATTTATTAAGGATTTCTGCCTCCTCCCCGCAACCGCCTCCCATTTCCCTCCCCCTCCCCCAATCAAGTCCCCAGGTTTGGGTTTTGAATATGCTTTTTGACCCCTGAAGCTCCTTGGATCAGCTGTAGTTCATCTCCTTGAAGGGACTTGGGCAAGAGGAAGGTGAATTTCTGAGAGAGTCCCTTATTGGTGTTGAGCAATGAGAAGGGTCGGAGTCCTTGGTGCATGGGGTATGCAAATGTGTCAGCCTGTAGGAGTTCCTCCCATTCATAGGGTAGGCCTGTTGTTTTAGGAATCCTTTCACTCCCATGGTGTGTTTGGTAATTAGCATGTGCTATGAATTGGGATAAAAGATACAGAAAAGTAGTGAGTCTTACGATCACACACTGTGTCAATGCCCCCATCTCTCTTTCTGAGACAGGGTTTCTCTGTAGCTTTGGAGCCTGTCCTGGGACTAGCTCTCTGTAGACCAGGCTGGCCTCGAACTCACAGAGATCCGCCTGTTTCTGCCTCCCGAGTGCTGGGATTACAGGCGTGTGCCACCACCGCCCTACTCTGCATTTTCTTGTGGCTATATATACACCTATTTGTCTAAGTTTGATCCTAAAGCAGCAGGAAGTGGTTTCTGCTCTGCAAGCACAGCTTAACCTAGGAGGTGGCTGACACATCTCATTGTCATCTGTGTGATCTACTCTATACTATCTATATTCATCTGCCATGTGGGTCCAGATCCAGCTTATTCGGACCTTGGAAAAACAACATGTGTGGAATGAAAGGAACCTGCGAAATGAAATTGCTATGCCATTCCAAGGATAAATTCCACCAAACTGCCACAAGAAAGAAAAAAAATTACTTTCTTGAAGGCACTGGAATTTTTAAATTCTATTATTTGCATAGAATTGAGGCTTAACCTGTTCAGAAATGAAGGAAGCAGGTCATTAATGGTTGGTTTTTCTAGAGTTTTTAGCTTGTTTGGAGCAGGAGAAGGATGATGGTTTAGGTTTGGTCACTAGTCCGCACAGAGATGAGTTCAAACAAGAATTGGGAGCTTGGAAGAAAGGTCCGAGTTGGAGAATTGGATTTGGGTAGGAAGCACGGCCCTTTAGATAGCTAGCTCGATGCTGATTACCTTGGAGAGGGAGAAATTAAAGGAATAAAATATAAAACAATTTAAAAAATGAAGGCCAATGTCTCTTCAAAGAGGGTGAAGAGGCAGCTGAGATAGGGAAGGTGGGCAGGAAGTAGAGGTGTGATGGATGTGGTGAGTGCTAGAAGCGTTGCAGCTGGTTTTGGTTGACTTTTATTTCTTTCTTTATTTTTGACACATGGCAGGGAATGGAGAGAAAAGGAGGCCCCAAAGCTGTTTATAGTAAGGAATGCAATGATAGTGTACCTGCTTTGTGAGTGTACGCAGTGAGATTTTTCTTCAGTGTTTCAATGAAGTAGTGGTTCTAGCTCCAAGAGTTGTTTTCCTTTTTCAGTGTGTGCTTATGGCTTTGTTACACTCTTCTCAGGTGAGCAGCTGTGCACTGAAATGTGCCAGGGACGAAACTGCTAAAGAATTCCATGGAGGATAGATGGTCTTGGTTGGAGAATCATTTAATGGCTTTTAAAGTTTTGAGCAGATGGTGAAGCTGCATAAATGCCAATCTGTGAAGATTGAGAACTCATGAGTGATTTTGGTGTTGCCTTCAAATAAAATTATTTTGGCATATTTTGATAGTATGCATAGTTCTTTTCAGTCTTCATTAAGTGTAAGCCATGTAGTAACTGATTATAACTGGCAATGACTAGTATTACTTTTGTCCTGCACATACAAAATACAAGTATATATGTATATATTTGCATATATAATGATGGATATACATAAAGATATAGAATATAAGAAGCCCTACACTGCTTCTGAAAATACGCGGTCTTAAAGGATGGTTTATCCGAAGAGGAAGTGTTGGGAAGAGGCACTACCCTGCCCTCTTCTTAATGAGTTTCCTATCTAGAGTTAACACATTTGTCCCTCTCAGAGGAACTAGGTACCTGATCTGTCTTCCCTGAACCAGTTCTGAATATCCAGGCCCAAGAAAATTTATACCCATAGTCTCTCAGCTGGAGAGGGAAGGTGATGACATCATTTAAGATTTCCCAGTTTCCTAAAAGTTCACATTAGACACAGTCTCACCCAAAGTGTTTCCTTTTCCACACCAGAAAAGAGGAAGAGTGCAGAACACAGATTCTTTGGAGAAAATTACCCTGGTCATGGTTCAAAAAAGGCAAGTCTGTGCTTAGAAGGTTACAAGGAACTTCCAAGAGGGTTTGACCAAAGCAGCAGTATATAAAACAGTAACAGATACCATAACTACCACTATGTCTTCCAAATCCCGAAGAGTACCTTTATAAATGTTAAAGAAATTAAACTTAAAATAATGAATTCCATTATTAAAGAAAAGTTTAAAACTGTCCTAAGTCTATTGGATTCTATATTTACAAACATACTGAAATAAACATGAAAGCTAATTGGAAGAATAGGGTGAGTAATGAAGCGTACCTTAAGGACAGGAGCCAGAGGCAGCAGTTTCCCCCATAAACTATTTATTCTGCTTAATGGAAAAATTTTATGAGTGCCAATTCCTCTCAATAGTAGTTATGTGATATTGGGAAAATTACTTAAATTTTTGCTAGCGTGTATTCATTTGTTTTTCTAGATTTCTATTTTATTAAATTATTGTTAAATGTAATATTTAAGAGAACACACTTAGAAAATTCTAAGTGACAATTGACAATGTTAGATGTTATAGTTTGTGTTAATAAATTGATAAAATAGTAGAAATTGGAGTGATTCCAGGAGTGTAGTCAGTGGAAGAAAGCAGAGTATAATCTATAAGGGATGGCCTCTGATCGCTGAAGAGGTGTTCCTACAAAAAATAATAATGACTGTTGTCATTTGTATTTCAATAATTACAGTGTTAGAGGCAGTCTGTATGGAGGGTATCCTGAAGACTCAGCAACTCTGTGCTATCTTCTCTGTTTTATAGACACAGAGTCTGAGACTTAGTCTGATTCGAAGGGTCAACCTCAGTCATACTGTTGGTGTCAAAGGCAGATTTAAACCTTGGTTTCTGGTTTATAATTTTACCTCATGTCTCCAGGGTTCAAAATAAAGTCTGTGGCTTTCCTAGTGTCACCATAGCTCTTCATGTTTGGGCCCTTGGAAAGGCTGTATTTCTCCTCAGTGAGACCCCATGAGTCTGGACCAGAGAAGTAGATGCTGTAATCAGACCCCATTGGAGTCTGGATCTTGGGGAGGAGACAGAGAGGAGCAGGCTCTCCACACCTATTTGACTTGCAATGTGCAGCATCCAGTATTTTTTATCCACCCATCCTATGCTTTGTTCAAGTGAACTTGGCAGTATCCAAGAACTCTTCTGCTGTTGCTTTCACTTAATAAGCTACCCTGCAGAAGGTGGCCGCTTATTGAATTCCTATTACACTCAACTTCAATACATTTGTCCTGGGAGGGTTGTTAGCACGTTCTTGCCTCTAATCTGAGCTTTCTTTAGATTTGCTGTGTGACTGACTCTGTGTCAGACTTGGTTAAAATTCCAATGATACTGATTTTTAGATGGACCTATGAGGCTTCAGAACTAATCGAAAGAGCACAGGTTAAAAAAGGAGGGTTAAATATTTTCTAAATTCAAGCTACGAATCTTAAATTTAACATGTAGTACTGAACATAATAATGGAAATAATGAACATCTTTTCCATCATCTTCTCCCTCTCTCAAGTATTTAAGAACCTGCTGTGTACATACAAGGGTGAATAGTAAGTACTAGACATAATAGAGACACATTGGTAACACAGTTTGGTCCCAAGTAATAGTTGCAAATTGTTAAAACGCCGTATAGGTTGGGATATAAATCTCATGATTTTGCAAAACAACAAATGATGTTTTTTCTTTGAAAACAGGATTTATATTTGTTCTGTATATGGCTGTAACCTATTCTTACTGCTCAGCATAAGCCCTAGCTCAGATAAATGCCTAGTAAGGCATTTTATTATTAGTTGACAACATTTCTTTTCCTTCCTTCCTTCCTTCCTTCCTTCCTTCCTTCCTTCCTTTCTTTCTTTCTTTCTTCCTTTCTTTCGACAAGGTTTCTCTGTATAACATTTCTGGCTGTCCTAGAACTCACTCTGTAGATCAGGCTGACCTCTAACTCACAGAGATCCACCTGCCTCTGCCTCCGGAGTGCTGGGATTAAATGCGTTTGCCACCACCACCCAACTGACCTAACATTTCTGATTGCAGAATCAAGAGGTTAAAATAAACAAGTTTAAACCCCAAGTTATTTTTCCTTCTTTTAATGAGTTTGTAATTTTTATTTCTGAGATAGATATGATAGACAAATGTTTAAATTCTTAAATTGGAAAATGTGTTTAATGACAGAGTTAAAGAATAGTTTATTCTTCAGTAAGAGCAGAAAGCTCACGAAGTTCTCTGCGAATCTTTGGTGGTTTTAAGCTGTAATACCAGACAGCTTGGGAAATTTCTCAACAAATGATATCTATTGGGCTATATATAATACTCTTGAAAGGCAACTAGGAAAATAGCTTCTTAATTTTATCTCTCTTCTGTTATTTAAAAGTAGAACTTACTTGAACACTTGAGCAAGTTATGGAGGGAATTAACTAGTTATCTGATAGCATTTTGCACATTTGAAAACATATTTAAAGGTGCTGGTTTCCCTTGAAAGTTAAGTTCTCAGATACAGGAATAATGGTCTCTGATTACTAACTTTTTTAGTGTTGGCTTGCATTTATTTTAAATGGCTTATCTTAAATTTAAAATTGGAGGCTGTATCTGACCATGCTGTTTGTGAAAGGGATTGCATTTTACAGAATATTCCCATGCTATCTGAAACCATAGCAAATACTAGAGGTTTTTATGCTTGAAATGTGTTTTAATCAGTGATGGATTTTGAACTTTTGCCAGCCAATCCTGGACTCTTTAGGCCTAGGTCTGAGGTACACATTATCCAGATGTTTATAAAGTGCCTTTCTGCTAATGCCCTGTTTATACGTTGACTTTGTGGTTAAAAAACTACACTCGTTTACTTCAAAGCATCAGATGAAAGTATTTACATCAACCAAACATTCTATTTGAGCCACCCTCCAGCTCTTCAACACCCTCCCTGCTTTAAAGCAACTCGTTCTGTCATCACCCATTTCTTCATGACACATGCAAAAATTCAGTCTGTTTGGTTCATTTTCACGTGAATAGTAAATTCTGCAGAAGATCTTGTATGCATCTCCTCATTCTTGCACTTTATATAGAAGGTATTTTCTCTTCAAAAAAATTATTGCATTTCAAGTGTTAGGGTATTAATTGAAACTATGGGAAATAAGTAGGAACAGACTCTAATTTCTCAGAACTCTGCAACAGATCTAACCCCCTCTTCCTGACTAGTCAGTTTAAGGCTATTTAGAAAGGCTCTTTGGAGAAAGGAGTAGAAAGGGGGAAGAAAAAGATATTAGAGCTGCCATTAAACCTTCAGGCTCTGAGAATACAAAAGCAGTTGAATTTCCTCCTACCCTCACTCCTCCTTGCCTCTCACCCACTCCCTGGCCCAAAGCCTCTCTCCTTCCCTTGCTCCTCACTTCTTTTCCTCCCTCTCTTCCTTTATCCCTTGTAGGCAGTCTCTGTGTATAATGCAGACTGTTCTAAAGCCTTCAGTTCCCCCAAGCTGCCTCCCACAGCTGCAGCCTTATGATACCACACCTGACTACTTTCTTTTTCAAATTAAGAACATCTTAGAGGAGCTGGAAAGATGTCTCAGTGGTTAGAGCATTGACTGCTCTAGAAGAGGACCAAGTTTGGTTCCCACACCCTGATCAGGTGCCTCACAATTGCCTATGGCTCCAACTCCAGTGGGGTTAGCTCTCTCCTCTGGGCAGCTGCACACATGTGGCAGGCAGGCAGGCAGGCAGACAGACATACACACATAAAAGTAAAATTCTTCTAAAAAATAGTACATATCACATATATAGAGTCATGCTTTTAGTTTTAAAATGTTTCATCTTTTTCTGATTATAAATGTAACATTTAGTCTTCTCATAAATTTAGAAAATGTAGAAAAGAAAAAAATGAACATAAAAATCATTTCATGATCCCACCACAACAAATATCATGTTTTTACAGACATATTTTACTGTAAACATTCACATTCATACAAAAATGTGGCATAAATGTGTACAATATTTTGAAATATGTCTTAATCATTTTCTTGAGCATTACATATTCTTCCAGATATTATTTTGTGTCACTGCAGTTACCTGGAATGACTCTTCTGTTCTCTATTTGGTCTTTCTTGTCAAGTTCAAAAAAAAAATAAACCTGTCATTTCCAGATCCAAAATTGTTTTTACTACACCTTATTTTGTTCTGTTACTTATGCACAAAATTTCATTTGTTTACCATGATTTACATACAATTTGGCATTTTCCCTTTATTATCTAGAAAATTTTCACATTATTTTCTTTGCTTCATAATTAACATTTGAATAATTGTGAAATATTCCATTAAAATTGAGCATCATAATTTATACCAGTTTCCATATTATCAAGTTTTTAGCTTATTAATACTTAAATATGTATGCATTTATTTATGTGTGCAGATGTTTTGCCTGCATTACATGTATGCCTGGTGCTCACAGAGGCCAGAAGAAGGTGTTGAATCCTTAGGAATTGGAGTTACAAACACCTGTAAACTCATGTGGGTATTGTGATTTGAACCCAGCTCTTCTGAAAGAGCAACTATTTGAGAAAATACTGTTGTAAATAATTTTAATGTATGTCAAAACAAATATACTAGAATATATACATATAATCAGCACTATTGTATACATAACTTCTGTAAATCTAAACCTTTTTTTTTACACAGGTGCCACTGTGTTGGAAAATGTATCAAATATCAAATGTGTCTGGTATTTCTCTTTTGAAATTGTCTTTAGCATCTATTAATGGGCCAAAAAATTAAAAACTAGACTTATTTTTATGACATATCTTGGCTTAAACTACAAATCATTCATTTCCACTCTTTCAAAAAAATCAATTCTTTTTTTAAACACCAATTTTGCCTCAATTTAAATGACTGGAATGCTGCCAAATGCTCTGAAGGCAATTCCAGAGGGAAAGTTCTCAAAATGTTTACAGAAATGAGTGATAACTGCAATGACTGCAGCTTACCATAGTGATGGCTGTGGAGGGCCAACAGTCTCTCTCTGTTAAGTGAATTTGAGTAGCATTGTTGTTATATTTGTTGTCAATATTCATCCTACCAGACATCATGTGTGTCAATTTCTTAACAGCTGGACCTTATTGCTTTCTGGCACTTCCATTAAAGATGGGTGCGTGGGAGTGTACCAGTGCACACTGATGAGTGATTTTACAGGCATGGATGCCCAAGGAGAGCATTCTTTCTCTGTGGACAGGGATTTGCCTTTAAACAGACCCATTTTTTAATAAAGGTTCCAACTCTCCAACACTGTGGACCAGTAACCTTCGGAGTTTGTTGGAAATAAAAGTTTTCTGACTTCATCTTCTCAATCTGGCATTCTGAAGGTTGAAGTCAATAATCTATTCTAGCAAGTCCTCTGTGCTCTTCTGACCCAGGATTGGTAAATGGGAATGTTTGCCTGGACAATAGAAAAAAACAAAGCTAAGGGAGATGATTCTATGATGAGAAGTGATGTAAGAAACCACAGGTTGGCAAATTCAATGCATGTTTTCCAAAACCATGATAACGAAGCAAAAATTGTGCTGTTGATACATGAAAGCAAATCCAATAAAGTCTTTGTTGTTATGGAGCTGATGATTTGGAAAAACAAAAATGTATAAATAGGTATAAAATATGCAGTCGAAATCAATGCTGTGTGACACTTGGGCATGAATGTGCACACACTATGGGTGATAATGATCATGGCCATCTACACACCGCGCTGCCTTTGAGGCATGAAAGGGTCTTTCAGTCTCTGCCAAAAGACTATTAAAGATTTGAGGCTTAAATAGATTCCCTTAAACATATAAAGATTAAAACCTGGCTTTAATGTTCACCATTTCTTAAGTTTGAGGTATTTGATGTATTCATGAATTCTGTGTTTGTGACTACACCTCAAAAATGAGTATTTTGGTACCTGTCTCAGAATTAATCTAATAATTAATAAATAATAAATAATTATCTAATTATTCTTCAGTAAAATGATAATACTTTATAGTATTTTTAAATAAAAAGACAGATCATCAAAAACGCTTTACTAATAATATGGATTATTATTATTATTGGGAGGAGAGGTGGGAGGAAGAACTGTGGTTGAAATGTAAAATAAAATTTAAAAAATTGTCTGCTGTATACAGATAGCCCTAGTACTCAGTTGTGATTGGTACCAAGAAAACACTAGTTCTCTGATTCGTCATAGATGGCATATTGGTGGCCTGTCACTGCAGAAAAAAATCAGTTACAAGCATATCATATGACTGATGGCAGAAAAAAAATCATTTCAGCACATTTGTTGTGGGAGGAGGCCGATTGTTTGTCCCAGCTGCCCAGAACCAAAATACCCACACAGAAACTATATTAATTAAAACACTGCTTGGCCCATTAGCTCTAGCTTCCCATTGGCTAACTTTTATATTAATTTAACCCATTTCCATTAATCTGTATATTGCCACATGGCAGTGGCTAACCAGCAAAGATTCGGCATGTCTGACTCTGGCTGCTCCATGGTGTCTCTCTGAATCTGCCCTTCTTTCTCCCAGCATTCAGTTCTGTCTTCCTTGCTTACCTAAGTTCTGCCCTATTAACAGGCCAAGGCAGTTTCTTTATTCATTAACCAATAAAAACAACAAGTAGAAAGAAGGGCCTCCCACACCATACACTTTTATGTTAATTTGCCACAAATGTCCAAATGCCTGTGTGCTGGAATGTAAAGCCTTCCATGGTCACTGAGCTAGCATCATGCTGGCTCTCTACTAGTTGTGGCACAGGCACACACCTTCAAGAGTTTGATTCTGTTTATTGGTTATGCTATCATTTGTTTCAACAGAATGACTGTGGGGTTTCAAAAACCCAAATGAGTGTTAAGTATGTTTCCATCTCCGTAAATTCATTATTAGTCCTTTATCATGTGGATCCTGTGTACAGTTCTTGTATTTCACTGTGTTACCTTAATGTTCCTTCATCTGTATGGTTCATGGTTTGTTGTTGGTTGTTTTAAGATGCAGAATTCTTTCATTCCCCTGCCACCTGGTATGTGACTCCCCTGTTTCATTCCTTCTAGATTTTCACATTTATACATGGAAATACAGAAAACATCATGTCATATCTTTCTTTTTACCATAGTGCCAAGGAATTTTCCAAAGCAAAACAACCAGGACACTGTGTTTTTATAAGTTTTGCTACATATTGAGGGATCTCTATATATACAGAGCAGGCTATGGAGACTGAGTCATGACACTTGAGAACATACTAGCTGAGGTTTGGTTTAGCTGGAGTGTCTGCAGCTTTCCCTTTCAACTTTTGGATCTGTCCCTCTCCCCAGTTTACCTACCAGGTCAGTCCACTCTGGGAAAGCAAAGTGTTCTGATTCCAACAGTAGTGTCTTCACAAAACACCTCATGGACATGCCTGCATGTTTGACCAAATGCCAGAGCACTTTCTGGCTAGTCAAGTTGACACAAAAATTTATTCATCACTACATCTTAGAAAAATAAGGGCTTAATAGTTGACAAAAAAATTATGGTAGGTGGTTGACTTGTTATGTTGTGAGAAGCCCGGGCTCATTCTCTCTGTTTTTACTTTTATACCTTTGTCTTTGTGCTGGATGACAATGGACACAGATAGCTATTGGTCCTTCAAGCTTCTATTCTTATTGTCTAAGTGAGAAAGGAAACAACAAGGTACAGAAAGAATTGTCTCAGTCACTGTTCTGTTGTAGTGAAGAGACACCATGACCAAGGCAGCCCTTATAAAGGAAGACATTTAATTAGAGGCTTACTTAGCATTTCAGAGGCTTAGTCCATTATTATCATGGCAGAGAGCATGGCGCCTTGCAGGCAGATGCTGCACAACACCTGAGAGCCTCATCCTGATTCTCAGGCAGAGAGAGGGAGACTGGGCCTGATGTGGACTTTTGAAACCTCAAAGTCGTTGACATACTTCTTCTAACAAGGCCATACCTCTTATTCCTTGTAATGCTTTCAAACAGTCCCAGTCCCTGGTGACCAAGCATTCAATTGTATAAGCCTATGGGGGCCTCTCTTACTCAAACAACTACAGAAGGACAGAGCTCCTTCTCTGAACTTTTGCCTTGATATTTGGGTAGGAATGTGCTATTTGTCCACCTCTGCCACAACATTTTAGCAACTAAGCCATTTTCTAGACCCAACATTTTATTTTTCTAAGTTCATCCTTGCATACATTTTACTTTTTAAAGATCTTGGTTACATTAATATTTGTTGTATAGTTTATTTTATCTTTTTTGCACATTTTATAGGGTTTTTTAATTAACTTTTATCTGGACTACATATTTATTAGTAGTGTGTTTTGATGATTTTTTATTTTAAAATATTATAAAATACTGCCATTTTACTAAAGAATGTTTTTTGATATTTTTATTATCAAATACATTCAGCATGAATACATTTGTTGAACACAAAGATATCATCAAACAACATCTATAAAATCTTAAAATATGGTTGATCATATAAATCCTTGCTTTATAGAAGGAAGAGTTATACGTGGACTTGACCTTTTAGAAGCACATTCTAGCATGTGATGGTAAAGCACTGTTTACAGAACAACACAGAAAGGGCAGTTGAGGATGGGCATCTCCAATGCTACCCAGGTGATTGCAGAAGGTTTATAGGAAGAGCCATCTAATTGAACCTGAAACAAAATGTCCAGCTATTATCACCTGGAGGGAGCAGCATGCCTTGGGGGTCAATACTGCAGAAAAAAAGGCACCTTCAGTAGGCTAAGAAGCCTCTTTGAGCTGAGGAGTAGAGTGGGACTTGTCGGGAGTGACAGGTGCTGAGCACAAAGAACAAAACCGTGGCCACACTTCAGATTTTCTACAGCACAGCTTTGTATCTTCCTTTCTGGCAGGGAGAGCGAGTGGAGAGGTCTCTACATAGGATAGATGGGAAATACTCCATCTAGAAAGTTTTAATAGCTGGTATACCTTGAGCTATACTCCTGTCTTAGTCTTTCTTACAAAAGGATGAATAGGCTTTTCACAAAACCCAGTTCTTTATGAGATGGAAGAAGTGTGTGTGTGAAAAACTTTCCATGGCCAGTGGGACTTAGGAAATGTTCAGTAAAGCAGGCTTCCCAATTCTGTTATTTCTCAGTGCCTGTGAGAGACTAGTGTACATGCAAATCCTCCAGTAGGGAAATAGGCCCTGACTTAATCATGTGTCTACTCTTCCCCCCCACCCCACAAGTAAGCTTTCTTAGGTTCATATCTAGTGGGTTATGCATTGAAAACAATTGATACTTTCGCTCATATCTATTTTCCTCAAGTCTCTGACTTTCTCTTGCTGGGAGCATTTAAAATGTTTGTGTGTATGTACAGTGCCCTGTGGGAGTGTGGGTGCATATGTGCCAAACCTTGCATGTGCATGTCAGAGTTGATCCTCTGTTTCTATTTTGTTTGGAACATACTCTCTTCATTACCCACCTCTATGCAAGCCAAATTAGCCAGGCTGTTCTCTTCTGGAGACTATGTCAGGCTTTTTATGGGTTCTGGAGATTGGAATTAGGTCTTCATGTTTGGATAGTTAGAGCTTTACCTACTGAGTCATCTCCCCAGTTCTATTCTGTTTTTATTTAAAATTTAAAGAATAAAGAATGGTAAACTTTTCAAATGTCCTCACTTGATGTTAGCCAAGAACTATCACATGCTATGAGTAGTAAGGTCAATTCTGTTCTGGTAAGAAGGCATGAGCTAATGATAATGTATAATGGAAATTTAGGCTGTAGCAACCTAATGAAAGATAGTGGTCTGAATGAACTGTTTGTCTGTCTGTCCATCACCAGCACATCTACTGTCATCCATCTATCTGTTTATCTATCATCTGCCTATCATCTACCATTGATCAGTGACCTACCTATGGTCTTGCTGTGTAACACAAATAGGACTTCACCTGACTCCAAAGTCTCCTCCCTGGGATTATAGGCCTGCATCAATACACCCATTTAACTCATATTTAGATACCTTTCACTCTAATTAATTAGCTTAATTAATTAGTTACAGGGTTTTTCTTTTAGAGCTGACACAGACAACAGTAGGTAGTTTATCACATAGGACATTTCTTTGGCTAAAGTTATAGTTGACACCTGTCAATTTATTTTGGTGTCTCATATCTTTATCACTTGCATCATCATTGTTAAATAAACCATATGCATCAATAATTTATTATTCTAAGTCTTCATTTTGATTAATACTGATATAGATATGTTATATTAGAATAGAAAATGAGAGGGAAACCAAATTAATGTGATGAAACAAGTATAAATATACAAAAACTGTATAAGAAAAAACAAAATCAAATAGAAAACATATGTTTTGTGATACTGAGTTTGAATTGCAAATTACATAACAATATTAATATTTATGTCAGACCTTTTAAATGCCAAGATGTTAAGTGTAAAATTTTAGGTATTTAAAAAATTTCTGAAATTGTTTCACAGGAAGATTCTTCATGCTGTCCTTGTATCTCCTCTACATTTTTGAATTTTAGAGAAAGAAGCCAGAAGTTGTTTCTCTGTGCTGTGGCTATTAAAACACAGGGTTGCTTTTTCCTCTAAGCATCTGACCATCTTCCTTCTTTTCACACTCTGGTCTTGTTGGGTGCCTTGCTCTGTTTGGGAAGACACTCGTCTCTGAACCTCTGCTTGTAAAGTGTTTCCTCACTGGGGTCTGTAGAGATTAAAATACTGATCATGTCTGTTGGGAACACACCCCCATGCAGCTCCTTTTCCCTATGGAATACATTTAGGAATCTGACTTTGTTCTGCCTCTTTTATACCCTTTCAACTGAATTGCAGAAGTTGGAAATAAAAGGTGGCTCCCACCCATACTGCGCTTCTCTCCTGGGCAGGTCTTTTGTTCTTAACTCATGGGGAGAGAGACTGTTTTGGTTTTTCCCTTTGTGAAATTATATGGTAGAAACTTTTGTGCTTTTGTGTAGTTAATGACAGTATAAAAGTCTTAAATGAATTTACTTTTACTATGGTTAGTGACAGTTTAAAAGTCTGAGATGAATTTACTTTTAAGATGTTAGATCTAAAAGAAAAAAATACAATAAAGCCAATTGTAATTATTCCAAGAGAGTTACTTTCAAATTACTTTTTAAGACAAACAAGACATTCTACTAAACAGAGAAAGTATTTCTTTTAAAACATCTCTAATAAAGACGTTTTTAGAAGTTCAGACACAAGAGCCTGCAGCTTCAAAAGCTTAATCTGCGTGCTATTCTCATGGCCAGATCCTTTCTTCAGAAACAGTCCCAAGCTCTAAGTACCCTGTATGTACTTAGCCACTGTGTTCTTTGCTCCTACAAAACTCGGCCTGTTCCTCCTGGTGACAAATAACCATCCTCTTGCCACCTGCTTTCCACAGCATGTGACATTAGCACCACGCGACTGCTCTCTGGATCTGCTGTGAGCCTTGCACGTTCAAAGTCCTCAGCGGTATAAAGAAAGAACCTGGTGCCTTTAGAAGGAACTAGTCAGCAGTGATTAGCTTTAAAGACGTTAGACCTATGTGTGGCAATCAAGGGGGAGATTTCAAACTTACTTGCTTAAACATGGTATGCGTTTTATGTAGATATTGGAAAAAATTCAGGTGTCTTCAAATTATGTCACTTTTGTAAGATGCACAAGAAATTTAATGAGATTTAAAGACCTGGTGGCAGCTTTCAAGTTTCATTTTTTAAATATGTTCATTTTATATTTTGTGTATGCTATCATAAATCTCATAAATTAGGTATACAGAAACACAATTTTCCAAATGAGAAAATACTAAGATTTTCTTCTTTAAAATCTGGAAATTGCAGCTTGATTTTTATAAATAAATTTTTTCCTTGCATATAATCCTAAAGTTATGAAATCTGCCTCCAACTTGCTCAGTGCTGTCATTTTGATATGTTCACAGAGTTGTGCAACACTCACTGAGTCTAGAACATTTTAATTAATACCCCAAAGAGACTCGATACTCACTAGCATTCACACACATTTGTAAACTAACTACATTTTATTTTCATAGAGACTGAGGATGTCTCTGGGGTCAAAATGCTTGCCATGAGAGTATGAGGACCAGATCAAAGGAACAATGGAAAAAATAAGAAACAAACAAAAAGGACTCTTTAGACTTAAGCTGGGTAAATGTAGCCAGCCTTCCTGTTATCCTAGAACCGCAGGAGACAGAAAAAAGTAACCATTAGGTGTATGCTAGGTAGATTAGACGGATCGACAAGTTCTGGGTTCCTCATCATGCAGACATTAATATATAGATTAACCATCACAAATAACTGTTTCCATTAGTGCCATACATATAATAGATTTCCTTTTCTTCTAACAAAATAATCAGTATTTCTTAATAGCATTACAAAAATTTCTTGGTTGTTTTACTGTTTTTTTCTATGCAATTTTCTGCATCATCACAGGGTTGAATATTCTGTGTTTTGTGTTTCGATGGATAGAGGGGAGGCCCAGTGTTAGTAACTCTAGAGCTGAGAGAATCTGACCTGGTTTCTTGCCACACATGTGGATCTTGTCTATAACCTTGATGGGTTTCAGAGGCTCCCTCGCCCTCCTTATGTGAGTTCATTTCTTGGTTATTTTATGTGGGATTCCCCTCTTCATGCTGTGAATACCATTGGTTAATAAAGAAGCTCTCTTGGGCCTGGCAGGGCAGAATAGAGGTAGGCAGGAAAAACTAAACTGAATGCTGGGAGAAAGATGGCAGAGTCAGAAAGACACCATGTGCCATGTAGCCACCAGAGGGAAAAGATGCCAGCTGCTAGCTGGACCTTGCCAATAGGCCACTAACCTTGCAGTAAAATATAAAATAATGGAAATGGGTAAATAATAGATGTAAGAGCTAGCTAGCAATACGCCTAAGTGATTGGTCAAACAGTAATTTAAATAATATAGTTTCTGAGTGATTATTTTGGGTTTGGACAGCTGGGAACAAGCAAGCAACCTCCTTACTACAGTTATTCTTGGTTATGACAGCATTGTCACTATCCTGAAGAGATTATGCCAATTTGCCACATTAGGATTGTCCAAACTACAAAAATGTAATCTTTTAAATGACATAATTATTAAACTTAGGTTTGTGCAGTTTTATCAAAACTAAAAGTTATATTCATATAAAAAGCAAATCCATACATCAGTAAAAGTCTGGGTCAATATATAAGTGCTTTGGATAAGTTTTCACCCTTGAGGTAATCTGGTGGTACATTTTCTCAAGTCCTCACACAGGTGTTCAGGAATATCAAGATGGTGTGCCCAAGATCCCGACAGCCTGTATCACAGTGGAAGATGCAGAAATGATGTCACGAATGGCTTCTCGTGGGAACAAAATTGTTGTTCATCTGGAGATGGGAGCAAAGACCTACCCAGATGCTGATTCCTTCAACACTGTAGCAGAGATCACTGGGAGCAAGTATCCAGAGCAAGTGAGTGATGCGGGAGGACTTCTGGTAGAGGACGTTCTGGTCCGGTGGCCATTTTTAGAATAGTTAGGAGAGAACATGAATCTGTTAGGATGGCCCTCATAGACTCATTAAAACCTGGAGCTTCATATATTTTCCCCATTAATTGTTCACCACACTAAAGAATAGAAGACAAACTCAAGGGCAGAATAAGACCCACAGCATGGAAAGTCAATCTGAACGGAAGAGAAAGTTGTGTGTATTCCCTTTAGAGCTAGAAATCATCCCAACAATTGATACTGTGTTAATTTTATGAATATTTTAAGAATCATTTCAAAGTACAATAATGTAGAATCTAGTTTCTTCATTACGAATCAAGGAAACTAACCTAGATAGAAACTTCTTGTCTAGGTCTGCACAGAGCTACAAAGTCTGTGAAAGGACCAAGCTCAGAGAAATACAAATTCAAACCAAGCTTTGATCCACAGTTCAAGTGAGGATTCCAAATTTCATGTATATTTCAAATGATTTTAGAAGCATATCTACACTAGCCAAATGTTAAGTAATGGGCTATTTGTTCCTGGACTTTAGAGAACTTATCTCCAAAGCAACTGGCCTGTCACTGATCTTTATAAAGATATGTGCCACTACCAGAATTAGTGTGAGAAGCAGATGAGACGTGTCTACCAGAGAGCTTGCATGTGTTGGGCACATCATGGGCACTCACAGAATTTACATATACTTAATATGATACAAAATATGCAAAATATTTTGTAGACATTCTGATATAAGTCTTTATTAGTAACAACTATAACTCTGAAAATGCAGCTTATTATTTAGAATTATTCATAATTTCAGACTTGTATTCCTGTGACAGTAAGGTGAAGGAAAAGGTTAGCAGTTATGCCTGGTGATGGAGAAGTGAGATTTCTGCACAGGTCTGGATGTCACACTTCTGTGCTCCAGTAAAGGCCCTTAAAGGTTAGGACCCTTTCTGTGCTTCTCAGAGCCTAGAACCTGGGTGTCTTTATTCATGGGGTCATGACAAAAGCAAGATCTCACCACCACAGCGAGCCGGGTAGCCATAAAGAAACTGAATTTAAGTGTTGATAAAAGAGCAAGTCTGTCTCCTTGTCCTTTTGGGAAACTGGTCACAGGAGAATAGTTAAGAGCCTGTATCCCAACAAAGAGTCATCAGGTACCTTACAATATAGTCTTCACTGGGTTGTCTTAGCAGCTTTCTGAGGTAGATAGCAGAATCTGAACCTCGGGGAGGCAGTGGGAGCGTAATATAGGAATCTTCTGTAGCAGCCATGGCGTGTCAGGGTCTAAGGCTGAGGTGTTAGGCAGAGGAGGTTTGGGGAGCCAGAGATTGTGTATATCTCAGTTGCTCTGGCAACTCCCAGGAGGCCATGGGCATTTCCTAGCTGGGACAGCTGGAGCCTCTTTATGTAAGGAATAAATTATCAATTTAAATGGGTAGTTGAATGAACTCTGAAAACATATGCAGTAATCATTACTACAACCATGGTCGAGACTGTTTTCGTCATACACAGGCTCCCTCGGGCCTCTTTGTAGTCCATTTCTTTCTCTGTCTCCTTTCTCACTAGCAAGCAAGGCTTTTCTACTTCCAGTTATGGGGAGTGGAGGAAGCCCTGAGTAGTGAAGTCCTGAGTGTGTCTTTGTTTAGCATGGCCATGTTAGGGTCCCTTGACTTAGACCCAGGGAAGTGACAAAATCCCTTCCCTAGCTGGTGATTCTCAGGGGGTTGACAAAGCCTTTCTCTGATCCATGAGAGAGTGTTGATAGTATATGCAGAAAATGTCTACCATATCTGTCCTCTCTTAGATTTTTATGACCTGCTTCCTTACAGAGACTGCTCCTACTAAGATTAGCTAAACCTGTGTTCTTGCTCCAGCTTTTTGCCCTAAACCCTTTCTCCTTGTTTATCTGTGTGGAATAATCCACCTCCTTGTTCATCTATATGCAAAAACCCCACCTCCCTGTTCAACCCTATATAGCATAGGGAGCTTCCAAGATGTTTCATTTCCTCCATCAGAGAGCCTTATCTACCTGATTCCAGCTTTTCTGCATGTCTCTCTGTGTGTGTCCTTTCTTCATCTCCCCAGTCAGATCCATCCCTGGACATGGCAGGCCGATGCATCTTCCCTTCCTCTGAATGTCGCTTGTGGTCTGGTGATGTGTAACACCTTCTGCCTGGGTGGGAACTCTTTCACCAATTTGAGCAGCTGTTTAAACTTTGATGAGCAGAGTCATTATGAAAAGTTTTATATTGGTTAGTACATTTGTTCATATCATAGCCTCCGGCTGGAAAATTTTAGGGGATGGGGTTAAGTTTTAAGCTGTCAAACCTGTTCTTTCTTTTCTTTCTTATTGTAAACTTTTTATGGCTGAGAACCAGCCAAACTAAGTCATGGGAGGAAAAAGACATGTGTGGCAAGCATAAAACATTTCATTGTTTATTTTCCAAATTTCTGAAACATGCTTGTGGCCCTGCATGCCTCTGGGCTCAGCTAAAAAGCAAACAGAAACAGCTCCAGCCAGACGACTTATTTTCAGTAGACTGCCACCCAGGTAGGCAAAGCAAACTCAGGTGACTAGGCATTCCTGGATTCAAATCATCCTGGTTTACCAGATGGGACTCACAAGTATGGGACTATGCTTGTTCATAGACTGTACACCTTGCCCTGATTAGTGATACAACAATTTGAAAATAACCATAGTTACTCATGAAGACTAATACACATTCCTGGTGTGCTTGGTGCTGATAGGTGTCATTCTAGATTCTTTTCACATATTTATTATCTCCTTAATAAGTAAAGTTGTTAACCCCATATAACAGTCAAGGCAAACAAAGCTACAAGGAATCACAGAGTTTGTGATCTGGGCAGCAGAACTGGGATTCAGTTCACATCTATCCTATCCAATAACCTATGTTCTCAGCCATTCTTCACAGTGTACTTCTTAATCTCTTTCTGGTTGTAAAATACTTATACCTAAACAAGGCCCCTTTTTACGTGGAATAAAGGAAAATGGAAGCAACCATCAGCGTTAGAAGTAGAAAATGCTTATTGAATACATGTGTATGTAAGGCATGAGATTAGGAGTCATTCTGAGCCAGAGAAGAGAAAAAATAAAAGGGTGTTTGCTAGTGGCTGGTGGGCACATTCAAAAGTGCCAGCATGGCTGTAATTGCATCATTGTACTATAATTATTTATTGCTTACATGTCTACCTTTTAGCTACATTTCTGGGTACTCTGAACATATTTATTCTATGCTTTAAAACACTGAAAGGCTGTGTGCAGTGAATTCTGTGGGCAGTGAATTCCGGAATGAATTTAACCTCCCCTGTAGCCCTGTATGCTGGTTGGCTTGGTACTGACTGCTGCATATTTCTGTGACTTACAGTTTACTCTCGTCTTTATTTTCCTCAATCCCAACAACAGGGTTGATTATTACAGTCCTCACTTTAAGGATGAAGAAGCCAAAGAAGATTCAGATGCGATTAACAACTAAAGTCAATGATATACCCCACAGTGTGACATAAAAGAACACAAAGTATGTGAAACTAGGAGTATCTTCAGCTGATAGTGTTTGTCTAGTATGTATGAAGCCCTGGGCTTGATCCCCAGCATTGCATTAAAAATGGGAGTGGTGGCATTTGTAATTCCAGTGCTCAGGAGATAGAAACAGGAGCATCAGAAGTTCCAACTTGTTCTTGGCTACTTGACAATTTTAAGGTCAGTCTGGGATACAGAGGACCTTGTCCCAGAAGAAAACAGGGCATAATTGTAATTCTTGTATAACTTGACTTAGTCACTGCACACAGCCTTTCAGTGTCTCAAAGCATAGAATAAATATGTTCAGAATATCCAGAAATGCAGCTAAAATGTAGACATGTAAGCAATAAATAATTACAGTACAATGATGCAATTAGAGCCATGCTAGCACTTTTGAATGTGCCCACAGTGCTTTCTATCCCCTCTGAGATGTGGAACTGAATTCCTCACTTACATGTGAACATGTTAGTGATTAACTTCCAATGAATGGTGGCCAAGACTCGAGCCAATAGAGCAATTGGCTTGTAAGCAGTGCGTTTTTCTCTTCCCACATTGTTTGTTCATGCTAAAGTAGATGCCAGTTACAATGTTGGGAGGGCACATTAGGCCACACATGGGGGAGGTTCATGTGATAAGGACCTAAAGCCTTTTGCCATCACACAGCACAAGCTGACTGACAAGTTGGTCTAGATGCCTGACTGCAACCCTGGCCCATTCATGTCAATGATCATGACAGACCTCACTGAACCATGCCAGATTCTTGACCAACAAAAGCTATGGAAATAATAAATATTCGTTTTAAGACACTAATTTTTCTAGAAAACTCATATATCAATCAAGAGTGGAATGGAATATAACAGAATAACTGTGTCTGAGTTGTCACAAAAGCTGAATGGTGAAGATGAGAAGTATGAGCTAGAGTTTAATGAGTTGGTAAAAATTTATTGCAAGACGTCCTGTGCAAAAGAGGTGGCTGTGTGTACAAACACATGGACGTGTGCCACAGCCAACACACTTAAGAAATTGCACAATACTGGATGAGAAACAAGTCACACAGCTCAAAAGGAACATGATTTTGAGAAATTTATCATGTTATAATGTAACAGCTGCTGTTCATATAGTGATTATGATCCAAATGAATTGTTTTAGAAGAGAGGAAATTGATCAAAACATTGTTTGAAATATTTATTTGCCTAGATACAGGGAGGAGGGGCTTGGTCTTGCCTTGAAGTAAAGTGTTGACTTTGTTGACTTCCCATGGGAAGTCTTGCCCTTTCTGGCAAGTAGGGAGTGAGGTTGAGAGAAGGGGATGTGGGAGGAGGGGAGGGAGTGGGAACAGGGATAGCTATGTAAAACGAGAAAATATTGTATTAAAAAAATCTTAATAAAAAGATAGAACACTTATGTAGCTTCATACACAAACCTGCCCAGTCACTAAATTATACCTTGAGAAAGACAAATCAAGTTTGCCTACATTCTATTTTGTTCTATTGTCTTGGGGCAACCAAAATGTTACCTTTTCAATGAGGCAGTTAATGTTATACTAATATATTTTCCTAGCATCAAAATACATATTATTTTGACTTGCCCTTATGAAAATAAAGGATTTTAAAGAGAAAAAAACCATAGAGTGCTATCATATAAGGAGTCAGGGCTATTCAAAGCAGCCACTTTTCTCTGGCACTTCACTGTCTGGGTATATGTTTTGAAAACTTTTGCTTAATGTAGAGCCAAGAAAATAACTAATGAGGAACACCTGGGTTTTCCCTGGGACTTCACTGCTGCAGTTCTGCTACAACAATCAGGTAGAAATTAATATTTCATAACCAATTAGATGATTTCCTATGCATCATGTTACTCAGCTGAGATTTCAGGAATAGAATTGCCCATATCAACTTGTTATTCGATGCTATACCTCATTCATTGACTGACTATTGAGTGCTACCTATGTATTTTCCACAGTGATAGACTCATAAGCCTATTTTGGCATTTACAGAAATCTCTAGGTATCTAGTTTCAAGTTTACAGTTCTAATAGATAATAGCAATTCATGATGAAATAAATAAATAAAAAATCTGTGTAGGTCTGGAGAAATGGCTCTACATTTTAAAAACTCTATTTGCTCTTCCAGAAGATTCAAGTTCAGTTCCTTCCTAGCATCCATACACAATGGCTCACAATTGCCTATAACTCCAGCTCCAGAGGATGTGGTGCCTACTTCTAGCCTCCTCAGACCCTTGTACATAAGTGGCATACACTCACACATACACACAAACATACACTAACAAAAAATTAAAATACTGATGATTAAGTTGGGTTTTTAATAGAAAGTCAATATTTATGCTTGAAAATAGAGAACAATGAAGATATTTGTTTGGAAATTTATCAACTCAAAAAGATGCTATTAGCATTTTGGATTCATCTCACTATATTATTTACTGAATAGTTTTACATACTTAACATACTTACATTTTTATAAATACTGTCAAATCCTGTTTTTAATTAGCACTTGAAAAAATACCTCTCATTGTTGCAGGGGCTTCTTGTTTGTCCTGGCCTCCCAGAACCAAAATAACCACATAGAAACCATATTATTTAAATCACTGCTTGACCCATTAGCTCTGACTTCTTATTGACTAACTCTTACATATCAGTTTAACCCATTTGTAGTAATCTGTGTATCGCCACATTGCTGTGGCTTACCAGCTAAAGTTCTATCTGGCTCTGGCGGGGCTACATGGTTTCTCTCTGACTCTGCCCTTCTTTCTCCCAGCATTCAGTCCAGTCCTCTCTGCCTAGCTCTGCTCCACCCCACCCTGCTCTGCTATAGGCTAAAGCAGTTCTTTATTTATTAATGGTATTCACAGAGGGAAATCCCACATCATCTCAAAGCGATTGGAGGGCTAGCTCGGCAATCAAGAGCACTTGCTGGTCTTTTGAGGACTAGAGTGCTGTTCTCAGCACCCATCTCAGACAGTTCACAATCACCTGTAATTCCAGTTCCAGGGATTCTGACATTCCCTCTGGCTTCTGTGGGCAACCACAAGCTTATGTGCACACATGCACACACAAACACAAAATAAATAATAAAGTAAATCTTTCAAAATATCCCTTGAAACAGAATTTTAATATATTTTATAATTCATTTAGCCTATCACTGGATCAGTGATCAAATATGAATCTCTTAGTAAAAACAGAGTCATAGCTAAATATTTAGATAGCTAGGAGATTTTGTGTTGGTCTTTTAAACTGTGTCTGGATCTTGCTTTAAATGATATTCAGTAGAAAGCTTGGGAAGAGCTTAGCATTATTCCCCCTGGCCAAGAGAACTGCCGTAGTACAGTTTTGATGAGCATTGTGGCCATGTGCCAAATGTGCCGTCAATGTGTTTTCTTTCTCCTCTCAGGTGTGGTGCACAGGAGTGAGTTCATATCAGCTGTTGTTATTCATATGCCTCTTTGTTATACTGCTCAATAAATTAAGCATGAGTGATTAGACAAAGCATATTCTTATTCTGTGCACATTCTTGTTTCTTAATTTAAGGTTAAGCTAACTTAATTTAATGTCATAGGAATTTTTAGCAGTCATTATGGGCAGTTAATGCATGTTATTCCTTAGCCATGCATCATCTCTTTGCAAAATTACAATATTTAATACCAAATTTATTCTGACTAGTTTTATGCAAAGCACTTCTTCTCCCTATTGTTTATTGTCAGTTCATAGTCCAAGAATGGAGTCCTGCAAGGGGAATTCTGAGAGCTTGTGGGACCCCTCCAAGAAAACAAGAAAAGAGTCTTGGGACCTCAGTTTCTTTAAAACACAGAATTGTCCTTGAAATGTGTTTTCTTTCTCCTCCCAGGTGTAGTGCACAGGCGTGAGTTCACTTCAGCTTTTGTTATTCATATGCCTCTTTGGGAAAACATGGTTTTGCTATGTGTGGCTCCTCCTTGTGATTGAACCTGTACTCCTCTGATTCTCTTTTACAGTCAGAGTATAAACGGTCTGATGCTGGCTATTGCACAGGTCTTTATTGCACCTCACTTCCAGGCCTCACTCTCCCCAGTTCAGTCCAACAACTAGTGTGGTAAGCAAGTAGCATCAGGAATCAGAGACCTGAAGTCGGCTATGAGATAAGAGAGTGGGAATCCTCACCAGAGGAAGCAAGTGAGTATCATGGGGCAGAAACCAGGGAAGGCTTTGCCTTGTGTTGAGTTTGTTCATCATTTCTTAAAGAAAAAAGGAACACAAGTATAATCCCTGGTTTGCAGAAAAGGGAACTTTAGGTGAATACATATGAGACAGAGTCCAAAAGAAAATTTTAAAAGGCATATAAACAAGGAGGGAAAGATCTGAGTTCAATTTTGAATCATTTGGACATTAATTCAGACTCTTATCAAAATACTTTGATAAGGAAGATAGTAATCATGAAGAAGAGATAATTAATTCCTTAAATGAATATAAACCACATGATCAAATCTTAAAGTTGATAAAAGGGGCAAAGAAGGAGTTTTTCCCTATGTAAGCAAAATCAAAAGTAATAACAGTACCATATATGTCATTGACAACTCCCTCAGGTCTCTATGTGTCTTCTATTACTTGAGGATGACCCTGAATTCTGGCATGAGGAGTTTGATAATCCATTTAATCTTAAATTCCCTGTAGTTCCTGATGAGGACGTTGGAGAGCCTGTGAAAATACCAACTTTATAACCTATGCAAGCTAGGGCACAGCAGGGAAAAGGAATTTATTTCCCAATTCCTCCCTGGCCTCATGATTTGTGCTAGGTATTTCCAGTGCAATTTCAGCAAAATCAAAATATTTGCCTAACATGCACTAGCCAATCTATTTAAAGCTCTAGGAGGAGAGAAGGCATTGGACAGTCTTGCATATTATCTCAAGGCCAAGAAGAGACCTATAGTTATTTGAATCCAGACTAAAAGAGCCATTTGCATATTATGTGGATCCTCCACTTCTTTATTTTCCTTTACTTATTTTAACTTACTTATTTTCCTGACTAAATTGTCTCCTACAGGTATTACAGGATGATAAAAATTTGGAATGAGTTTATTTATACATACCGCAAGGGAAAAAATACTGTTTACCTTACTCTTCTTGCTCAATTAGTAATTCAGGGAAGAACCAAATGTCAACAAGTACATAAATATGATCCTTGCTGTATTATATTAACCTTAACTAACAATAAGGGTTTTTTAAATTTTTTTATTAATTATTTATTAAAGATTTCTTCCTCCTCCCCGCCACCGCCTCCCATTTCTGTCCCCCTCCCCCGACCAAGTCCCCCTCCCTTGTCAGCCTGAAGAGCAATCAGTGTTTCCTGCCCTATGGGAAGTCCAAGGACCACCCACCTCCATCCAGGTCTAGTAAGGTGAGCATCCAAACTGCCTAGGCTCCCACAAAGCCAGTATGTGCAGTAGGATCAAAAACCCATTGCCATTGTTCTTGAGTTCTCAGTATTCCTCATTGTCCGCTATGTTCAGCAGTCCGGTTTATCCCATGCTTTTTCAGGCCCGGGTAGCGGGCCTTGGTGAGTTCCCGATAGAGTATCCCCATTGTCTCAGTGTGTGGGTGCACTCCTCGCGGTCCTGAGTTCCTTGCTCGTGCTCTCTCTCCTTCTGCTCCTGATTTGGACCTTGAGATTTCAGTCCGGTGCTCCAATGTGGGTCTCTGTCTCAGTCTCCTTTCATTGCCTGATGAAGGTTAATATTCAGGAGGATGCCTATATGTTTTTCTTTGGGTTCACCTTCTTATTTAGCTTCTCTAGGATCACTAAATTATAGGTTCAATATCAGTTTTTAAAGAGCATTCAGAACTCTTTGGATTTTTAAACTTTATTTACTGATACTATGGAAGGATAGAAATTTATTATTATATAGCTGACAAGGTATGGGATTTTCTGATAAGAACTAAATTTGTGGATTTCAAAAATTATCCAACCTTTGAATGTCCACAGGTAGATGCTTATTTTATTGATGGTTCATCTAAGGATATAGAAGGGATTCATGGTCCAGATATGCACCAGTCTATTAATACTTTTTTTCCTCAGCCCAACAAACTGGTTGTTTAGATTCATCTATTATGGGTAATTCATAAACTCTTAAATATCATTTCAGATTTTGCTTAGGTTGTAGGATTATTTCTAGCAATAGACTCAAATTCCAACCTCCCTAGTTCTATTGCAGAAGGAAATAAGCAAGCTGATGCGTTAATCTGCCCTAGTTTTACTCCTCCAGAAGAAAATTGGGAAGGGATATGCATCTGTAATTGTAGATGGATCCACTGAAACATTATGGATTCCTCTTTGACTCCTCCAGCCCCAGGTCATCAAGGTCAATGGCAAAGGGTGAGGAGAGAGTAGAGGTCACCAGAAAGATAGCAAACCTTCAGCTAAATGGCAAAAGGAGAGATCATACCATCAGAAGTCAAGCCTGCCAATCTGTACTAATTTAAGGCCCTGTGCACCAAGGAATATGTTATTCTCTAGCTGCTTTGACCTGTGCATGAGGTCGGTACCAGAGCACATGCATTGGTCTTATGTTTCACATCCTACTTTACTTCAGTTTGTAGACTGGATAGATCCAGTCTGTTATCTTCACCAGTGATTCTGTTTATGACTGGACCTTGTGACTGATAAACTCATTCATCTGAAGATAGGATTGCATTTAATTTTTCTATGGGATTTAAATTACTTCCTATTTGTATAGGGAGTCATAACATTTGTATTACTATTTAAAGCAAATATGGGCTTATGTTCTACTCGACACTGGAACTACTAATATTGTGGGTTTCTTTTCAAGCTATTCTCTAGAGTGTTTTGATTAATATAATAATGTAACTAGTAGTACCAGACATCATTTGGCTCGCTTTTCTTGGTGCAAGAGTAATTACACACCATGCTTTTATTGTTCTAATATTATAATTTGATTGCTTATAGGATGCTCATGTATCAAATGACAATTATATTTATCTACAATATCTCAAAACCACTCTGGATATTCTGCTATTAAAAAAATTAAGAAGGTATGGAGAAAGTGGACATGACAGCCTTGCTTGTTCCTGATTTTAGTGGGATAGCTTTGAGTTTCTCTCCATTTAATTTAATGTTAGCTGTCGGCTTGCTGTATATTGCTTTTATTATATTTAGGAATGAACCTTGTATCCCTAGTCTCTCCAAGACCTTTATCATAAAGGGGTGTTGAATTTTGTCAAATGCTTTTTCAGCATCTAAAGAATTGATCATATGGTTTTTTTCCTTCAGTTTATTTATATGATGGATTACATTGATAGATTTTCGTATGTTGATCCAGCCCTGCCTCTCTGGGATGAAGCCTATTTGTTTATAATGTATAATTTTTAGATGTGTTCTTGGATTTGGTTTGCCAGTATTTTATTGAAAATTTTGCATCGATGTTCATAAGTGAGATTGGTCTGTAATTCTCTTTCTTGGTTAAGCCTTTGTGTGGTTTTGGTATCAGGGTGACTATAGCTTCATAAAAGGAGTTTGGCAATGACTCTTCTGTTTCTATTTTGTGAAGCACATTAAGGAGTATAGGTATTAGCTCCTCTTGGAAGTTCTGGTAGAATTCTGCATTGAAACCATCTGGTCCAGGGCTCTTTTTGGTAGGGAAGTTTCTGATGACAGCTTCCAATTCCTTACGACTTACAGGTCTATTTAAACTGTTCACCTGATCTTGATTTAATTTTGGTATATGGTACTTATCTTAAAAGTGTCCATTTCTTTCACTTTTCCAGTTTTGTGGCATACAGGCTTTTGTAGTAAGATCTAATGATTCTCTGAATTTCCTCTGTGTCTGTGGTTATGTCCCCCTTTTCATTTCTGATCTTGTTAATTTGCATGTTCTATCTCTGCCATTTGATTAGCTCTGATAGGGGTTTGTCAATCTTGTTGATTTTCTCCAAGAACCAGCTTTTTGTTTCATTGATTCTTTGGATTGTTTTCTGTGTTTCTATTTTGTTGATTTCAGCCCTCAGTTTGATTATTTCCAGTCTTCTACTCCTCCTGGGTGATTCTGCTTCTTTTTTTTTCTAGAGTCTCTAATGTGTGCTTTCTCCATTTTCTTTATGTGGGCACTTAGTGCTATGAATTTTCCTCTTAGCACTGCCTTCATAGTGTCCCATAGGTTTGGGTATGATGTGTCTTTATTTTCATTGAATTCAAGGAATACTTTAATTTCTTTATTTTTTCCTTGACACTGCACATAATTTTTATTTACATAGTTGTTTCAATATTGGCTCTTTAAAAGAAGGGTAAAATTCCATGTTTGAATTTTTAAATATTTATTTTTATTTTGTGTATATGGGCAGTTTGCCTACATGTATGTTTGTCTGTGTACTGTGTATATGCAGTGTTTGAAGAGGCTGGAAGATAATGGTAGGATCCCTGGAACTGGAGATGCAGATGGTTACTAGTCTCCATGTGTATGCGGGGAGGAACCAGTGATTGTTTGTTTGTTTGTTTTTTGCTGGAAAAATATTGAAGTCATAGGAAGGCATCTCAAAAATTATGTTTTTCAGTGGTATAATATTCATTCTAATCTGCATACCATTCATTTAGAATCCACATGACCCTCCTTCTGAAGATGGAATATATTGAATCCTATATTTTAGAAGAAACTTATAGGGAGGAAAATATAGATGTAAATCAAAAGAGATCAGAGCACGAGAAAGAAGACTTTGCCAAGATTCTTTCCTTTGGACATTGTGTCTCTATCATTGTGCTTCTAGTGGCTTATACTAAGATCTGGACTCATGACCAGAGATAAGGACAGACAGAGGAGGCTGACACTGAGTCATCCATGATGATGCCCTAGGGAATTTTAGAATTTCAATCTCAGTTTTCCTTTCTGCAAAATGGGGATGCTTGAGGATTTTCTGAAATAATATCTGTGGTTGCTTTGGCCAAGAGTTGCATTTTCGTCACCACCTTTAAGAACTAGGAATTCCAAGAGAAAAATATTTTTCTCTTAAAGAAGTAAAGGCAAAAAAGGACTTCCTCCTGCGGAGATAGGAAATACATACTCAGAAGTCCTTGAAAAACTTCAACCATTGAAACAATGGATTAGCCAAAGGCAGTTAAGAGAATATAGGTGCACTGATGATTTGTTGGAACACGGCAGTTAAAATCTGCAGTACTTCATTTTTTAGCATCAGTGGTCCTAAGGCCACTCAGAACCTCACTGTGGGATGAGGCTGGAAGGATTGTGGAGGGAGTAAAAAGACTGGGAGGTCACAGAGGTACCAGTGGCCCAGCTTTCCGTGCTCAAATCCTTCTTTTAATGAACAGTTACAGTTAGATCTCAACGTATGAACAAGTGCCTCACTATGGATGGTAAGAACATCAAAAATGCAACAGAATTTACTGAAATTGATAAAAAGGATATAGGAAATTATAAAATAGGTATCTAGGAAATCTCTGTGTGAAGGAATCTAAGACCAAGATTTTAAATATTCTAGTCAGTGAGCAGTTGTGACTAGATTTGGGTGCTATGGTGTGAAATGAAAGCACCCTGCTAGCTGACTGATCACTAATAGCAAGTGATCATGAGGTTCGTAGCATGTGTGTGCCTTTAATCTTGAAGAGAAGCCTGAGGAGAGGATTAGAAACTTTAACTATCATCCATACCCACTTAAAACATGACTTTTTGTTATGTTACATCTGGAAAATTCTCCATTTATTCTCAGTTGGACAGAACATGGGTTTCTTGGAGTTTGGGATGTGTTGGCATGTAGGAGTTGGAAATAACTGTTGTTGTTTCTTTTTTTCATTCCAGCATTAGATCTGGCAGAACAACATAGGAGAGTAAGAAGTCAGCATGGGAGACACAGAATATGGGAGAAAAGACTATTTTCTTGGGATGTTAGACCAGATCATAGCCAGACAGAGGAACTGAGGGAGTATTATCTCTGATGCCTCTCTTTTTCCCGTTTCTGATATCTTTTCCTCTGACCAAACCCTCTTGTTGAAAACAACCCAGTGATATAGATATGGTTCCCAGTGTTATAAGTTACAAAATCAGTCCTCAGAGGTTTCTGTAAATTTATTATCCATATAATAAGTGTCTGGGGAAAGTCAGTTTTGTAAACCTGGCTCTAAAATTCATCAACTCCCAAATTTTGAGCCTAAGGTATCTGAGTTGATAGTGCCACCATTAACAAAAAAAAGTATAGACAAAATGTATGGTTTGGAATGGAATATGGGCAAAAGAAGTGGCACTTAGCTTTACCTATTCTAACAGATAGGGAGCTAGCAGTTATTGGTGAATATGGGGTTTGAAGCTGGTAACGGCCTATTTCTTAATAATATTAGTTCCTCATATAACTATGTTTAATGAGACTTTCATACTAATTTTTGTGCCTAAGGACCCAAAGTTCTGCCTATGAATGTTACATAAGCATTAATTTTATATTATGAGGATTAATCATGGCTTTTAGAATCATGGAATCTCAAGGTTGGTTGGAAGCTTAATTTTCTCTGAGATTTTTTTTTTCTGTATTCTGGTTTTGCTTTATATCCCAGTGATTTTAGTGTCATTTTCTATGTTTAAAAAACGATTCAATCCAAGAAGTTAAAAAATCCTCCTTGTATGTAGACAATGTCTAATTGTTCCTAGTTCTACATATGACATGAAAAAAAAATACCCAGTGACTGCTCAATTTCTTCTCCATTTCCTCAGTGGTTCCCTGTGGAATATCTGCCTTCAGGGAGACACTGGCTCAGGTAATGGAAATACACTTAGCACATAGTTTGTAGGTAATCCCTTAAAACAGTGACTCAACAAAAAGCCACTCATCCACGGCCACATCCTTGCCCGGTCCACATCCAGTGACTGGCTCTTACAAGCCATTTTATAGTTTAATGTGTGAGAACTCTAATTATTCATCTGAGTATCAAGATTGCTCATGAACTCAGCGAGGCCATTGGCTCCATTGCAATTTAACAGTACCTTCTGCCCCTTGCTTCTTTCCTCTCCCTTTTACAGGTATACATCCCAAGGACACAAACTTTTGAATTTTTTCTTTGATTTTTGAGATTATAATACAATTACATTGTGTGTCTGTGTAATAATTAATGACAAAAGAGATAATTAATTTGAAAGAACAAGAGAGGTAGTGTATGGGAGGGTTTGGAGCATGGAAATGGAAGGGGAAATTATTTGATGCACGATTCTGGCATAGAGCCTGCTTTCTGCAAAGCCTAGTCATTAATTTTCAGCATCACATTTCTTGGGAATCATACCAATTTATTTATGTACCCAGCCACTTTCACAAGGCTGTGTACAAGGTGATACCTATGTATAATCTTCAAGAGAGCCATAATGCATTTGGATTTGAAGACTATTTTAAGTCCTTTGCTATGTGAAGCTCATACAGTGTGGAAAATTTCCACTGAGGGTGTCTTATCATAGGGTCCTCTTTGAAATAAGCCTGAGATGAAGATTGATGTGTGAGAAATTTGTTTTCAGAAATTAAATGAAGGAATATAAGTAGGAGATTTGGAACAGCAAAGAAAGGAAAATGAGGGCTGGTCAAAATAGCTCATCAGGTAAAGGCACTTTTTACCAAGCCTGAACCTGAGTTTGATCCTTATAACCCACATGACTCCTGGAAGTTGTCCTCTTGTCTACCTGCCTACATGCACACACATACACACACAGGTGCGTGCATGCGTGCGCACGCACGCGCGCACACACACATGCACACAAGTTAACAAGCAAACAAAACACAAATGTATGGAAACTGGTCCGATGGTTTGTTACTGAACTACTTACCCAATAGGGGTTCACACCTTTTAAGACCCTCATGTACAATTGTTTGCCAGAGTTTACTATTTACCCTTGATCCCACTTGACCAAGCATTAACCCCTAGATGTGAACTGTACCTCCAGGTGCGTTCGTGAGTCAAAACAGCTGTGGGTGCCTGGCAACCTCCCAGGAGACAGACAAAGAAGCTCTGGGCAGAAAATGAGAGAGGTCAGATGCAGCTGAGCAAAGTGTATCACACGACCTCTGTGCACAAGCTGTTACTGCAGCAATGATGGGGAAAAAGCATTAGACTTGAAGGGTACAAAGGCCCGGCACACAGGGAATTGACATAACTGGATAGCCATGACTATAAAATTACATTTCTAGATCTCTTCCTGGACAGTAAAGTGCATTGAAGTGAACTCTTCATGCCCTATTTGTCCAGTGTTTCTACCTCCTCTACATTAACTATAAGAGACTTTGTAATGATTTTGATGCAATGAAACAATTTGCTTTTTCCCGAGGTCTCAGTCCTTTCAGTAGCTTCTGCAACAAAAAGGTTTCACTTGACGACAGAATGCTTTCTGTATGTAGACATCACCAGCTATCCCTAGTTCTGCGCTTGAATCAAAAGTCCTAAATGTCTACCCCTCAAGAGTTTGTGTTTTTTATTTATAAGATGATTTCCCTGTGTTCTATTACCCTGGGAGTCTTGCATGGCCTAGCAAAATGTCTAAATGTCCTACTTCTACTTATCACTCTAGGCATTTGAATTAATAGAATCAATCAGACTGGAACCGAGAGGTTGGTGACCATGTGGGGGTTAGCCTCCCCACATCAAGACATCCGAAGCATTGGAAGGTCTGTGAAGGGAGAAGATAGGCTGAGCTCAGTACAGGAAGCCCATCTTAGAAACTGTACTCTAGCTAGAGGACTGAGAATGAAGACAGAGACCTGGGAACTCAAAGTCAAACTGCAGAATAAATTCCTGAAATAGCAAGTACTCATTCTATGATATGTACTCCATGACAGACGTTCTTTATTGGATAATTTTAGGTAATTCGGTTCTCATAGTTTGTGAAGCAGGTGAAGTTATTATTAATCTGGTAGGCAGGTGTGGTAACTGGGGTACTAGGGAGTCTCATAACTCATACATAACTGAAGTTGGTTTCAAATTCCAAGTGCATGCTACTCTGACCATTGCTTAGGACAGTTTTACTCATGTTCCTCAGACAGAAGCTTCTTATGTATTATAAATTCCCTTGATGCAAGCCAAAAACAGTTCAAAATGTGTGTGTGTATGTGTGTGTGTGTGTGTGTTTGTGTGTGTGGTGACAAATGTAGGAGACACAGGTTTGTATGTCACCTCAGATGTTGTGAAAGAAGAAAACAGGCTGGTGAGTAGTTAGCAATTGATGTTACAGTGTTACAGGAAGGGAATGCAGACCTTTGAAATGGGAATTGTCGCTGTCTATGATTTCACTGATTGGCCAGAGCTCTGTGATTTTACTGTTAATTTCAGACTTGTGTCTAGGTCTGAGAATGCAGTGCTACTGTTCCCACCTCTCTGCTTTAGCGTTCTCCACCCACACTCTGGGTGATCGAAGACTAAACACCACGTGTCCTTTTCTACATTGAACCCATATTATTCGTTGGAAAATGCTGGCAATGTCTTCTATTTGTCTTCCCAGCAGTTATATTATAATGAATCTCGGGTGTGATTATTGTCCATATTTGGAGGCTCAGAGCATTTTCTTAAGGCTCATTCAGCCAGAAAATGGGTTTGCAGATTTTCAGTGTTTTTACTGATAGTTCCCAAGACTCTACCCTGTATGCACTTTCTTTATTCTGTATTATCTCTTTATTTGATCCTTTCTTCCAGCATGAATGGTGTGTGTGTGTGTGTGTGTGTGTGTGTGTGTGTGTGTGTGTGAGAGAGAGAGAGAGAGAGAGAGAGAGAGAGAGAGAGAGAGAGAGGAAGTAATTTTCTTTAATTATATATTTTATAATTGCTAATTTCCCCCTCATATTCTTTGATATGTAGCACTTTTCGTAACAGAAAATTCTGTTCATTAGTTCCCTTTGGATGTTCTAAAAGTGAACCCGAGTTTTCTGCTGCCATTCATATTTCAGTAGTAGTGAAATAGTCTGGTGTCAGATGCTGCTGAGAAGATGGGAGACAATGAAGGCCAGCAGCGGGCTGAGGCAGGAGACCTTTTCCACAGAGTGGTACACCTGTTTAGAGAGTGACTTCCTCACCATGGAAATCTGGTCCCCGTGAGACAGAAGTCTGCCTCAAGTGAGATGAAAGATTTGTAGTTATATTTGAAAATTGAGAAATTGTTTAGAAATCTTAGATTATCAGAGGCAAAAATATTCGTGTATTGGCTGATGCAGGAAATAGATTTACTTTCTTAAAAGCTAGTTGATATTGCTGTTAAAGTTCATCTTCCTGAAAAACTGGACAGCTATTGCTCCCTTTGGTTACACACACTGATAACCATCCAGCATTAAGGGAAGAGATGTTTTGCTTCATTATGTATTACATCTAAATAACCCTTATATTCTCCAGGATGTTTAGGCTTCCAGTCACATTCTCAGAGGATTCTGGAATTTTCCTCACCCACCCCCCCACAGCCTGCTCCATCATCCAGTGAGCCTCTAGTGCCTCCTCAACTGCTTTTCTTTATAGCTTGGTGAATGTTCCATCTTGAATTTCATGCTCTGCCACTTGTGATGACAGCTCATAATAAAGCCAAGATATGACCAGCAATGTAAAATGATTGGAGTTTGCCCAGGATGTGCAATGTGCCTTCCACAAGGGGACAGCTGTGGTGAGAATGAGGGGACTTAATACCTCTTTTTCCATGGATATAAAACTTTGTTATGGTAAACTAACCCTCTGATATTATATAAACTGCTGGCATTCTAGATTGTTTTAATGACCACTCCTTATTGCCTAATACTAAGCATTACCATCTGTTCCTTTCTTAATTATAAATGCAGCAGAAATTCACAATTACATCAGCAACAGTGGGAATAAAATGGAGCCAGAGGCCCGAGGTTTCCACAAGGCAGCCTTCCTCTAAGTCTTTCCTTCCGTTGTAGGCATCAGTCGGTCAAAGAGGAGAATTTCTTGTCCTCTTTTCAGTATATCACCATGAGAATATTGCACACTTCTTTAAGTGAGAGGGAGAGCTCTGTTTATTCTCTGTCTTCAGGGATAAGGAGTGTGTGGGCAGCTCTTTCTCACAGTGTTGGAAGCAAGTGATATGATTACCCTGCTGTTATTGGCCAGTGCTATGTGAAGAGAGAGAGGAGTTGTAATAGCATAATGTCATGAGTCACATCCATCCCCCAGAGAAGGGGTGGGAGTGGACATCTAAGGAGCTTTGGTGGTTATCCTGCCTTGTCCATGGAAAATAAAGGAGCATTTGTGGAGATTAAGTTGGGAAAGCTAATTAAATGCTAGACTCAAGGATTTGTAAAGTTAAAAGAAACTCTTAGAAACCACCTCCATCAAAACCACAGCCACTCTCATTTCCTTCTACAGGGCTTGATCAAACTGCACATAGCATTTGAAGTCAACAGACCAGGGCAGCATTCGAGCCCCTGTGGTGTACTTTGAGTCCTGATAGAGTTTCAGTGTCTGAGTCTTCTCCATCTCTGGCAGTGGGTAGCATGGAGCTTCTTGTGGAATTGGGGTTTGGATAAAATGAGAGCAATAAGTTGATCCAAGCCAGTTACCTCTCTCTCTCTCTCTCTCTCTCTCTCTCTCTCTCTTTGTGTGTGTGTGTGTGTGTGTGCGCGCGTGCACGCGTGTGTGCCTGTGTGCCACAATGCATACATGGAGGCCAGACACGGATTGCTGAAGTTGTTTTTCTTCTTTTACCTAGTGGATCCCAGAAACAGCTCAGGGCATCAGGCTTGGTGGCAGGTGCATTTACCTGCTGAGCCATCTTGCTAGCCCAGAAATTGTTTTAGAGTGAGGTAACTCTAAGATCAAAGCATTTTCATTGAGTTATGTCATGCATCTGTAATTTGTGTGTATTTAATTCCTTGGGTAAGTGAAACAATGGAGCAAGAGGCTGCAGGTTTTCAGTGGGAAGAGTTACAAAACAAAACAGAACAGAACCCATCATGCACCCTCTACAAAGAGCTCTTCACATGGGAATGAGCAGCTCATAAATGAAGACTCTCACATTTCTGCCAAAGTTCAGTTCCAGGCCAGTAAGGCTCAGCCTGGTTCATGTCTCAGTGAGGGTCTGAGAACTCAACAGTGGGTAAAGAGAGAGAAGCCTGAGTCCCAAGCTTCTTTCTTCCTGCTGATACCCTTTCCTTATGGGAAGTCCTCTCTGCACTCACCCGCCTTTAGGCTTCTATTCATTTCCAGTGTGATTTAGTGATTCCTCGTGATAACAGCACCACAGTGAATTCCCTCACAAACTGCCTTGCCCATGTAAGGCCTTCAACCTCTCCTCCCCACTCCCGTCAGGCTGCCATGCAGCTGTCTGCACCTATGATAGGGTAAACAAGCTCTGAGAAACCCTGCTATTGATCTTATGTAGAGAAACCATGCAAAAATTTTAAATGTAAGCATTAACATTCAGTAGTCTTCCCATGTAGCCTGAATTAGTCTGGTCTACCATTTCTTTCTGCTCTGCCTCTGGACATGTTGTAGAACCCAGGCTTATTAAACAGCCCAGAAGCAGCCCTGTTTGGTTACGAGGAACATGGGCTGGAGAGTCAGCCAGTCCTGAGACTGCATCCTGGCTCCACAGCCTGACTACTGGACATCAGATGTGTTCTCTGAGTCTGACTGGCCATCAGTGAAGTGACAGTCACAGTGCTCACCACTGGTGGACACAGTGGGGATCAAAACAGCTGCTGCCTCCTCAGTCCTTGATTACAGAGAGCACAGCGCCTGCTCTCATGCCTCCAAAACACATGAAGGATTTCTTTATGATGTTTTTTGCTCATTAGGAAGCTTTTGCTAGATGGGTGTCATACAGAAGTCCAACATGAAATGCATTCACTTTACTGAAAGAAGTAAGAAATATTATTTCTCCAGTTTCCTCCCTATTTTAGGAGTCAGGCTTCACAAACACCGTACGTTTTTATTTCAGGTTGCTTTCTTTCTTCTCTTTCACGGTGGGCAAGGTGGTAAAGGCATTCTATCTTTTCTGCATCTGCATTAGGAAATACCTTGTGTGTGCCAAGTATATCTTTGTGAGCATATTGTTTGTTTTAATCTAGGCTTTTAATGTCAAAAACCTCTCAAAGTTCCAGCACAATTATGATGGCTAAAAATACTTATTAAAATGCACATTAAAAGATAAAGCTATTTTGAGCACTCAGGGGCATATAAACGGGTTATTATTTTTACATAATTGTATTAAGTCAGTCATGCGCTGGCCAAATGCATGCTTTTATATAGTTTCTTTAGAGGCTTAATTGAAATAATGCTAACATAAATGAATGTGAATTCCTTTGCCGGTTCTTTAAATGAAACAGTAGAAGTGGCCTACCTCAAAGGAGTATTAAGAGAAACAACCCTGCTATAGTCCTGCAGGCTTTGGATCTTTAAATAGTCTCAGAGATCAAACCTCCCTCTGCTACCCAGAATGATCCCATATGTGTGCCCCTAAAATTGCCCCTTCATCTTGAAGTGTCTTGGCTGAGCTGCCTGTGAGGAGAGCATAGCAGGGCAGGCACTCTGCTGGGGAGAGTGTTTGGCAGGGATGTGCACTGTCATCAGATAAGGACATCCTCACTCTGGGGAGGCCACTGGGCTGTTTACTATTCTCCTGCTTCACCCTCCCTACTACCCCTTCACATATGAGCTCCTATGTACCAACATGTGTGATCTTTTTCTTAGAAATGATGTTTGAAGTTTCTTAGAAAATTTAAAAATGATTTTTATGGGGGGGGCAGTGAGTTCCAATCCTTTCTGTGAAGAGAAATTTGCATTAAATCCTTTAATTCTACTAAGTGCACAGGCATATTGAACAAGGCAATCAGGCAGCCGCATGTAGCTCCAGATGTATAGCACATTGGGCCATTGTCTGTGATGCTGGTGGGGCTGGCAGCACTTTAAAACACGGTCACAACAATACGACCTTTGTGCACTGGCTTCCTGAGCTCACCGGTCTAACCACATTATCATTGTGCTATTTCCAGGATCACAAATATCAATTCTCAAGTTGTGAAATCCATGTGTTTCCCTAGCATGAGATGATGGATAAGTTCGTTCTTAAATGCCAGTAAAGTGTAGAAAGCTTTGCTATCATCCTGACTTTGAACAAAGAAACAAGTCTTCAGTGTAGGAAGAAGAGATTAAATGGATTGGGTTTGCCTTTTTCAGGGTCTGAGCCCCTCCCACTCCAGCCTCCCAGCTTTATTGGAACATACTTTCTAATCTCATCTCAGGCCAAGGCTCCAAGGTATGATTTCCAGATGAGAAAAAAATTACTTGTGTTTTGCAAATACCCTATTTCCAAGCACTTAGAAGACCTCATCAGTAGGAGTGTTCAAAGTGGAGATAAGAAGAGTAGTTCCAGTTATCTGGCTATTTATAAATTATTATTGTTATTAGTCTGAACTCTGCTGATTGCAAAAATATTGCAAAGGAAAAGAAAAGGGTGCTGTAGTCATTTGCTTTTCAGCAATTACTTTGCTATTTATATACCCAGATGATTACCTTGAACACTACTAAAAAGAAATTGCACAATAATGCTTCCTGAATACATACCTAGTTTACAATATAAATGGCCTTTAAGAAAAATAATTCCTATTCATTTTACTGTATTCAAGGTTCTCATAACTGTGTCAAATGTGTGGGGGGATTGTGGTGATTTGTTAAGGACAAATCCAGTGGTTTTTCAAGACAAAACATTGTTATATGAATACTGAAAATTTTTCATTTTTAACTTACTTTGAAGATTTTTACTGAGTGCCTTCATATGTAATAAAGAGTTTACTTTTCTTTGGGTATGAGCTTTTTGTTTCTTCTCTGCCTTGATTAGTTTTGTGAAAGGACACACTAACCCAAGGACTCTCTAACCATAAAAAGGCAACAGTCTAGATATAAGGATAGTGTTATCTAGATTCCTTCCCTGAATGCTTCATCACAGAGAAGTTTATGGAGGTAAGCATAAAAGGAAGTGGACAAGGTCATTTGCAGAGGGAAGTGATGCTCTTGGGTTTTTTCTCGAGCAAGTGTTTGGTGGTAGAAAAACGAAGAGATACAAATGTCCAATCATGGTGTTTTATCTATACATTAAGCAGGGTTAAGAATGATAATTGACTTGTGTTAGAGATCTGAAGTACTTTTTTGCATAATAGCAGTTTTGGAATTTTCTTTTTCATTAAACATCTTAGTTTTCAGTGTAGGAAAGACAACCCTGCCCTACTTTGACATTTGCAGACAATTTATTTTAAAATTATAGTAAGCGATTTTTGGTCAGAATTCCACCAGGCTAATTTTAAACCAAGTTTGCTGACTCCAACTAGCCATAAATAGTCCTAAAGACCTAGGATGCGGAACAGGAAGTGGTGTACTAGGATGCCAGGAATAAGGCTCGGATAGAATAATACTGAGCAGTTTGGAAGACTTTGTTTAGGTAAACTGAAGTTGTAGGTTAGAAGTTGTGTTGTGGAATGCATTTCTCCTGATGATGGTCCATTGTACAGTCAAAAAGAGGAAAACTGCACACTGCAATGGGCTCTTTGACATTGATCGCTGGTGAAATAATCAGTGGGAAATCTTCCAAATTATCAGCAAGTTAGGTTGCCAAAAAGGAGCTGTGAGGCTGGGCACTCCAGCTTATCACTGAAGCACACCTAAGACTGAATATTTATTCATGAATTTACATGTATTACAAATCTCAGCCCTCTGCAAAAATAAAATCTACATAAGAGGAAGAAGTATATCAATTACCAATATGGACTGTATAGACCACTCTGTTTATTGGTAAACTACAAGTAATTAGACTTTTCTCTCATGTTAATGTGTTTTATAGGAGGCCCCAAAGTTGTCTAAATCTGTCTTCCATCACTGTGCTCTCATTGTTAGAGTGACACCTTGATGTGTACCCTTGGGAGTAACACCTCCCTGCTTTGTGCTTTCTCTCCAGCATCGTCTGTTTGGGGACTGTCTTAGAGTTACTAGTGATGTGATGAAACTCTATGATCAAAGCAGCTTGGGGAAGAAAGGGTTTATTTGGTTTGTACTTCCACATCACTGTTCACCATAGAACGAAGTCAGGACAGGAACTCCAACAGGGCAGGAACCCAAAGGTAGGAGTTGATGCAGAGGCCATGGATGGGTGCTGCTTACTGACTTGCTCCCCATAACTTGCTCAGCCTGCTTTCTTATAGAACCCAGGACCACCAGCCCACAAATGACACTATCCACAATAGACTGGGCCCTTCCCCATCAATCCCTAATTAAGAAAATGGCAGCCGGATTTTATGGAGGCATTTTCTCAATTAAAGCTCCCTCCTTTCAGATGACTCTGGTTTATATGTCAATTTAACATAAGACTAGCCAGCCCAGTAATATTTTGTATTAAATCTTGTCTCAGTCTTCTCTTGAATTGTGAGTTCATTGAAGGAACCTGAATATTCGATGTTCCTGCTTGCGCAACACCTAAGTCTTCTGGGAACAGAATCTTGGTTACTCTTAGAACTCCCCCTCCCACTTTGCACTCAGGCTGTGATATTCTGGTGAATATACACAGCTCTCCAATGCCTACAAGTAATCAAAAGAACCAAGAGAGGCCATCCAAACTTTCTACCTCTGTTCCAAGAGCTTTGAGCAGAACCCTCTAAGCATGGAAGATACATAGAACTGATTCTTCTGAGGGGAATTCTCTTAATAGAAGTCAAAATAGCTCCTTCATCTGCTTCAACCATCACCTCTTCTATCCTTTCCCATGGTGTGGTGAGTAGTTTAACCTTGGATTCTGTAAACTGACCCACAACTTCCCTCTGAATACTCTTACTTTATTTGGCAAAAATAAGTAGTTTGATAACAAGGTGTCCGATGAGAGACTCCATTTTCTATGACCTACTTATATGTCATAATGTCTACAGCACTTTGAAAGCACAGTAAGAAGTTGTTAGATAAGAATCTGTAGTTCAAGGAAACTGTCTTCTAAACATGAGAGGGCCACTGTACTCCAGAACTCACACTAGCTGTGATGCCCACATAAGACCTGTATAAGATCAAGCCAGTCAACATTCAAACACAGATTGGGAAGATGTTTGTGAGGCACCACCTGTAACTGATGAGCGATGGACAATTGTATGCTTCCAAAAGTAAGAGTCCTATTTTTCTTTAAGGGTAAGGTACCTCATAGGTTGACCACACTCCAGTGAGTGGCCCACACCCAGAAGTATATGAACAGCATAAATTGGACACAATAGGTTATTAACCAAAAAAGAAGGCATGGAGATAGAGTGGATAGGGAGGTGGGGGTGGATCTTAGAGAGTTATGGAGAGAAACTAGACAAATGTAATCAAAACACAATGCATGAAATTCTCAAAAAATTAACAAAAAGTTGAAAAACAATTCCAAAGTTCTAGTATTCAAAGAAATCATAAACAAAACATAATATTCTCTATTTCACCACTACATTTCTTACAAGAGAAACTTGTGAGTTTAAAATAAAGAAAGTAGAGATATGATCTTTATATGTAAAATTTACACTTACAAAATTACTTTGAAAGCAATAGTAAGTTCCAAACTATCGTACACTCTGTGCCCTCTCTTGCTCATATTTCACATCAGTATGTCACATTATAGTCAATCAACCAATACTGAGGCATTATTTTGACCTTAATTTCCATAATTTGTTTGGGTCCCTCAATTTTCCCCTAATTTTTTTCTGTTTCAGGATCTTCATTAGGGTTCCACAGTCCATTTGGGAGTCACATCTCTGGAGTAACATGCTCTCAAACTTCCCTTGTTTTCAATGGCCTTCCTAAACTGAAGAGAAATTTTGTAGGGTGATAACTGAGATTTTCTCTAATATTTTCCTAACACCTGGTGGACTAGAAAATGTGTTCTTGGGGGAAGACCACAGAAGTAAATTGTTATCTTCAAACCATACAAGTTCATTTTCTCCACTAATGTTAACCTTGGAGATTGGTCTTGAAGTTGATTTTGTTAGATATGTCCACTGTAAATTTCCTCCTTTTTCTTCTGTATGCATACTGTAGTGTGATGTGGGAGGTGATGCATGCTGTGAATATGTTTTATTGTCATTGGTTAATAATGAAGCTGCTTTCATCCAATGCCTTAACAGAGTAAATCCAGGCTGGAAAAAAAATATGTAGAGAGATTAGGAAGAGGCAGGGAGAAGCCATGTAGCCACAGCCAGAGACAGATGCCTCTACCAGAGCCCACTGAAACTTTGCCAGTAGGCCATGGCCTCGTGGTGATGCACAGATTAATGGAGATGGGTTAGTTTGGGATATAAGAGCTATCTAGAAATACACTTAAGCTATTGGCCAAACAGTATTGCAAATAATATAGTTTCTGTTTGATTATTCCGAGTCAGGGTGGTCAGGAAACGAACAAGCAGTCTCCCTCAACAGTAATCTTTGTAATCAGTATATGTATTCCAAATGATTGGGGGGAAATGTTATTTACCATCTCATTTGGTCCTAGTATCTGTATAAATTATTGGTAATTTCTAGCAAGATTTGTCTAGGTTACCTTCTTTTTCTACTTATTTATTCATGGGTCCACAAATGTTTATTCATACCTGGGTGGGTATTTGGTACTCGTTCACCTATAATTTTTCTTATATTGTTTCAGTTTCAGGAGCTCTCCAATATTCTCCTATGTCCATTTAACATAATCTCATTGCTATTATTATTATTGTCATTTTTCACTTTCTTATTCTAGTTTTCCTTGGCTTTAACTTATCTCCTTCCTAAACTAAGTCATTTTTGGAGAATGACTTGATATGCTTGTTGCTGCTAGAATGCCAATTCCTCCAGTTCTTCCAACTGAAAAGTGAATTGTGCATGCAAACATGGACACACATCTATTAGTATCTATACATAAGCATCTGAATCTGCTTGAAGCTAAAACTGAGTTCACACTAGTTTCTCCAACTCTAATCCTTTTCCACTTTACCGTATTCAAGCCTTAGCCTCTGGCTTTTCACACACACACACACACACACACACACACACACTAAAAACAAAACAAAACAGTTCCAACTATCCATTCTATCACTGTCCATTTCTAATATACTGATATTTTAGAACCATTAACTCTAAAACGATTCAGTGCAGGTTCTGTTTATTTTAGCCTGGTGGCTAAATTACTTGCTAAATTACTGAGAGTAACCCTCTCTTCTACAGTGAGACTGTTTCACACCATTATCTTCTCAAGTTTGTATTTAATATTTTTCCAAGACATGGTGCATAGCTTAAGACAACAAACAGTATTGACAAACCTACCATTAAGGGTAGCCTCATACCCTCTGTCTACTCCTTTCTCACCTTGATCTTTTCCCCAGGAACAATGATTTAAATCTTATCTCAATCTACATCTAAATAGCATTCAGTCTCACCCCTCTGTCAGCGTGTATGCCCTGTTCTATTACAATAGTTCTATGTGTTTTCACCATTAACCTATGAGCTCATTTAGGGCAAGAACCACATTTAGCAAAGATATGTACACCATAAACCCTGCTCTGGCTGGGCCATGTGAAGGGTACTCACTAGTGAGTCTAAGAAGACCACAGCATGAGGTTTGTTGCATTGGCTTTAAGCAGGTGCTGAGACCCCTAAAATGTATCATACTTGCCCAGGTACCATCTCCAAAGCAGACTGGATGGGAATCTTGTGTTTCTGAGGCTTAGCACCACTTTGTGCAGCACAACTGTGCAGTTGCTAGAAGGTATTCCTAGATGACCAGGAAAAGAATGAAGAAAACCAAGGACTTGGAATTTGGGAGGTTTCGCCAAAGAATTTAAGTTTTACTATGTAGAGATATTGTTATACTAAAATTTCATTTCTTTGCTGACTTGCTGGAATGTTGGTGTTGCTGAGTCTTTAGAAATGTTCACTTTTAACAACGGAGAGCACTTTCTAGAAGTAGGTCTGACTTATAATCTTATCTGCTTCACAACTCAGCGAGCTCTGAGCCTCAGATTCCTCTCTGTTAAAATAAGGCATGCCTTATTGACATGTATAAGGCTTAACTAGGTAATGTTTATAAAATACTTAGCATATACCTGGCAAGTGGTGAGCTCTCCTTGTTGCCTTGTTGTGTTTATTATTATATAATCATGACCACTAATATAATGCCAACGATGTCTATTTGGTGGTTATCAGAAATAATTTGAACAAGTTTAGTGAAAATGTTGGGGAGTAGAAGTTGGGAGTTGAACATAGCAATCTCAAAAAGCTGTAGTCCTTGCTTCCTTGAGCCCTATTAAATTGAAGGACTGTTCTATCAGCCAAAGCAAAGAGTAGCTGTGCAAATCATATCTTATGATCTAAAATCCATTAACTACTCCATTTAGCAGTTAATGTTGTAAGGCCATTGGTGTAAATAAATGTGTTATTTGGTAATGGACTTGTTTTCTTAACAATTATATATCATTCTCTACAAATGCTATAATTTAATTTTGGCATTCTGCTAATCAGCTGGCAGATCCGTCCTCAGCATTGTTTCAGTATTCCAGTTGTTCACCACCTCATTTTTATATCGAAGTTCATATTTAGATTCAGTTCTGAACTGAAATCTATTATTCCCAATTCCAAATACAGACCCACCTGTAGTTGCTCATAATATGATTGTATTTAAAGATATAGGCCCTAGAAGGAGATGAGAAAGTCAAAATGTGACCAAGGGAACATTAGGCCAGAAGCATAAGGACTAATCTAATAGGTCTGATGACTTTATAAGAAGTGGGAGCTGGGCAGTGGTGGCACATGCCTTTAATCATAGTACTTGGGGACCAAAGGAAGGCAGATCTCTAAGAGTTTGAGGCCAACCTGGTCTACAGAGAAAGTTCCAATACAGCCAGGGCTGTTACACAGAGAAACCCTGTCTCAAAAAACAAAAAGAAGAAGATGGGACAAAGAGATGCCAGGGGTGTGCCAGTACATAACCACATAATGAAGCAAAGATGACAGCCATAGACAAGACAGAGGGAGACTTTCAAAGAAGTCAAACCTGCAGTACCTTGAACATCAGCTGACAACCTCCAGGGCTGTGAGAAATAAATCTCCATGGTTTGCATCCCCAATCTGTGATAGCAAACTTACATAGTTGGTATCGAGGAGCAAATTTTGGACTGTCATTTATTATTTTACCTTATAAGTTAGCTTATAAATCACTTACATGGTTCAGTTGAACCACATCCTATCTTGTTACATTATCATCATTGTTGTTGTCATCATCATCATCACCAACTCCATTTTACAGAAGAATCTAGTGGAGCCCAGAGAGTCTGTGTAAGCTCAATAGCTCAAGGGACAGATATAGTGTAAACCAAATTTATTTGATTTAAATTCCTCTCTGTTACCTGTATGTCTCATTTCTCTTGCCCCTTACTGGGAGTGTAGCATGTACACTTGTATGTACAGGTTGCCATTTCAAAATGTGGACAATCAACTCATTCTGGGCTGATAAAAAATACAGACTTGCCAGGTCTGAAAGGAATATTTTTATCATTCAATTTTCAGAATCTACTGCCTTATAATTGTTTGTCATTATTCCACTAAAAGTAAAGAACAAAATGTTGATATGTTTATTATTTTATTCTAGTGCTTTTGCCATTTTGGAATGTTAGATCAACTTTTAGGATTCATTTATAAAACAGGGAGAGAGACAGAGAGCAAGAAACACAGAAACTGAGAGAGAGAAACTGGCACACACATACTAGAGAGAGAGGGACAGAGAACAAGAAACACAGAGAAATGAAATCAAAAGAGAAAAATCAACACACAGTCACACACACACAGAGCAAGAATCACAGAGAGAACCCAACACACACAGAGAGAGAGAGAGAGAGAGAGAGAGAGAGAGAGAGAGAGAGAGAGAGAGAGAGAAACAAGAAATAGAGAGAAACCAAGAGAAAAGGTGAGCAGACACACACGAGACAGACAGACAGACACACACACACACACACACACACACACACACGGAGTTTGTTATAAGCCCTGAGTCTGGATAGCATGGCGAGAGAATGCTGAACAGAGCACCGTTCTGAGCCAGCAATGTCGGTTCTCAAGACTGCACTCTAGCTTCTCAGCTCTACTGGAAATGTGTGCTCTCCCAGCCCCACACTGTTCTCCTTCATTCTTAGAAGACTTTTTCAAAAATTTGTAAACACATCTCAAATGATATAGAAAGAAACCTGATGTGGATACTTTCATGTAAACTTAGCGTCACTGTTATATAGTCATTCACAATTTAATCTTAACCTGTGCTCTTTAGAGACATCTTGGAAGAATAGATAGGAAGGAGACATTTGAGTAATACATTTGGTTTGGAATTTCTTTCTTATTATTTTAGGCTTTAAGTATGTCTTTTTTTCCATCCCTTTTCCCCCTTAAAACTATCACTGATTAGTTCTTCATTTAACAAAATGTTCCTATTTAAAAACTATAGGTTTTCTGTAGCTCTTTCAAAAATGACTACAAGGGATGTAGACTACTTCATCTTTCTCCCTAAGAATATCAATAAATGTTAAATTGTCTTTTGAAAATTAAATTTAAAAGAAACTAATTTCAGAGGCCTCTGTGGCTTTTGTGTGATGACAGGATCTAACTTTTAAGTTTCTTCCACTTCATGGAGAAGATGCTTCCAAATGGAACTGGGTCACAGCCTGTATTTATAAACAGTAACTACAACAATCCCCTCTTCCTAACCATGCTCAGCCCCTAATACTTTCCTGACTGTTTTTACAAATTGACAAATTGAGGTTTGGAGTGGAAGGGGCAGGAGCAGGCTTGGCTGGTTGTCAAATGTGTTTTGCAAGCTGGGCCAGTAGAGCTGTTTGCTCAGCAGCATGTGATTGGGACAGTGGGAGTTCATCACACAGCAAGGATTAAACCCCTAATTTGTTTCCCTCTTTTCTTTTGGACTGAGATAGACTGCTGTGAATTCCATGTACTTTTCCTGAGCTGCCAAATGAGATTTGAAATTATTTGATTGACTGGTGGCCTCAACATGAAACAGGGACAATTTATTATTTTCCCTCTTTATTTAATAGGACTTGAAAAAAAAGTTAGAAACAAGAGTATAATTTATAAATCAATGTTCCCTTCATCCTGGACTCCTTTGAAATATGATATCCTCTTTTCAAGGAATGCAGCAATGCCACTTAAATGTAGTGGTTTTAATCAGATTCCATCTAGTCACACCTATTATAATTAGAGACAACAGCCAAGTGACTATGAGATGGGTCATATATTTGAGGAGCTGGTATCTCTAGGATAACTGCATACATGCTGGGTTTTCCTAAGACCACTGAGATGTGTGGAGGACTCAGCATTCCCAAGGCAGAGTCAGAGAAGTCCTCCAGTGACCAATGTTGTGGCACAACTCAAGATTAGTTGACGTTCAAAAGTGAGATGATGGTAGGATTGTGCAGTTGAGACAACAATAAAACACCCTAGCCTACATCAGACTCATATATTTCTTTGGGAATTAATTTCCTGTAGGTGTAAAGGAGTTAGTCCAGGAAGAAATGACAGGCAGTTTGACAGTGTCTCTATGAGCCTGTGCTACTGCACAGTGAAGTCATCTTAGCAGTGACCAGCTGAAGGGATAAAATTTAGCCAAGGACATAGCAAGCTTCTTAGTGGCACAGAGAAACCTTCCACCACCGTGGCTTTCTGATATTCTCTTTCTTTGGCTTTAAACTATCTTTGCTTGAGTTTTTAAATCTCATCTCTCTGTGAATCAAAGTGGTACCTCAAGGTTAAAAGTATAATACATTAGCTGAAAGTTGTTAAAATTATGATGCAAAGAAGTTTAAGGAAGCAATATAAAGTATAAAATTGAATCATCCCTTAGCTAGAAAGTTTAACATGTGCTCCACAAATTCAAAGAACTTCTTTTTAAATGTGTTTAACCCCCACTATCCCACTAAATGCCTTCTTCCACTCCTATAGCATTATTTCATCCCACAAGGATCCTTTACCTAGATAGATCCTAAAACCTGGCTAATGGGAATAATTCTACCCCTTCTTTGATAGTTTTATTTTTTTTGTTTGCTTTAAAATGTTACTGTCATGGCTCCTGTACTAATCTTCTTATATTTCTATTGTCTCTAGTAGCACACTCTTATTTATCCACCCACCCGTCCATCATCCATCTGTCCATCTGTCCTTCTGTCCATCTATCTAGTCATTACTAGGCATTCGCCATGTTTGGGCATGGCATGTTCTCAAAGTCTCATTTCTCTGGTCAACTTAGGATCAATTATTTGTTGTCTTTGTTTGGATCTTGAAAAATATACCTTATTCTAAGAATGCAACTATTTTTTTGATAGATGATTCCAGAAAACAAAAGAGAAGTAAAAATGAAAGAGAAAGAAGGGGAAAGCTATAAAGAATTCATTGGCTGTTAGAGTTCATAGGGGAGAACCAAATATTAATGCTCTATTAAGTGGACGCAGCAATAAAATGGCCACTAAGTTCTTATCTTCATACCATAGATTACTGCAGCTCTCAGCCCTCATCAGAGAAGCTTCTTTATTTGGTAGCTGATGATTAATATAGAGACACACAGCTGGTCAGTCAAGAGAATAAGGAATTGTAACGGGAGGTTTGAATCATACTCTCTGTCCCCAAGGCTCAGGGATCCTGCGGAAGAGGAGGGGAAAGATTCTAAGAGCCTGTGCCTAGTAAGCAGACACTGTGCATGGCAAGTTGGAGAAGAAATACTTATGCAGCTCATTTTCAAAAAGAAGGTAGCAGTAAACCCAATCAGATATAATAACATGTTGTTGAGGGCTTAGGTTGGTGAACTTAATATACTATGTGCTATGAAATTGATTGAAAAAATAGAAAGAAATACTTCCCTAGATAATGTTTCCCAGGGCCAACATTTAAATACCACCTATTTGGGCCCATTGCAAAAATTCTCATTAACCCTTTCAAACTGAATTTGCGTTACATTTTTGTTTTGTTGTTTTGTTTTGGTCTTCATTGTGTGAGCACATGCATACACAGATGCATACAGGTTTGTTTGTTTTTTACTGTTCTGCTTGTTTGTTTATCTGATTTTTTTTAAGATTGTATAATTACAACATTTCTGCCTTCCCTTTCCTCCCTCCAAACCCTCCACCCAGCCAGCTTTTATGTGGGTCCTGGGCATTAAAACAGGTACTCATGCTTGCTTGGCAAATGCTTTAGCCACCAAAGTACCTTTTGATATATTCCCTTCTGCTGGACACGTCACCAGATCACTGGGCTAGGAATAAGTAACTGTGATTAATTAATATATGAGGAATATTTTTTAATGAGTGAAAAATAATTCATTTTTGGATTAAACTAATCCCAAGAAGCACATCAAAATGAGTTATAAAAAATCAGTAAATTAGTCTTTTGGGATTCAGTTATAGATGTTCTATATGTGTTTATCAAATGCATACTATGTTATATCAAGAATGTTTCTCCTTTCTCTCACTGCATTTGAATATTGTTAAATATTTATACCTGAAACGTAGCTTCCCCAGTTTCTGTTTCTTCAATGCTTCATATTCTTCGATGAATCTGATGAAGCTGTTAAACTACATTTTATCTCTCAAAGTGTACACCAAATCACTTGGATGAAAGCCTTGAGGTTACAATTCAGGATATGCCTTCTTAAAATCACTGGTGGTTCCACTGTGTAGTCAACATTGAGAAATACTACCCACCTGGGATCAAAGACCCAGATAACCATGGCCGCAACTCTCAAAGCTAGTTGTTACTGACCTTGCGTTCTGGTCCGGGTGCTCTGAGGATCAGCTAGCCAAACAACCACCTTTCAAGTCTCAGAAAGCATTGACAGCCTTCGGATCCAGCTTGAATAGTCATAGTTACATGGACTTCATTCTGTGTGTAGCTTCCTACCTCTTTGGGCAACTCTGACTAGTTCTCATAGTTGCTTCTCTTTTTGTACCTTCAATCTGGTTTTCATTTTTCTGTCAATCTTGGTTGTAAATGGTGAAATCTTGCTGGCAAATTAAATTTCTGCAAAAATCATTTCTTCTACAGATGTTTATGGTATGCCTGCTATTTACAGACTCCTCCCTAGAAACAAAAGTAAAGATCTCTAGGAGAATTTGATATCCAGTCCTGTTTCTGCTTGTTGCTTTCAGTCTACCATATATTTTTTTAACGTGAGAGATTATTTGTAAAGGGACAAATGGGATTAAGCATAAGAAACCTGCACAGAAGATGAACTAGACAAACATTCGAGCAGTTTTCTTGAGTAAGCTTGTGAAATCTTCCCTTGATTAAATATGACACACTTCCTTGAGATTCCATTTATATACTGCTTTCAGGACAGAGGGCAGTGTCCAGCACTACTTCTCAAAACGCCTTCTGAGACATTTGACATCTCTAAATGATTCCCTGGGAAGGTAGGGTGAATGCTTGGCTTCCTGATAATGTTTTGTGGGGAAGACAAGCATGGTTGTCCCCCTTTTGGTTCTTCCCAAAGATGAAGTAACCAGATGAGGTCTCCAGGGAGGATCTTGATCCAATAGTGCTTGACCGTCTCATTTCCCCGAAGCACAGTAAGGGCGGATCTGTGTCACCCTGGGTTTCTGAAGCTGCTAATACCAGGAAAGGCTTTAATCACATCATTTGCCCTCAAGGTGAGTGTTGCCCCACTTTGGGAGAGTAATGAAGTTGTCCTGAGCCTGGAAATACATCTGAAAAGCATTTTATACTCCAGGAACCACGTTGGCTAAGATGTTTCCACCACCTTCTGTTGACTGCTTAGTTGTGAAATCCCTCCTTTTCAAAAACACTCAACACTAAGGTAATATGAATTTCATTTAATCTCAGAGTGCTCTACTTTATCCCTCAGGAAATTTAATATCTACCTACTTAGAATTAAGAACTGAAAGACCTCTGGAGCCGGGAGACTCTTACTCAAGTCTCTGGATAACACGACCCACCAGGAACTCAAGAGAGACCATCCTTGTTGCAATCATACGAGGTTTATTGACAGAACAAGGACGAGTGCACTGGGACTGAAACTCATTTCCCACACAGGGGTAGAATGTTCCACCCCAAGGAGCTGGGAGAAGGAGTATTTAAGGGAAGAAACCATCCAAAGGGGGTAGGGAGGGCGTCATTGGAAAATTCTGAAAATACCAGTGATCATTGAAAAATTCTGAAAATACCAGTGATAATCAATAACAAGGGGGTAACTCCCTGTTTCTCAAGATTATTCTAAAAATTATAATCTAACTTTATCTTCAGATAGTTTCTGAAACAGAGTCACTGAACCGGCTAACCTAGATTTTTGGCTTTATTTTTCCTGCTAGAGGGGCCTGGATTTATCAAGGTCTTTCAGAATCAGCTATGAATATGACACTGGTATAAATGGGGACATTGGGGGGATGACCTTTCATTCAGCAACAAATAAACCAACTTGTAAATTGGGTAAAGCTATTTGCAAGACAGACTTCTCATCAGACAAATGATTTGTTTTTTTGATTTGGTTCTGATTTTAATATCAGGAATCCAGGGCCCGGAGGCTTTCTGCTGAGTCTAAAAACAAACAGAACCTAAATTCCTCAGCCCAGTTTGCCTTCAAGTAATTGCAAATTATCTTGGACCTGTATTTTTGTTGTAATTTCTTCCCAGTGAGAGGTACTTCTCCCCCTCCAACCTCACTTTGCACTTGACTTTCCAAGAAACTATTAACAAATCTTGGTACTGAGGGCTTTCTCAGGCTCCAGAATGGTGGAAGATCCCTCTGGCTAAAGTAAGTGATAGTTTTTTAAAAAAAGGCCAGGTGCTCCCCCCCCCCCCCCGCTTTTTTCTTTTACTCTGGGAAATGTTTAATGTCATTTACCCTTGGAAATGTCAGATTCTATGTAAACAGTAGCTTAATGATTACTGCCTATTTTATACATTGAGCGTCTAGCTATAAGCATAAAGGGATTATACTTTGAACTTTTCTCTTGTTTTGCATATTAGTAATCACATTGCTAATATTGTCACCAGGAATTTTATGCCCTCCCCCCTTTTCACAATGCCTAGCATGTGAAGAATGCTCAGGATAAAAGCTTAGGTCAGAAAAGTACAACTTCATTGGTCTGGCACCTGCCAGCTCCTTTTTCCCTTTTTTTCTTTCTTTTCTTTTACTTCTTTTTTTTTTGAGGTTTTATTATTATTTTATTTTTCTTGTTTCTTAATATAAGACAGGGACAAGACTAGACATTTCTTTTTTTTATTGATACTTATTGAGCTCTACATTTTTCTCTGCTCCCCTCCCTGCCTCTCCCCTCCCCTTCAACCCTCTCCCAAGGTCCCCATGCTCCCAATGTACTCAGGAGATCTTAAGACCAGACAGTTCTGAGACCAGGGAATAAAAAATGTTAACATCATATGTTTCCAAGCCTACTTGAGGCTTGGTGAGCAGATGTGACACACTGTATTGTAGGAGGAAGCCAGAACACAAGATGCATCACAGTGTTTAAATGTGCTGGGCCATGAAAGAGTTAATGTGCATGACTCCCGTGTCCTGAGTCATTAAACAAAGATGTTCATCTTTCTATCTCTTCTTTGTGTTTTCCTCAATGCTGGCTTCTCAGCTACAGTGCCAGGCTGGAAACCATTCTCGTCTCTTGATACCTCTTTGTTTTAATTCCAGTAATAGAGTTCTCTGTTCCCACAGTACTCTTTAGCATAGGTCAGTGAATCCCCAATTTGGAACCTCTCTCTGAATCATGCTTACTTGTCCCCTGTGTTTGTTCTTAGGCTGAAGACATGGTCTCTTGTTTCAGTAGCATACAGACACGCACTCAAATGAATTATGCTCTGAGATGCAGCTACCCAAGCCTGCTTCCAACTGAAAAAAACAAAAAATCCACTGAAAACAAGATGGATAATTCAGTAATTGTGTGTGTTGGAGTACTTCTCTAGGTAAAAGTTTCTTTGCTGTAATCCCTTGGCTTGGAAGCAATCTTTTATGTATACTGAGAATTCAGTGGGGAGCGCTGATCTGGTCAGAGCTTGAGGTGGGATACAGCAGTATCCCCAGCTGGAGCAGTCAGAAACCAAGAGAGGAGAAGCTTAGCTTTTCTGAACTTTGCTATCAGGAGATCAAATAGGAGGCAGAGGTTTTTCTGAGACATATTCAGAAATTATTGGTGTTTCTATAACAACAGAAATGAAATAAAAATAGAGTCATCATCACCTCCTAAGAATCCCACAAGTTCATATGAACCCCAGATCAAGGAATCAACACATGAAAGTCACAGACTGGAAAGGGACACATGTTCCTTTAAATGCCCGAGGTGGATACCAATTAGAACTCCTTGGGATATCTTCACAGGAGTGGGAGTCAAGAAAAATTGCTGCCTTCCTTTATTTTGCGTGCTTTGATCACGTGTTTAAAGGAATAGAAATGTCACTTATATTCATTTGTTCAGGGATAATTGCAATACAGAATTCATCTCATTTGCAGCTTCGTATGTAATCTAACTAACAGAATTACTGTCTCAGGAGCTCGGTTCTTTGACTAGCTATGGAACTAGCTACACAAAACTACACATGGAACCCACAAAAACAAGATTACCAGAGATTTTACCTCTAGCAGTAAGATTTGTATTCATTGGAGAGTCACAGTAGGTTTCTTTCTTTGGGTTTGGTTTTGATTCTTTTAATTAGAAAAAAAAAATGCCAGACAATATATTTTGATACCTGTTTTCCTCCCCCAACTCTGTTCAGTGCCTCCCGACCTCTCTACACACTGAATTCCACATCCTCTTTCTCACCCAGCTCTTCATAATATATTCTATTTCCCCTTTGTTAGGCGATCCTCTACTCCCCCTTACTTCATTATTGGGTACCTAACTGTGGTTATATGATTTTTAGAACACATTTCAAAAGTTTGTAGTCTAAGCTGTCTCAACCCCACTATATAGAACATACTGATCTAAAACTCATACTGATTATGAAACAACTGCCTCAAATTGCCAAGTGCTGGTATTACATGGGTTTGGGAGATTTTTAGTTTTAAACCACAAATTTCACTTGAAGCAGAATTCACATGCCCTCTTTTCTAGCAGTTAGGTAGAAGCTTCACGTTTCTATCAGCAATGAGTTTCCAGGTTAGAAGGATTTGGAAGACAGATTTAACTTCCTTCTCAGCAACACCAACACAAGTCATTCACATGCCAGGGAAAGCTTAAGAACTGAGATAGTTTTATGTGGTTGGGCTCCAAGATAAGAATGTTGATGGGAAACTAGAATGTTAGACATGTCTTTGAGAACTAGAGTTTGTCAGTACTGTTTGGGGTGGGGTATGTGTTCCACAGGGATGCTCACATGGCAAAGGTAATGGTCATATGTTACAGCTTGTAAACTTCCTATCAACTACTTGTGGGTGGTGCAGAAGGAAAAGCTGAGCCTCCAAAGGCCCCTCTCTTGTACCAATAGCTGTTTGCATACCAAAGGCCATTCTGACCTTTCATTACACACACGCAGGCCCTGGCCACTCTTCCCTATTAAGGCTTTGTTGAAACAGATCATGTTGTTGGATAGCTGGTACCAGTTTTCCCATTCTGGAGAATCCTAGGGATCAAGGCTGACCTTCATTCCTTGTAGTTACAGGAAGTATCAAAACAAAATACTTCAAATGGTTTAGTTTTTAACTGACACCTTAAAAGAAAAAGAAAAGAAAAGAAAAAAATATTTCTGTTCAATCTTACTATTGTACCACAAAAAGACAGGTGCATCTCCTATTTACCTCCTATTTACTTAAGGAAGTGTTGGTTGTACAAATTTACAGTAACCCTGGAGAAATTGCCTCATTGTTGGTTCCACAACATTATTGGTTGCTTGATTGTTTTCATTGTAGTACCTCTTCTTCTTTTGTTATTGTTTGATATACCAGATTGAAATCTAACTTTGCTGGTCCATATCCAACTCCCATGTTTACCTCAGCTGAGGAAGTATGAGTTTTAAAGGAGGAATAAACCCAGTAGAAGGGATGTAAGGCCAAGGTCACCAGCTTAGTTGATTAGGGCATGACCTCAATTTTTTTCAGTCTGGAGCCCCTCCCCTGAGCATCTGCAATCATATCACTAGCTGTAGTTGAACCTTGGGACATTAGTCTTTGCAATGTTTGCATTCCTTCCCTATGACAGACTTCCTGAGATAATTAACTTATAAAGAGAGGAGGTATACTTGGGCTCAAAATTTTGGAGGTTCTAATTCACAAATAGTTGGTTCATTGCTTTGGGCCTGTGGCAAGGCATCATAACAGTTATGTTGACTTAGGTTTCTGTCCACCCTGGTCCCACAGCCATTCAGTCCCAAAGAAAAACACAGAGGTCTACATTAATCATAAACTGGTTGGCCTATTAGCTCAGGCTACTTATAACTCTTATAACTTATATTAGCCCATAATTCTTGTCTGTGTTAGTCATGTGGCTTGGTACCTTTCATCAGCAAAGCATTCTCATCTTGCTTCCTCTGTGTCTGGGTGACTGCTGCAGAATGACTCTTTCCTCTTGCCAGAATTCTCCTGTTCTTGTTGCTACATCTCTACTTCCTGCCTGGCTACTGGCTAATCAGCATTTTATTAAAATACAAGTGACAAATCTTTACAAAGTATAATACCATTGTTCTACAAACACAGTTATAAAAGTAATTCCATAGCAGAAACAAAGATTTAAAAAGTAAGATGATGCTGGGGACCCATTATCTTCTTCAAGGGCACACTCAATAACCCCAAGACCTTCCATAGATCCCACCTTCTAAAGGTCCCAATCTATAATAAGGACCTAGAATTATAATTAATGGTCCCTTGTGAGCATTAAAGATCCAAACTGGAGACAGTTCAGTATCTTCAACCTAGAGACTCTTGCTATTTTTGCTATATGAATCTTACCTACCATCCACCAACACATGCCCACTTCAATAAAAGTTCTACAGCAAAATTATTCCAATAGAAGGTGCTTTATCAATATGTCTTAGAAATGAAACACCAAAGCATACCTTGGTATGAAAGATCTGAACAGACCAGTATCTCCAAGGTACTGGCTAAATGTTTTATTGTTATTTGTTTGTTTTGTTTTGATTTGATTTTTTGAGACAGGGTTTCTCTGTACATCAGGTTGACCTTTAACTCAGGGATCTACCTGATTCTTCCTCCAAAGTACTGGGATTAAAGGTATGTTCCACCATTGTCTGTCTTGACCTTTTGTTTTCAATGATGTTATATATCTTTCTAGACTGTTTCTTCTACCCAATTGCTAATTCTGCCATAGGAAAATTTGGGACACTTATTATAATTTTTTAAATTTCTAATCTCTTTAATTATTATTTTAATTAGAAGTGTTTCAAACATACATGCAAAATAAAAACTCTCAGAAGTCACGAAGACAAGAATGTATATAGTCACAACTCACATTGAATAGATTCTAACATTTTGCTGTGTTTCCTTCAGATTCCTCCTTAAGGGAGGAAGCATATCAAGAAAAAAAGAAAGAAAGCATGCAGAAAACAAAACAAACCCACCCATATGATAGTTAATGCTCCACCCAGTTTCCCTGTAGAATTCACTTGAAGTTTGTATGTATTATTCCCATGAATGTTTTGAATATTTTATTGACTATGTTTCTTCTCATATCTTAGACTTGGTTTTTGTTTGGTGTGTGTGTGTGCGTGTGTGTGTGTGTGTGTGTGTGTGTGTGTGTGTGATGTGCCTGTGTATAGGCACGTTTAGCTTGTATAGGTGTGTGTGTGTGTGTGTGTGTGTGTGTGTGTGTGTGTGTGGTGTACCTGTGTATAGGCATGTTTAGCTTGTATAGGGGTGTGTGTGTGTGTGTGTGTGTGTGTGTGGTGTGCCTGTGTATAGGCATGTTTAGCTTGTATAGGGGTGTGTGTGTGTGTGTGTGTGTGATGTGCCTGTGTATAGGCATGTTTAGCTTGTATAGGGGTGTGTGTGTGTGTGTGTGGTGTGCCTGTGTATAGGCATGTTTAGCTTGTATAGGGGTGTGTGTGTGTGTGTGTGTGTGTGTGTGTGTGATGTGCCTGTGTATAGGCATGTTTAGCTTGTATAGGGGTGTGTGTGTGTGTGTGTGTGTGTGTGTGTGTGTGTGCCTGTGTATAGGCATGTTTAGCTTGTATAGGGGTGTGTGTGTGTGTGTGTGTGTGTGTGTGTGTGTGTGTGTGTGTGATGTGCCTGTGTATAGGCATGTTTAGCTTGTATAGGGGTGTGAGTGTGTGTGAGAGCCACCGGATGTTTGCAGAGAACTACCAAAATCTCTAGCAGCAGGGAATGGTGATTTGAAAATCTTGAGAGATGTTCTGCTCTTTTGCCATCTGTCCTGTAAAAGTAGCTTTGATTTGGCTTTGACTGGGCCCTAACAAAGCCATGTCTGCCAGATTCAGTAAGATAATGAGGAGCCTGCAGCTTCAGTGTAAGGGAGTTGGTTACCCATTCACCTCTGATCTCCAAAGCCCAGGCAGGGCCGGTTTGCCCTGACTAGAATAGACATGGTTTCCTCTAATGAATAGCGGGAGGAGGAGCTGGTGTGAGAGGGAAAATTGTTCAGTGCCATCAGCAAAGGCTTCTTCTAGGTTGTAGTCAACCTCACTCACTAAGAAATTATTGAATGAGCGGTTGACATGCATTAATTACTGCTACCCCTCAAATCGCTTCTGATCCAAGAGAGGCAACTGAGTTTGCGGTATTATCGAACCATCTTTTAGCCTGTTCCCTCCGAAGTTTCCCTCAGAATAGCTGGTGCTCTCATGTAAAAAGAGTCTTCCTGAAAGCAGTTTTATCCAGTAAAGTGAATGATTAGTGGTCTGTGGCCGAAACAGTCTCAACCTGGTCTCAAACTGATGAAGCCTATTGTCTTTGAATATGTTATTGACGTTCTCTGGTGTTTCCCAACAACACAGAGAGGCCCATATAGGAGTAAGGTACTGTTTAAATGAGAATCATACAGGAAGTACCAAGATTAAGGACAAATAAGAAATCACTGAACAATAAAGACTTTGTGGTGAATGACCTTGGGAGTATGCTGAAGGTCATGTGGGATTTAAATGGGGGTAGTTAAATGAAGGGAACTTTCCAGGAAAGGCACAATTGAGCCAAAGAGGCCACATCACATAGGTCCCTCTTTTGTTGGTTCCTCCCCTCTGGGAAAACCTTATTTGTGGAAGAGAATGGGAAATACAAAGGTTTTGACTTTGGTTCTGATGTTTATTCCTTTGGTAATTAGGCTGATGCTGGGAAAAAAATGCCAAATTATTGAGGTTAGCCTGCAAAACCATCCATCATCCAGTCAGCAGTCCTTTTGCTGTGCATTCTCCGCAGCTCATCTGAGCAAGATCCCGTGGCTACCTCACTTAGCAGTCCTGCAGAAATAAGCTCTCTGTGGCAGACCTTCTGTAAATTATCTTCCTACTCCCCACAGCATCCTGGAATCACAGTGTGTCAAGCTTAAGTGGAATCGGGAGTTCATTCCATAAGCCTGTTGTTCATTTATGAAGGAACATGCCCACAGATAAGCATGTAGTTAGTGAAATGAATGGCATCAAATTATTACATTCTTTTATTACTTTATTACATTATTACTCCCTCACTGCATACCCCCATCTCTCTCCAGTATATATTTTATTGAAATCATTTGAGGCATAATTATTAATACCTGTGTATTAGTAGGACTTTGGAGGCTTTAAGTGTCAGAAATGTAGAGAGCCTTAACATGAAGAGAAGGCCTTGATTTGCATAACTAAATAGTTCAGTAGGACTAAATCCAAGTTTCTAGGAGGTGGGGATGTTTGATACCTCTCACAAGGCTCCTCTTTCTTGCTGTGGCTCCATTCCTAGACAAGCTGATAACATACAGAAAGCCTCATATCACCATGCTTACATCCTTTCTTCCTCCCTAAAGTACTAAGAGAAATTATGGGGTAATTTCTGAAAAAAACAAGTCTGGCAGAGAGCTTTCATTAGCTTGCCTTCAGTAGTGTGCCCTTTTCCCTTGTGGTGAGGGTTGTAGAGCTGTGATTATTGTAAACAACATTAAGTGCCCACTGCTGGAACCAGGGTCATCACCTGTCTCTTTCTAGCTGTCTTTCCTTTAGACTACCTCTTCCCCTACCACGTGTAGACTCCCGCCTCATGACTTAACTAGTGTCTTATGTCAAGCACTGAGCACCATAAGAAATTACAACTTTCTGTGTGTCCTTTCTTTTTTTCACCACTTTTTTTTGTGGAATTCATGGACTGGAGGAAATTGTGGCTTTTTAGGAAAGAAAAAGTTCACTATCTCATTGCATTACAGCAGTGGGGTACCAGGAGGAGATATTGTAAGAGGGAGAGAATGGCAAGGGGTTGTTAAAAGATAGCATAGTCCAATAGGGTGTGACTAATACAGTCTTTCTAGATGAAATTGAGGTGGGATTTTCACCTAAAAATGTTCAGAAATTGTTTTCAAGCATATTTTAATTTCTTGTGTTCCCCTATGTGAGTTCTGACTCACTTGCTTAATGGTTTCATCTGTGTCTCAGAATGGACCACCAGACCTTCCTTTATTCACCTTTCCCAATGCCTCAAATACCACCGAGCTCTGGAGCAGTCAGAAAGCTGTAGATATTTTCCTTAGGCAAAGAATTCTTGAAATAATTTAGCACAGAAGAAGCAGTGTGGGTCTCTGCCAGATAAGCTAGTGTTAATTAACTCACTTTCACAATCTCTTGCCTGACAACTAGTAAAAACATAGAGAAATATCTAAATACCCCAAAGATACCAGAAAACCTTTAGGAAATATTTCCAAACATTAGGAATTTGAAACCAAAGTATCCCTCATTAGCACAGGGCAGGGGGAGGCTCTGGGGTTTGTCCTTGCTCTTGTATCTTGTCCTGGGTGCAGGGGACTGTGGAGAGGTTTTCAAGGTGCATGGAAAACTTCATCATTTCATCTTTACACTGATAGACTACCAAGCTTCCAGCAACATCACAAGATGTAAAACAGGTTGCTCTATTTGGCATGGTTTTATCTAAGGATCTGGTAGCCTGGGCAATCTTACTGTCATTTCTCCTTGCTTCCCTTTTATTCTCTCTGAACCTTCCTTTACTTCCCCCCTTCCTTTTTCCTTTCAATATTCAACAGTCCTCTACTCTGGACAGTGAAACTCATGGTGAAAAGGTGAGTTAAAGACTTAGTTCTTGCCCTTAGAGTCCTTATAATTTAATGAAGTGTTACATACAGATAAAAGAGCTTCTATATGGTATAGTAAATATGATGGGGAGAGGGACTATGTAGGATGTATTAGTTTTATAGGGAGGAGAGAATTTACTCACACTTTCACAATCAGAGAAAAAAATGTTTCAGAGGAAAGCTAAGCCAAGTTAGACCTTGTTTCTGTTGGGCGTTTCTGCTGGGAGAGTGATCTGGGTAGGAGGAGCCTAGGCCTAGGGTATCTGTGCAGATATTCTCATCCAGTAGTCCTAGCTTGATAATCAATGGGTTTAGCTGTGAAGCCTTCCAGACATTAGGAAAAGCATTTGTGTGAGCAGATGTGAGTCAAATGCCCAGATATCATGACACTGTGCAGACTTTAGAGCTGGGGCTTTGGGTGAGTATACACAGCTCTGTCAAAAAAACAGAGGAACTGTTCCACTGTCCCTGTACCTGTGATCACAGGAGACCATGCCATGTCTTCTGGAGCCTCTGTTGAACTTCCCTGGAGGTATTTCTCTCTTACTGTCATTACCATGCTTCACAGAGTCCAGCTTGTCTTCTGAGACATGCTGCAGGCATGCCATTAGCTTGGTTGCAAGGACAGAATTCTTACAATCCTTTCTTGCTGGGAACCAGGGAAGAGGAGCAGAAGCACCTGGTGTGGTTCCCCCCCCACACACACACACAACAAACTACTCCACTTGTGCATTAAGAAAAATTAGTAATTTGCTGCCCTTAAAATTTTCTTTTATCCAAATGTATGACTACACTTCTCTCAGAAATAAGTTATGCAAAGCAGAAACAGAAGAGCAAAACCAGTGCTGTCCTTCTTCCCCCAATTCTTGCTATAGCATCACTCATCAAATTTGCATACCTTTTAAAAAATGAAAATAGAGTGTTCTCTCAATCAATACATCCTAACCACAGTTTCCCTTCCCTCCATTCCTCTTGATTCCCCCCAGTTCCCCCCTTCCTCCCCTCTCCCCCATCCACTCACTTCTGTTTCCCTTCAGAAAAGAGGAGACCTATAACAGACAACAACCAAAGAAGACAAAACAAAATGCAATTAAACAAGGCAAATGCCCTCACACCAAGAGGCTGGACAAGGCAAAACAGTGGGGGGCGGGGGAGAGTCCCAAGAGCAAGCAGACTACTCAAAGACACACAGTATTGCAGTTAGAAATCCCACAGAAACACCAAGCTAACAGCCATAACGTATACACAAGTGGACATAGTAAAGAGTCCTGTGTGATCTGTGCTTGTTGCTTCAGTTTCTGGGAGCCCATAGACACCCACTTAGTTGATTCAGTGTGCCATGTTCTCCTGTTATCCTTCATCCTCTCTGACTGCTACAGTCTTTCCTCAGCTATTCCTTGCGGTTCTCTGAGCTCCAAGTGGTGGGGAGGGGACTCAACAGAGACCTTGAATTTGGACTCTCTCTCTGCCTACTTTTTGCCTGTGGGTCTCCGCTCCTGCTTCCATTTACTACTAGAGGAAGCCTTTCTGATGATGACTGGACAAGGAACCATCTATGAATATAGCAGAATATCATTAGGAGTCATTTCATTGATTTTTGTTTGTGTTTGTTTTTTTTTTCATTGTTGTTTTTATAGTCCATTGGTGTTTGGTTCTACCCTAGGCCTCTGGGGTATCTAGTCCCCAATTCCTAGCCATCCAGGCAGTGTCAGACATGGGTTTGTCTGGTGGAGTGGATCTCAAGTTAAATAAGACATTGACCACTCCCACAAATTCTGTGCCACCATTGCCCCAGCACATTCTGAAGGCTGGACAGATTTCTGTAGGTTGAGGGTTTTGTAGCTGGGTTGGTGTCCAGTTTTATCTTTCCTTAGCCTGCAGAGTACCTTCCCAAGACAAAGAAAGTACAAGGTAGGAGTGAAGGCTCCATGCAGGCACCAACTTGACTTCTCTACACTCAGTGAGCTGTGTGGGTGTTGTCCTTGGCAAAGCCCTCACTGCTTGCCAGTTCATTTGTGTATCTTCTCAGCCTATTATTTATGCCTTCCTATCCAAACATAATGTATCAGTTGGAATTCTGGTATATAATAGATAATACACTCAAATTATGCTCACTTAAGGTAGATTTAATAAAAGGGTTGTGTGTATGGTGTGGGGTGTGCTTAGGGAAAGCACAAGGAAGCATATGAGGGATATTCATTGACTAGGATATGGGATGCTGGAGAAGGGCCTCACAAGCAGGTGCTGGGACTTCTTGCAGAAAACACAGAGACGTGACTGACAACAGTGAACTCCTTCCAGTCTTCTTCCCACTGACTGAACCCAGGGGAAGCTAAGAGGAATGAAAACTAAGGATGCAGTCTGTGTCGGCCAGCTTCCTGAGTCTGGGAGCAGAGCAGACAGGGCTCCAGAGCACAAGGAGTCTCCTGGGCCAATCTACACCTAACAGATGATTTTCTGGGCCTTTTTTTCTGCTGGTTTGTTACAGAAGTAAAGCCATGTTCTGCTTTTTAACCTGGACAGTTTGTCTTCAGATCTTTTCAAATCAGTGCATAAGGAACTAAGTGATATACTTCGTTCCTTGTGAAACATTTCATCATGTGATATTAGAATATTTTAAAAATATGTGTATGCAATCCATAGATTATATACATCATCTCTGAAAGTTATGAAGAGAAGTAAGACGATGATCATCCATGACCTCAGCCCGCTCCCTAAGATCACCCCTGTTGACCCTGCCTCAGGGTCCTCTCCACTCATCTTTTGTATCTTCTTATCTTGTACCCACCATTCTGAATTTGGGGAGGCTATTGAACTCTCTAATAATTTTAAAGCTAATTTTTCCATATCTGTGTGTATCTTTAAATCACATATTGTGTAGTGTTACTTTTTGAAAGCATTATAAAATCACCATAGTAATTGTTATTATTGTCTACACTTGCTTTAAGTACTGAATCCATTTTGCTGTGTGCAGATAAACACTACTTATTTATAAGCTTAAACTATTTGTGTGAGCATGCCACAGTGTACCTTCCTGGGCCACTCATATGGACTTCAGGATTCTTTCCAGACTTTGCAGCTTGGCTACTGAAGGGCAGAAGCCTGCACTGTATTTTCTGGGTGCATGTCAGTCCTGGCATAGATTAAGCTACTGAGTATTTGCTAAATGAATCGACAAGTCGATGCTACAAAATGTTTTCAATTCCAGCAACTAATCTATGTTTTAGTACTGGAGTTAATCTTTGATAATTAAATACTCTATGAGATTTCTTGATTTATTCCTTAAGGTAATATAAAGTAGCCTATCAATTCTTTAACTTTCTTTTTGTTTATTTTTTACATTGCCATCTCTGTTCTTTCAAATACTCCATTTGCTTTCTTTAAGTCTTGAGCAGTGGCCTCTGCTCCTATGGTGTGCCAGTCTTTGCCCTTACACACAAGCAAGAAACCGATTATCACCCAGTGCTCCTCTGACCTAGAAAATTGAGAGATTCACATTAATGAAAACATAGGAACTTATAAATTCGCCCTGAGTGGGAGTATTTTGATGCCCGGTGATTAGCTGGACAGAATGTGGGCATTGGTTGGGGTTTGGGGCCCTGCTTCCTCAGGGTTATGTAACTTTCAACTCAGGAAGCGGACTCAGTGTGATGGGGAAGGACTGCTTTTAATGAGCTGCTGGGATTGGCTGAACTTGTGCTAGCCTTGTGCTCACCATTGTAACCTTGATGTTTTTCTCATTTGTAAACTTTATTTGCATTCCACAGTCCAGCTGAATTTGCCTGGGTGCCTAGTTTCTTTAATCTTCTGGCTTGATTGGCCAGCTTGTAAATCAGCCTCAGACTTTCAGCTGCCCCAGTTAGCATTCTGCAGAAAGTTCTTTTTTTTTGTAGCTCCTGTCCAAAGCATGACAGTGTGGCTCAACGTTGTATGGTGTGGTTGCTACTAGCAGTAATGAGTTGTTATTGAGGTTCAGTAGAAGAGGAGTAGATGGATAGATTACGATAGTTCAAGGCTTTTAGTTTCCCAGCTGTGGATACCAGAGAGTTTACTAAGTCACTCAAAGACCCACACTCTAGTCCTTCCAGAGGTGATGGTTCTTTTTCCTCTGCCATGAGCATGATTGGCAACCATGATTCTAAAACTGCTCAAGGGAAAACTTATGCTGTTGTACATGCTTCTTGGTGATGGGTGAACACCACTGGCACTCCTTTGCATGGACATGCGTTAGGTCCTCTTGCACGGCTCCAAACCAAGTATAACGGCCTTTTGTTTTCTAAGATACAGAAGTGCAAAAAGAAGCTGATGAAGAGAGAAAATGGGCAGTTAGTGTTGAAAGAGGAAAATGTTTAGTCATGTATTTTGCTACTAAAATACTGGATTTCTCTAATGGTAATGTCTGTACTAGAATGTTTACCCTTATCCTTCCCTTTTCTCTAGTGAAGATAAACTTATTTTGCTGTGCCTGAATCAGGAAAGGGGAGCACAAATTGATTTATAATTTATAGAAAAGCCTAGATTCTCTCATTAGCAGAACCTGAAATAGCACGGTTGTGCAAGGACTGTTTACAGTTTAATGACTCACAGCAAACTGTCTGATACACATTTGCCATGCTCCTTAAGACAGGCTCTGAGCTAACTAGAATGCCTAGTCTTCACCCAAGGCCCCATGGTTATTTCCTGATTGGGAACTGTATAATCTTGCTTGATGTCCCACTAAGGAAGGAATCAGAAGAAATGTCATTCTTAGAGCCAAGTTCTTGGGCTTTCCTGTTCTGCCCAGCGGCCTGCAATGGTCCCATCATGATCTGTAGGGTTGTAGTCCCTGACTAAGGCTGTGTATGTCAAACAAATAAAGGAAAGAACCCTGGGGTATAAAAGAGGTGAACAAGATTGAATAAGCTACTACTCTACCAGTCAACCCAAGAGTTCCGTCACCAACAGCATAGGTTTGGGAACCATCCCCACTTCCTGAGATGGGATTTTTGGGGTGGTTCTAGTGATATAGCAAGTATCAGGATGCTTGATAGAAATGTAGCTTCCCATGCTCACATTTTGATTCAGGGTCTAGGGTGGAACCTGGCAACCTGCATTTATGCAGGTAGCCATAAATGACTTTGAAACTACACTCAATACCAATTGAATTTCTCTCCCTTCCAATTCACGAAGTGACTTTTAGTATAATCTTAATGTGAGCAGAAGTGAGAAACTCTTTTGAGGTACCTTTGGGTAACCCTGTTGAACCCTATCCAAGAGAACTAGAGGTACATTATTTACTGAAAACCTGACTTTCTGGAGGGCTCCCTCTGGTCCAGTAGTAGTTTGAATGACAGAGAGCTGGAGTCAGCAGCCAGCCTTTCAGGTATACACAGACCTTCACCCAGAAAGCCCTCTAGCACTTCAGCATTGAAGAAAAGATACTTCCAGGCAGGAATTTTAATTAGAAAAAATGAAGAACCCAGAGGCAAATTATCAAAAATTTGAAATGTTTCCCCCTGTACATATCAAGGTGATATCTATTTGCATATAATGTATAGCCATGACTGAAATAATAAAATGAGTGAAAATCATTTATAATTGACAGCTATGTGTCAGGCCTTGTCCTCATTTTTGTAGATGTTCAGTTCCCATGACTACTAAGACTTTCAGAATGATTATTTCCCTTATACAGACAGAAAATAAAGACACAGGGAGGCTAAGTCACATATCTAATGTCTCAGAAAGTAGCAGCGTGGCCCTCCTGGTTTGTATGAGTTAATATGAGATCATTAAGGAAACTAGTAGTGGGCAGAAGCTTCCATTTTCAAAAGAGAAAGGAGATAAATACACGAGAGGCATCAGAGGAACACAACTCCAAGAAAATGTGAAGCTTTTCAGAAAGGAAACTAGGCAAGTCTTTTCAACCTCTGCTGCATACTGGGCTCAGTTTCAGAACTTATTTATTATCACTTAGGACTACAATAGTCATTGGTGTCACTAAACCTTTCGAGAGGGGAGGTTGTGTGCATTCGTGTCTGTTAGAGCTCTTACTGAGGAAATCACTGTAATGAACCCACATTGATCGCGATGCGGTTTGGGCGTGGTCAAACACTTGTTTCCTGGTTCGAGTAGGCTGCTAAACATATTTCAAGCTGACAGTCTGACTTTAATCTCTCTACAGTCTCACAGCACCCTGTCACTCTCAGTAAACACCTTTCTGAAGATTTGGTTTGTTGGTTTGTTTTTAGCAGTCCGAAAAAGGAAGCTACAGAATGATGTTCGATATGGCTTGCTGAATCCAGAGCTATGTCTTGATATGCACATCCCCTGGTCACCAGCCAAGAGTACACATGTGATCTCACTGTGGTGACCACCAGCTTTACATTTTATAGCCTTGGGTCGCAGACCCTGAACCCCGGGACTCACTAGGAAGGACTCCAGGCATACCTCAGAGCTCAGCTCCAAGGAGAACCTCTTATGCTCAGCCTCATGTTTGTAACCACTGCTTCTGCCATCTGGCATAATAATAGCTTTAATGTATCATCAGTGAGGGGAAGGAACACAGTTTTCCGCTCCTCCATTTCTTCTGGGGCCTGGTGTAAATTTCCTCTTTTGGAGGTGTCGAGCTTTTCATATGTCAACCAGATGTAACCTTTTGAAGGTTTAATGAAATCAGAAAACATAATCCACTATATGAGAGTGAATATGAACCAAGTCTATTATTGTTGAACAAATGGCATTAATTTTCCAGCACACATGTGGACATGCGTTTTAAAATATTTGTTTGAAAAATGTCAGGCTCCTCATTGTTTTAGAGTATTTGAACAGCACACTACCAGAATGCTCTTTTTAAACAGTTGTACTTTTGAAAGGTTACAGTGTTGGCGTATTTACTCTTTTCCAAACTCTTCGAGTGGCCTTGATAGAGGAAAATACCTCAAATTCTGCCTTCCATGGTCTGCACTTCCTAAAAGGTATAAAATGCCCCTTCTTTCCAGCTGCAGTGTCAGGGTAAGAGGCTCACTCTACATCCTGGTACTTTTTATTGTGTTGCTTATAGAGAGCTTCTCTGCTGTGTTCTGGGGTTATAGAATGAGATTGCTTTAAGCAAATGCAGACAGATGTCACATCTGGATCCCACAGAAGAGGAAGTATCGCTGAAGACTAACCCGTGGGCGTCCTAAGGCAGTAGAGGTTGGATAATGATCAAGGCAGCTTTGGATCCTGCCCTCCTGGGGGCAAACTGCTCCAGACCAGCAAGGATTGGCATAGGTAGAGATCTCAGTGATCTACAAAGTGGAAGTGGGAACGTCCATGACAATTTTGGGTGGAAAGAGGAAACCCAAGTTTCTATCACTTCGTTTACAGTTGCTATGCATGTTTCACAAAGTCCAGGACCTTCTGCTATTGAGATACACCGTTTGTAATACACTTAATTATTTTGTTCACATATGCACCGATGCACTTTGAGCTAACCACCTATACTGTTCCATTGATCTTAGCTGGTACTTACTTGTAAGAAAGATTGACAATTCTGTTTTAAAAATCTAATCTAGCTAATCAGGAAATTGACTTAATCAGAATGTTCCATCCCATAAAAGACTTGATTGAGCAGTTTCTGAATGTCCAGCAGCAGGTTTAGTTTTTGTATTTATATCAAACTTGACACCTCTTTCAAGATAGATCTGAAATTTGGAAGTTCTTCCACTTCTGTAAAATAATCTGCTCTATTGGTTATAATAATTCTACTTTTGACTAAAACACACTGCTTCTTCTGCTGTGTTTGATGGCTCCTATTTCATCATGTCTTCCTGATGTGGATCCTCCATCTGCTGGTTTCTACTTGTTCCTAAATAGCGTCGCTTCTTCGGACAGTCTCGACACTGTCACTCTGCACTCAGATATCCCCAAGTCTCCTCTCCACTCAACCGTGAATGTACTGTGAGTATCAACAAACCTAAGTGACTTGTCCGAGCAGTGATGACTTGTTTCACATACTGGAGAGCCCATGGCCCTGCTGACCCATTGGTGCCAACAATGGCATAGGTTGTTCAGCTTGGGCTTGTTTCCCGACTGTTAACTTTCCAATCAGCTCTGTAAGAAGTCACATCTCCACCCTGTTCTCAGCTATCAACTCGATCCACTTGTGTGGTGCCCGAGTTACATTCAGGTCTTCCCTTGTTCTTGGTAGACAGGCACCTCCCCTCCAGAATTGTCCTCCCCTCTCGTTTCCTCCCACAGAACTTCTATAATAAGTAGATATGCAAATCATTTTCATTTCAAAAACAAAATTAGTCAATAATTGTACATGATTAGAAAAATAGTTCTGAGAATCACATCTTAGTTTGCTATGTTGAATCTTTCTTGGTCACTTTTGTGAACTGAATTTATTGCAAGTCACTATTAGAGAAGGCATTCCCTATCAGCATGTCTAGATGTTAGCTTTTAGTTGTTTTTATTTTTTTCCTAAATTGGTATATTCATCATAATTCTCAAATTTAATTCAACCAGTGCTTGTGACACTTAAAATATTTCTTAAATGGAGCCCCTGGATCACTCTCCCCTGAATGAGATCAGGTTGTTATGAAATAGCCCTCAGTACTCACCCGATGGCCATGCATGGGCCTCTATTTGCGATCTCTTTGGCTACAGTTCTTTCCTGACTTTTCACTTGATTAGCCGTAATCAGGCCCATCTCAACTCAGACTTTATCTTCATAGCTACCAAGTCCTATGCCTCTGGCACAGGATTTGATTTCACTGCATTTACCATTGCCTAGAGTTATCTTGACCACTAGTAGGTCAACCTGTCCTTTAGCTGGAATGTGGATTCAGAAGAGAATTTTTACTATGTTTTCATCACTCTGTCTCTAGCCCACAGTGCTTTGGTAAATGGATAAAATATTTCAGAAATCCAGGGTTAAATGTTAAACCAGTTCCTATGGCAGGCTCTACATTGTCACAGTATTCTCTAAATGCCTTGGATTAAAAATGTATACACACAGAGAAAATTTGGGTGTATAAAGTTCTAATATTGCGAGCATACTGGAGCATAGAATTGACAAGGGTGTGCTCTCTTCAGTCTTACAATAAATATTGACCCCTATACATTGAAGACTGCATCACAAAAGGTCTAAAGGAAACTAAAAGAATCTCCCAAAGGGCGCAGAAGAATCCTGCACCTTTGCCCAGCTTATCCTGCTCTCAAGTGGGTTTGTTGCCAAGTCGGGCTTCTCTATTTCTTGGACACAAATTGTTACCTTTTGCTTTTCACCTTTTATTATTCCACTCTCTTTGCTACATGCTTGGAGCAGTAAGTGTAAATTTACTTCTAAGTGTTGACCAGAAGTCTCTTCTTTAACTTTTAAGATATGTTTCATTTCTTATTTTAATTTCTTGTCCATAGTTCTGACCTTTGCAGGCTAGAGTAAGGATTAAGCTTTAAAAAAATGCTCATGTTTATTCTGGTCACTGAGATAAAGTGAATTACATTACATAGTAGTTGAAAGTAAACTCCTTTAATATATTTACATCACTAAAATTATAAAGGTTAGAGTAATTAATGGGAAATGGGCTTTAAGTGTACATTGATCAAAGAAGGAACATTGTTTTCTTCAAAAGAATAAGCAAGCTTCATTTTGGTCATACTTTATTACTAAATAGAGAAATCAGCTTGAGTTCATGCTACTGTATTACAGAACCATGAGGGTGTATATGAAGGAAATAGAAAGAGTTTGGTATCTTTCAGTTGAATACTGTGGTGGAAATTCCACATCTCATATACTCATCAGATGTCTATCAGACACTTGGATATACCAATCTTTGCATTTTCAAACTTTTCCTAGTATGGCCTGGTCCTAGCTCTCTTCCACCCAAGTTTATTCCTTGTCCTGCAACTGCCTGATAATTGCTCTCAGAGAAAGCCTCATTAATAACAACACACACATATCTGTTTGGCAGAATTCTGATAATAATAAAACAGATTAAAATCTCAGGCAGATTATGAAACTAGATGGATAGTACATCTCTCCAGTTGCAAGTGGTGCATGGAGCCATGGCTATTGCAGTAGCACTGAGGACACTTGTTAACTTCTGCTTCTTGTAGAGCTCAGCTGGATGGTACTGGCACACATCTTTAATCCCACCACTCAGGAGGCAGAGGCAAGTGCAACTCTGTGAGCTTGAAACCAGCCTGGTGTACAAAGTGAGTTCCAGGACAGTCAGGACTGTTTGAACAGAAAAACCCTGTCTCGAAAAACAAAAACAGAAAGAAAGAGAGCGAGAGAGAGAACGGGCTCAGACAGCTGAAGGGCTACCTGGAAGTCCCCAATCAATGGCAGAGGACTCTAAAGCCTGTGATTTTCACTTGCAGGAAAGAGTTCAAAGGCAGTGTTGTGATGTCTCTTGCCTTATTTCAGTTTATTGAATAATATATGAGGATCTTAAGTCATAAATGATTAGATCTCGGGTTAAAACAGATAAAAGGATGCCTTTCACAGGCCACTGCATCTTGTTAGTTCTTTAAACAGTGTCTGAAATAACAATAAAAATCAGCAGTCCCCATTTTCCCACTTTCTACTCTGAGCAATGTCCCCACGCCACAAGGTACCCAAATGTGGTATCAGGAAATACTTTTTATACCAGCATAGGCTTCTCATTTCTCCATGAACTAAGCCAAGCCTTTGATGCTTTCTCTCTGTAGTCAAGCCCTGGTAGACAGATAGCCAAACCATGCCAGTGTTATCAGCTCTGTTACTGCAATCTGAACTGAAACATGGACCACAAGAAACTAACCTCAGATGCATGGTGAAAGCTTTGATTCAAACCTAGTGATTCTGAGTCTTCTAGTAACTCCAGGGTTCCTGAGAGATGGCTAAGTGTTTGCCAATGCTAAGACTTTTCACCCTTTGCAAAACATTATGCAAATGAGAATATAACCCAGCTCTCTTGTCGCACATGTGTGCCTTCAAGTGGAATCAGTTCATGCTGTTTTAAATTGGGCTCAGCAAACAACATTTTCAGAATACTTGCCACATTTCTAAATACCATGTGCTTGTGACTGATACTCCCTCCACTTCAAACCAGCAGCACACAGAATTCTCCATCTACTACTGCCTTGTGAAGCAATCCATGGAAATCTATGAGTATTCTACAAAAGCCCAAGGGACTCTTTCCAAGAGAGAATTGTGTGCAATTTCTGAGGCCATCTTGATATGATTAGAGCAAAATCAATAAGGGCAAACATTTAAGGAGTTCATATTTGTGCCAGGCACATGAGAGTGATAAATCATCATGTTTAACCCTCACAACAGACTTCACAAATAGGTTTGTGTTATGACTCTCACTCTGAAGATAAGGAAACATACTCTAGAGAAGACTACTAACTTGTCCATGTCAATCTGGTGGGGATACATTGCTAAGCATCCTCATTACACTTGCATGCATAGGCATAATATGGCAGATTCTGTTTGCTGTCAAGTAAAAAATTACATACTAAAGAAAATAAATCAAAAGTGGATTTCACATCATCTATTGTGAAGAATCCAGAGGAACATGATAGCAGTAGCTCTTGGCCTGGGTTCTCCGCCTCATTTTTAATAAATGATCCTTTTCAAACACTTAATTACTTTTGTTGCTATAAAATTGAGGGTTTCCTGGGATTGACCATATGTCAGTCTTCGAATATTGTGGCCCTGAGACTCCTGCAATGCCTTAAAATATACCTCATAAAAATAAACCTAAGAGCATGAAACATCTTCAAATAAACTACAAAAGCAAAAGACACAAATATGTTTCTGACTTCTGATTGGGCAACTATTACAGGAGCACCCTGTTACTGATAGTTTATCAATAAGTATGACTAGCTTTAGATAAATACCTGCACAGATTACATAAGAGAACCTGACCCTTCCACAGATTACACGGCCCCAGTGGCTTCCAGGTGCCTTGGTGCAAAACTTTAGGACCACACAACTCTTGAATTTTGCATCCTGAAAAGGCAGTATCATGAGATGAAGACAAGGCTTGCATGTTTTCCTGCCTACTCAGAATTTGGTGGGGCCCCTTCTACAGCTGTGGTGGCATCTGCATATACTCTGGTGGTTGAATCTGGGAAAACACATCCCTAGGCAGTTGGTGTTGAGAAACAGAAAGCCCAGGGAGAAGGTGGGGGGGGAGAACTTGAGAGATAGACAAGATGGGGAAGGACAGAGATGGAGAGCAAAGAAAGAGACATCTTGATTGAGGGAGCCCTTATGGAACTAGCAAGATACCTGGCACTAGAGAAATTCCCAGGAATCCACAAAGATGACCCCAGCTAAGACCGTAAGCAATAGTAGAGAGGGTGCCCAAACTGCCCTTGCCCTGTAGTCAGATTAATGACTATCTTAAATGTCACCATAGAACCTTCATCCAGCAACTGATGGAAGCAGAAGCAGAGAGCCACCGCACTGGTTTGAACTCCCAAAGTCCAGTTGTGGAGTGGGTGGGGTGAGACTATGAGCAAAGAGGTCAAGACCATGATGGGGACACCTGCTAAAACAGCTTACCTGAGCTAATGGAGAAAAGCCAGTACAAGTAGCAGGGATAAATCCTGGTTCCACTACTAGTGGCTCCACAGACTGCCCCAGCCATACAACTGTCACCCATGTTCAAAGGGCCTACTTCAGTCCTATGCTGGTTCCTTTCTTGTTCAGCCAGAGTTAGTGAGCTCTTTCTTAGCTATGGAGGATAAAGCTGTTGATGCTTTAGGGATTAGGAGGAAGGGATGATTTCCCTTTACCAGGTGATAAATTTTGTGAACCCTGAGTTTACTGCTGCTCAGGAAAGTCTGTTTCTGTTTTTGCTTACTTAAGTTAGATGCAACTTTATTGCAATTAATGTTCTTTTGTCTCTGACCCTGGCCCAGGACATATTTTGTGAATTTGTATATTTTTCTGCATGGTTCCCTTCTAGGCTGTGTTAGAGTTTTAGAGACTGGCCTGATAATATATTAAATGAAATTTTCACTACTATTTTCTACATTGAAGTGGGAGTCTTCTGTTTTGTGTTGATTTCATTGGTTAAATAAAGAAACTGCCTTGGCCCTTTAATAGGACAGAAAATTAGGTAGGCGGAGTAGACAGAACAGAATGCTGTGAGAAAGAAGCCGAGTCAAGCAGTCACCATGACTCTCCCACTCCAGACAGACGCAGGTTAAGATCCTCCCTGGCAAGCCACCAGCTTGTGGTGCTACACAGATTATAGAAATGGGTTAATCAAAGATTTGAGAATTAGCCAATAGGAGGCTAGAACTAATGGGCCAAGCAGTGTTTAAAAGAATACAGTTTCCGTGTAATTATTTCGGGTAAAGCTAGCTGGGTGGCAGGAAGCAGCCCTGCCACGGCTCACTACTACACTACATATATGTAGAAGCTTTTCCAATGAGAAAATTTCAAGTTTGCTTTTTAAATGGAACTAAGTTAGAGGTTGTTACCCTATTAAAAGAGATTCTGAATTTATAACTATCAGATTGTGGCCCCAAACATTTTATTGTTTGAAAAGTGTTTTTAAACTCTCACAATCAAAATGATATATATATTTTCTTATATAGCACTGTGCCAAAGTTCTGATCATGTAATATAAATTTAATTTTTTATTACTCCAAGCCATCTTTCTTGTCATAACTGCTAATGTAAGCAGTAATTACTATCTGGAGGGCGGAAGTTTATAAGAGATACAAAGAAATACAGTTATGAAATGACCTCAATAATTGTGAAATAAGTCAGAAATATAAAATGATGGCTACCTTAATGTGGTTACTCCTGAATGAACTAAGACAGAAGTTAATTAAAGCACATTTTGACATTTTAGTCTACTGCAGCTTTACTGGGACAATGGTCCTGGGCCGTGAGAATATGACAGTACACCCCGACTTCTCTGGGATGACACCACTTTCTCAGTCAGAAGACTCAGCTATTGCAACATGCTCTTTTTTCTTTGTTTTTGTTTTGTTTTTAATTCCCCCTTAGAAACAATCCATTTGGGTTCATTATATGACCATTTATTAGTCTGGGGCATTATCCTTGTTTGTGACTACAATGAAGTCATTCTAGGCTGGGTCGGCTGTAAGTCACTAAGAGATCTTTCAGCTGCTCAGTGAGCAGGCAGTGCAAAGGTCACAGTAATATTTTAGGCCCCAACTCTCCCCAAGGTTATGGTGAATTTTCATGCTAGCCATCAAGAAGATTAATTCAGCTTTGGTTTTTCTGACAGCTTACCATGCAGCAATATCAATAGGCTGAACTTTTAAAAATGTTGAGTTTATATTATCAGGAAGAGTTCAGACTTGCTAAGTGTGTGAGCTAAGCATACCTACCACTGATCCCATGAGAAACATGCCAACTCTCCAAATCTCAGCTAGTACCTGCTTCCGTTCTCACACTCCGACAAAGGGAGCTGCTTTCTTATTTTGTCTGGCTTTATGATTATGTAGATGGAGTTATACACAGTGTTATTATTTTGTGTCTAGTTTCTTTTATTTTTCATGCTGTTTATCATGCGTTGTATTTGTTTCTTTTACTGCCGTGTGGTGCTCCAACAACTTATTCATTTTACTTTTAACAGACATTTGGGTATTTTTCTTTCAGAGAAGGGCATGGCTATTAATATTTTGTTAGGAAAACTGCCATAGTTAAAGCACACACACACACACACACACACTTCTGAATACACCATACAACTAGGAGTAAGATTTCTGGGTCATAGACTGTATGTATGTTCACTGTCCGTAGGTACAGGTTCCAGATCTAGAATCAATAACCAGTAGAAAATATTGAAGTTTTCAGCTTGTTTCTATGTAATTTTGACTTTAAACTATAAAATAAATTTTTTGGTTTTTTGTTTTTTCATTTTTTATTAAAAATTTACTTTTCATTTTACATATTAAACTCTGTTCTCCCTCCCCTTCTCCCGCCTCTCACTTTCCATCCCCCATCCACTCCTCAGAGGGGTTAAGCTTTTCCTTGGGGAGTCAACAAGGTCTAGGACACCAACTTGAGCCCCTCCTCTCCTCCCAACCCCAATTTTAAGGCTGAGCAAAGTATCCCACCATAGGGAAAGACTCCAAAAAGCCAGTTTATACACCTGGAATAGGTAATGGTTCGACTGCCAGTCCCCACCCTCCTGCCAAACAGATCAAGCCACATAACTGTCAATCACATTAAGAGGGTCTAGTTCAGTCCCATACAGGTTCCCCAGCTGTCAGTCCACAGTCCGTGAGTTCCCACTAGTTCAGGTCAGCTGTCTTTGTGGTTTTTCCCATCATGATCTTGACCCCCCCCCCCACTTGCTCACATGATCCCTCCTTCCTCTCTTCAACTGAACTCCAGGAGCTCAGCCCAGTACTTGGCTGTGGGTCACTGCATCTGCTTCCATTAGTTACTGGATGTAGGTTCTATGATGACATTAGGGTAATCACTAATCTGATGAAAGGGGAAGACCCTTTCAGGCACCCTCTCCACTATTGCTGGGAGTCGTCACTGGGGCATCGTAGATTACTGAGAATTTCTGTAACACCAGGATTCTCCCTAACCCCATAATGGCTCCCTCTATCAAGATATCATTCATTACTCTCTCAGTCTGTCCCTTCCTCAACTCTTGATCCCTAATGTTCCCATCCTCCATCCCCTCCCTTCTATTCCTCTCCCAGTTTACCCAGGAGATCTTAGCTGGTTTCCTTCCTAGGGTCCTCCATGTGTGTCCCTCTTAGGATCCCTCTTTTTACCTAGCTCCTCTGGGGTTGTGGATTGTAGCCCACAATTGGTTACCCTTTGCTTTTACATCTACTATCAATTATGTATGCATGCTTTTTCTGGTTTTTCAAGTCTGTGTAGCTTTGGAGCCTGTCCTAGAATGCACTCTATGGACCAGGCTGGCCTCAAACTCATAGAGATCTGCCTGCCTCTGCCTCCTGAGTGCTGGGATTAAAGGCATGTGCCACCATTGCCTGGCAAAAAAAAAATTTACAAGCTTTAAAAACCATTCAGCAATAAACAAATGCCTTTAGTAGTCAGGATTATATTATTGATACAGAAGCACAAAGGGAGGACTTTTACCACTCTAAGAATGAATTTGGAATTATACCAATGCTGTTGTACCATGTTCCCTACTAGAAACAATGTGTGTCTTCTAAGAAACAAATATAAGACTTCTGATCTTAATGTTTGAAATACCTGGATATGTCTTCTTTGATGTCATTTTGCTTAGTGTTTTCTTCCTTTTATTATTTATTCTAGGTTGTACTGGTCAGTGGACATCTGGACAGCTGGGATGTTGGGCAGGGTGCCATGGACGACGGTGGTGGAGCCTTCATATCATGGGAAGCACTCTCACTTGTTAAAGATCTTGGTAAATATTTAGAAAGTCTTTAACCAAGTCTTGAGGGTCTCAGTAATGACGTGTTAACTCTCTATATAAACTCCATAATGGGTTCATTTTTGTGGCGTGTTCAAAGATTCTCCTGTGGTTTATATTTTTTTTCTCAGTTTTCTCCCAGGATAGAATTATTCAGAAATTTTTATTCAAGTGTACTGCAGACATCTGAAGTACCAAATATTATTGTTATCCACTGAGGAAAATGAACAAGCAAATAAAACCAGAACAAATGTAACCACATAGTTGGAGACTGTATAAGACCATGGCTAAAAGCTGTGAAAAATCAACTTCTCTCCACTTCCTTATCTTCTCCTCTTAAGATAGCACCAAGCTGTGAGAATAGTGGAAACGTCTGTCAGTTTTCTATAGAAATCAGAGTGTGTTAGTGATAAAAGAATGATTCCCATAACCACGGTAGGAATCCAGTTTGAGAAACTGGATCTAGATATGGCTGAGAAGAACAGGCATTAAAAGACATGGCTAATAGCAAAAGTAGCTTCTTTTGATGACCATATATGCAAATAAAGTGTGTACATTTACTGTTGATGTTCTGGTCAAAAGGGTACATATGGAGTGTGATTACAAACAGCAGAATAGTCTGATCAAGAGTTCCCTGTCTAAACCAGACATCAGCAGGCAGTCCTGGGTGGTAGCAGAAGAATAAGTTCTCTTTTAGATGGCATGGAAGTAAAAAAATTTATTGTTTATTTAAGCATGAATTGTAATAAGATTTTTCTTTGGGATACTAGCTCACAAATAATGACATAGAGACTTATTAATTATGAAATCTTGGTCTTAGCTTAGGCCTGTCCCACTAGCTCTTATAACCTATATTAACCCATATTTTTATTAATCTACATTCTACCATGTGACGTTACCTCTCTTACATCTTGGATCTCCTATTTCCTCTCTCTGTCTCCCATGTATCTAGATTCAGCCTTCTCTTCATTTCTGTCCCCAGAAATCCTGCTTCTACCTCCTGCCTCGCTATTGGCTATTCAGCTTTTTACTACACCAATTACAGCAATACACATTCCCTTTTTGTCTAAATAAAAAGGAAAGATTTTAACTCTAATAATTTTCTTCTCCTACTTCCTCCTCTCTCTGCCTGAAAGTCCCACTTATACCTCCTGCCTAGCTATTGGTTTTTAGATCTTTATTAAACTAATCACAGAAATATATCTTCACATAGTATACATATATCTCACAACAGCATATGTCTCTAAACTCAAGATTTCCTATAATTTTTTATAGAGTCTTCTAGTCTCTACATAGGTAAATTAAAAATTACTTATCTGGGATGCATTCTAGTTGGTAGAATGTCTGACTAACATGCATGAAGACATTGGTTCAATCCCCAGTGTAGCACAAATAATAAAAACCCAGAGACAGAAATTGGGGAAATTTCTGAAAACCAGAAAAGCAAAGCAACTAAGCGACTAGTGAAATCTTACCTCTACCAAACCTGGGCAACCCCAGATTAAGCTGACCAAACAGACTAAGCCTCTCCTCCCATTTTGTATTCCCTCTAGTACTGAGATTAAAGGCATGACTCCTGACTACTGGGATTAAAGGTGTGTGCTACCACTGCCTGACCTTTAGTGGCTTAGCTTTGCCCTTCTGATCTCTAATCAAGCTTTATTTATTAAAACATAAATAAAAAATCATTATCCCCAACAATTCATAAAAATGGATATGGTGGTGCCTACCTGCCATTGTAGTAATTGAGAAATAAGTGCAAGCAGACCAAGAATTCAGGGTCATCCTCAGGTACATAGTGAGTTCAAAGCCAGCCTGGGCTACATGAAACTCCATCTCAAAAAGCAAATATTGCTGGTCTTCCTAACAGAAGATTGACAAAATGGTCTTATTTTATATTAAAATGGTGCAGTATTTTTATTTTTATCTTACTTGTGGTTTTAAGTGTAGAACTGAAAAACCATTTTGTGATACTTTATGTATTTTCCAACCTTAGCACTATCGACATTTTCAGATTGTGGTGGGGGTTTTTATAAGATCCCCAGACTCTGCCCACTACTTGCAATTATCATCCACTACAATCCCCCAAAACTGTAACTTGAAAATGTCTCTAGATATTGTCAAATATCCTTGGATTGGAAGGTGAGAACAAATGTTCTTTTTTAAAAGACACAGAAGTAAACAATAAAGTATCTCTAGATAACCTGACACAGGATCTTTTGGAAAAAATAATTAAAGAAACTAATTGGAAATCTTGAATTGCACATTCTTAGCAGTCCGTCGTCATCATCATTGCCATGCATGATAGAAAAGATACACTGAGCAGCCGCCATGTAAAGTCCTTTGTAGATGCCAGGCACACAGGGAGGATTAGGGTATGCTCTCTGTTTTGAGAGCCTTGATCCAGAGCTGGAGATCTCCACATTTGCCTACAGGCATTGCTGTGAGCAGAGAAAGTGTTTGAATGACTAATTTTACAACTGGGCCAGGTTCAAGAGAGAAAATGCTCAATAAAATCCAAATGTATACCTTCAGAGAAGGTCTAGATTTTATGTGGAGTCCTCCCTCATTCCTATTCCTTGGTGGTCTCTCCCTTTCCCTCTCAATCCAGAACAAAATGGTTGGGGGAAAATATGCAGAAATCAAGCATTCGTTCTTACAGAACACAGATGTTTATTCTGGAAATTAATTTTATTTCAATGTGTTTCACCAATTTGATGGAAATGGATTGGTGGAATAAAAAAGAAACTAGTTCATCTGAATTGTGCTTTAGGTCACTCTGTTCTACAGACTGTACTTTCCTGGCCTTGAACAGATCATCTGAACACTCTGCACTTCGTTCTCTTCCTCCGTATTCAATTATAATCTTCCAGGGTATTTTATTTGCTCTAGATTGAAATGAAAACTGGGTATTCTCTGCATATTGACTCTCTGTGGTCTGGTCCTCAGCATGGACCCCTAAATTGCTGTTAATTGATTTCCATTTAATTTCATAGATAAATGTCAAACAACATGCAGAGATGAATGAAGTATCTATAGTACCAACTCTGAAAATGCGGGTTACAGTTTTTGTTGTTGTTGTTGTTTGGATGGTTTTTTGTTGTTATTGTTGTTGGTTTGGTTTGGTTTTGGTAACTATTGATCCATCTTTTAAGTTCATAGTTTAATCTCTGAAAGATTTCTGAAAATTTCTATGAACATATAACTTAAACTACAAAATAGAGAGCAGTGTTTCTTTTTAGCATGTGTTGTGAGACAGCATCAACATACTGTTAAAAACACAGGACACTGATCTGGGCATGGTGCTCCACACCTTTAATTCTAGCATTAGCAAGAGGCAGAGGCAAGTGGATCTCTAATTTAGAGATTATCCTGCTGTACAGACCAAGTTTCAGGACAGTCATTGCTACACACATGCACACACACACACACACACACACACACACACACACACACACTAAACAAAAAAACCTGTCTTGAAAAAAAACCCACAGGAAACTGGAGCTCGACAACCTTTATTGTTCATACCTCTAATCCCCACCTTCCTAGTTATCTAACTTTAACCTTTGGTTATTTTATTTGACTTTTTGTGTCTCAGTTGATCCATCTAGGAAATAAAGATAACAATAGTTTCTATTTCTCATGCTTGTTTTGAAAATTAAATGAAGCATTAACCATTCAATTTACAACAGGGCCTAACCCAGCCCAATCTCTCCATAAATGTTATGTTTTATGACTTAATAAGCATGGCTCTGAAAAACACTTTAGTACAAGAGAAGTTGATGTTTTTTTTAACCTATTGCCCCATTAATGACCACTCTGCCTTCTTGATATTTTGGTTATAATAGTGCAATTCTAGAGTCAGCCACCATAGTTTAACTAACAGAATCTTTCCCTTTGCCTTTTAAGATACCATTTCTGGTATAATGGAAGCCTAAAGACTCCTTTACACTTCCTATTTTTATATGAAATTATTGTGTCTTAGATGTCTTCTGATCTATGTAGAATTTAACAATTGACTTTGAATTTTCTGTTGGTAGATTACCTATGTGTTTTAACATGCAGGTCGGGATCCAGTGTGTGACTTACTAGCTCTGAATGTGCACCAGAAATTCTAGATGAGCTTAGATGAGAATGGAGTACATAGGAGAGCATTGCTTAGCATATTTGAAATTCCAAGTTTATCAAAAGCATCACCAAAACGAAAGGAAAAGAAGCAGTAAAACCTGAGACCCTCTCCCCCAAAATGGGTTCATAATTATATTACTTAATTACATCGAGGCTAAATTGTTTGATTATGAAAGCTCTGTGGAAATCTTTTCTCAGGAAAAATGACACTCCTCTTGGATGCTCTTCCTTGGATGAGCTGTCAGGCAGCTTAGACACTGGAGTCCCTCAGTGCTTTGTTAATTTGAAGTGTTGGTCCAGTGGGGCTCTCTGATATTTGAGAACCTTTTTTCTAAGACTTAGCCTTCTACCATATTTTCCTTTGTCTTCCTACTTTACAACTCTTACAGATGCACTCTTTTGCCCAAGCCACCAGCTTAAATTATATTCAGTTAATCAAAAGACATTTGTGTTTTGTAAATATAATCAATCATTCCTAAGTAACCATCATCGGCAGCTGTTTGCTGTGAAGTACTATTGAATCTCGTGTGTGTGTGTGTGTGTGTGTGTGTGTGTGTGTGTGTGTGTGTGTTTTACTGGATGTGAAGCTGTTTATTTGAGTTGTCATTTCCTGGAACATTCTGGTGTCAGTGGACAAAACTTGAGACCAAAACTGCAATATTTAACAGTGCTCATTTGTCATTCAAAAAGTAAAGCGTCTCCTACTCCAAAATTCTTCCAGTTTTATCATTTTCTATGAAGTTGGAATTTGTGGATTTTGATTCTAAAGAAATGAAAGAAAAGGAAGGGAGAACATTACCTGGCTATTGAAATGTGAGACATTTGAGAAGCACACATCTAAAATATGAAGTGTGATCATCCTGGTTGTGATTATTACCAAGCATGAGAGGCTGCTCTTAAAAGATATTTATTCGTGTGCTCCTTTGCTCACTCACTTAACAAGTGTTTGATGTGCTGATAGCCTGTCATATTCTACATGCCTGGACCAAAGAGGAAGGAGACACAGACCTTGACATCCTTGAAGTAGAAGAGATACTTGATTCCAAAGCAGCCATAACATTGCTTCAAACACTCCCTAACTGTGATGTGTGCAGTTGACTTTGGATACATGCCAAGGGAAGGGTGTAGGCAGTTTGTTTGGCTGGGCAGAGCAACCTCAACATGGTGATTCTTGCATTCTTGAGCTTTGTTCAGTAAAGACAAATAGGAATTCCTGAAGTACAAGAGGACAGAGTCAGGAATTCTCAGCAGCAATGCATATGTTAAAGGGAGGAAGGTGTGGTCAGGAAAGTCTTGGGATGGAAAAACAAGGGCTGCAGAATGGCAGGAGATGTACACTTTCCCCTTGATATGTCTGCAAAATGTCAAGTTCTTGTTAAATATGCATGTCTTCTTCTTGTAAGAAAAATGTTTCCAATGAGGGAGGGGGACTTGGTTGGGGGAGGGGGGGGAATGGGAGGCGGTGGCGGGGAGGAGGCAGAAATCTTTAATAAATAAATAAATTTTAAAAAAAGGAAAAAAATTTTAAAAAAAAGGGCTGGAGAGATGGCTCAGCCGTTAAAGGCTAGGCTCACAACCAAAAATATATAAAAAAAAAAAAAGAGACAAAAAGAGGGGGGAATTCTTGATATGGCTATTAGATTGAATACTTTGCTGATATAACTAGTAAGTAAGGAGTGGGGAGGGTGAAAGAGGAATGACCAGGCCTTTCTGACCCAGAATATTCCAGTGAAGATAGTCAAATACATGCCAAAGTATTGGTTAGGTTAGAGTCTTATGCAGCCTTCTCCAGTGCAAAGGCTGTCTCAGAAATGAAGGCACAGATGAGGACATGTTCTTTCCCCAGGTTCTTGTCAGGGCTGCCCTGGAAAAGCTCCAGGAAATCTAACCCAGTGTGATTGATGTAAGGAAATAGCAACTCCCCATGAGGTGAAAGTCATTTAAATCGAAGGACTAGAGATAGAGGGGGCCTTGAGCTCATATAGGGACTGCCTCACACCTAGAAAAGAGATAGCACTTGGAATGGCACTCATCCCAAAGTGCCAGATCCCTGGCTATACTATAAGTACCAAATATGTTTACTTAATGGTGTGATGTGCTAGCCATTCACTGTACACAACAGTGATTCTTCCCAGGTAATAGCCCCACGCAGGAGATAAAACTCCCGTGACAGCCACTGTACAGAAGAAGAAAGTAGAGTAAAGTTACATGGCCTACTCAAGGTGATGCAGCTGTCTGTCCTGAGGGAAATGTAAATCAAGTCCTTTGACTTTAATCCTAATCCTACTGGTAGGCACCCTGGAATGCTGGTTTACTGAAAGAGCATTCCCAGCCTGGTTCAAGGAACACTATCTCTGAGCCTGTCAAGAGATAATATACAGAAAAAGAAAAATTTATACTGTAAACAAATGGGTTAAGGAAACTCCCTCTTAGTAATTTCTTTTTTCAACAAAGTCATTTGATGAAAGAATGTGTTTTGAGCACACTATCCTGAAAATGATGACTCAGATGTCCTTTATGGGGCTAAAATCCAATGAATTAGATCTGTTTTCATTTTATGTGTTCTGGCAACCTTTAGGACCATGTGGAGGTTCCATAACTGGCCTGTAAAGGCCATACCTAAGCAGCTCTTGTTCTTCCCCAAAAGAAAACTTTGCCTGATGTGTGGCTCCTTAGCCATACTTTCCCAGTTTGTTTTATTTAAAATAAATAGAATATTACTATTGAAATATGTTAAATCTTCCTTCTGCCATGTTTTTCTGTGAATCTTAGTTTTTCTACAGGAAATTTTTATCTTAAAACATTTCAGGAATTCTGTCTATTCTTGCTTTAGATTCTCTTTTTCCACAATTATTTTATGAACAAGAGATAAGAGACCAATGACCCTGGATCAAGAGTCCCATTGAAGTCACTGTTCTTTACTGCTTTTAGAGAACAATACAGTCACTTTATTTTTTTCTTTTTTATTATTATTTATTTATTTATTAAAGATTTCTGTCTCTTCCCCGCCACCGCCTCCCATTTCCCTCCCCTCCCCCAATCAAGTGCCCCTCCCTCCTCAGCCAGAAGAGCAATCAGGGTTCCCTGCCCTGTGGGAAGTCCAAGGAACCCCCACCTCCAACCAGGTCTAGTAAGTTGAGCATCCAAACTGCCTAGGCTCCTACAAAGCCAGTACGTGCAGTAGGATCAGAAACCCATTGCCATTGTTCTTGAGTTCTCAGTAGTCCTCATTGTCCGCTATGTTCAGAAAGTCCGGTTTTATCCCAGGCTTTTTCAGACCCAGGCCAGCTGGCCTTGCTGAGTTCCCAATAGAACATCCCCATTGTCTCAGAGTGTGGGTGCACCCTTTGCGGTCCTGAGTTCCTTGCTTGTCCTCTCTCTCCTTCTGCTCCTGATTTGGACCTTGAGAATTATGTCCGATGCTCCAATGTGGGTCTCTGTCTCTGTCTCCTTTCATCGCCTGATGAAGGTTAATATTCAGGAGGATGCCTATATGTTTTTCTTTGGGTTCTCCTTATTTAGCTTCTCTAGGATCACTAATTATAGGCTCAATGTCCTTGGTTTATGGCTAGAAACCAAATATGAGTGAGTACATCCCATGTTCCTCTTTTTGGGTCTGGCTTACCTCACTCAGGATAGTGTTTTCTATTTCCATCCATTTGCATGCAAAATTCAAGAAGTCCTTGTTTTTTATTGCTGAGTAGTACTCTAATATGTATATATTCCATACTTTCTTCATCCATTCTTCCATTGAAGGGCATCTAGGTTGTTTCCAGGTTCTGGCTATTACAAACAATGCTGCTATGAACATCGTAGAGCACATACTTTTGTTGTATGATAAGGCCTCTCTTGGGTATATTCCCAAGAGTGGTATTGCTGGGTCCAGGGGCAAGTTGATCCCGAATTTCCTGAGAAACCGCCACACTGCTTTCCAAAGTGGTTACACAAGTTTGCATTCCCACCAGCAATGGATGAGTGTACCCCTTTCTCCACAACCTCTCCAGCAAAGGCTATCATTGGTGTTTTTTATTTTAGCCATTCTGACAGGTGTAAGATGGTATCTTAAAGTTGTCTTGATTTGTATTTCCCTGATTGCTAAGGAAGTTGAGCATGACCTTAAGTGTCTTTTGGCCATTTGAACTTCTTCTGTTGAGAATTCTCTGTTCAGCTCAGTGCCCCATTTTATAATTGGGTTGATTAGCCTTTTACGGTCTAGTTTCTTGAGATCTTTATATATTTTGGAGATCAGACCTTTGTCAGTTGCGGGGTTGGTGAAGATCTTCTCCCAGTCAGTAGGTTGCCTTTGTGTCTTAGCGACAGTGTCCTTTGCTTTACAGAAGCTTCTCAGTCTCAGGAGGTCCCATTTATTCAATGAGGTCCTTAATGTCTGTGCTGCTGGGGTTATACGTAAGAAGTGGTCTCCTGTGCCCATGTGTTGTAGAGTACTTCCCACTTTCTCTTCTATCAGGTTCAGTGTGTTCGGACTGATATTGAGGTCTTTAATCCATTTGGACTTGAGTTTTGTGCATGGTGATAGATATGGATCTATTTTCATTCTTCTACAGGTTGACATCCAGTTTTGCCAGCACGATTTGTTGAAGATGCTCTCTTTTTTTCCATTGTATACTTTTAGCTCCTTTATCGAAAATCAGGTGTTCATAGGTTTGTGGGTTAATGTCAGGGTCTTCTATTCGATTCCATTGGTCGACTTCTCTGTTTTTATGCCAATACCAAGCTGTTTTCAATACTGTAGCTCTGTAATAGAGTTTGAAGTCAGGGATGGTAATGCCTCCAGACGATCCTTTGTTGTATAAGATTGTTTTGGCTATCCTGGGTTTTTTGTTTTTCCATATAAAGTTGATTATTGTCTTCTCCAGATCTGTGAAGAATTTTGATGGGATTTTGATGGGGATTGCATTGAATCTATAGATTGCTTTTGGTAGAATTGCCATTTTTACTATGTTGATCCTCCCAATCCAGGAGCAAGGGAGATCCTTTCATTTTCTGGTGTCCTCTTCAATTTCTTTCTTCAAAGACTTAAAGTTATTGTCAAATAGATCTTTCACATCTTTGGTCAGAGTTATCCCAAGATATTTTATGCTATTTGTGGCTATCGTGAAAGGTGATGCTTCTCTAATTTCCCTCTCTGTTTCCTTATCCTTAGTGTATAGGAAGGCCACTGATTTTTTGGAGTTGATCTTGTATCCTGCCACATTACTAAAGGTGTTTATCAGCTGTAGGAGTTCTTTGGTAGAGTTTTTGGGGTCGCTTGTGTATACTATCATATCATCTGCAAATAACGAGAGCTTAACTTCTTGTTTTCCGATACGAATCGCCTTGATCCCCTTATGTTGTCTTATTGCTATTGCTAGAACTTCAAGCACTATATTGAAGAGGTATGGAGAGAGTGGACATCCTTGTCGTGTTCCTGATTTTAGTGGGATGGCTTTGAGGTTTTCTCCGTTTAATTTAATGTTAGCTATCGGCTTGCTGTAAATAGCTTTGATTATATTTAGGTATGACCCTTGTATCCGTAATCTCTCCAAGACTTTTATCATAAAGGGGTGTTGAATTTTGTCAAATGCTTTTTCAGCATCTAATGAAATGATCATACGGTTTTTTTCTTTCAGTTTATTTATATGGTGGATTACATTGATAGATTTGTGTATGTTGAACCAGCCCTGCATCTCTGGGATGAAGCCTACTTGATCATGATGGATAATATTTCTAATGTGTTCTTGGATTCGGTTTGCCAGTATTTTATTGAGAATTTTTGTGTCGATATTCATGAGTGAGATAGGCCTGTAATTCTCTTTCTTGGTTGGGTCTTTATGTGGTTTTGGTATCAGGGTAACTGTAGCTTCATAAAAGGAATTTGGCAATGACTCTTCTGTTTCTATATTGTGAAATACATTAAGGAGTATAGGTATTAGCTCTTCTTGGAAGTTCTGGTAGAATTCTGCATTGAAAACATCTGGTCCTGGGCTTTTTTTGGAAGGGAGATTTTTGATAACAGTTTCTAGTTCTTCGCGACTAACAGGTCTATTTAGATCGTTCACCTGGTCTTGGTTTAGCTTTGGTATATGGTACTTATCTAAAAAATTGTCCATTTCTTTTGCATTTTCTAGTTTTGTGGCATACAGGCTTTTGTAGTAAGATCTAATGAGTCTCTGAATTTCCTCTGTATCTCTGGTTATGTCCCCCTTTTCATTTCTGATCTTATTTATTTGCATGTTCTCTCTCTGCCGTTTAATTAGTTTGGATAGGGGTTTGTCGATCTTGTTGATTTTCTCCAAGAACCAACTTTTTGTTTCATTGATTCTTTGGACTGTTTTCTGCGTTTCTATTTTGTTGATTTCTGCCCTCAGTTTGATTATTTCCAGTCTTCTACTCCTCCTGGGCGCGTCTGCTTCTCTTTTTTTCTAAAGCTTTCAGGTGTGCTATTAAGTCTCTGATGTATGCTTTCTCTGTTTTCTTTAAGTGGGCACTTAGTGCTATGAACTTTCCTCTTAGGACTGCTTTCATAGTGTCCCATAAGTTTGAGTATGTTGTCCCTTTATTTTCATTAAATTCAAGAAAGACTTTAATTTCTTTCTTGATTTCTTCCTTGACCCAGGTGTGGTTCAGTAGTTGACTGTTCAGTTTACATGAGTTTGTCGGCTTTCTGGAGGTAGGATTGTTGTTGAATTCTAACTTTAATCCGTGGTGATCTGATAAGACGCAGGTGGCCACTGATATTTTTTTGTATCTGTGGAGGCTTCCTTTGTTTCTGAGTATGTGGTCAATTTTCGAGAAGGTTCCATGAGCCACAGAGAAGAAGGTATATTCTTTCCTATTTGGGTGGAATGTTCTATAGATGTCTGTTAAGTCCATTTGCTTCATTACCTCCAGTAGTTCTCTTACTTCTCTATTAGGTTTCTGTCTGATTGACCTGTCCATTGCTGAGAGAGGTGTATTGAAGTCTCCTACTACTAGTGTGTGTGGTTTGATGTCTGCCTTGAGTTTTAGTAATATTTCTTTTACATAAGTGGGTGCTTTTATATTAGGGGCGTAGATATTCAGGATTGAGACATCATCCTGACAAATTGTTCCTGTTGTGAGTATAAAGTGTCTATCTCGATCTCTTCTGATTAATTTTAGTTTGAAGTCAGTTTTGTTAGAAATTAATATGGCCACACCTGCTTTTTTCTTAGGACCATTTGCTTGATAAGCCTTTTCCCAGCCCTTTACTCTGAGTAGGTGCCTGTCTTTGTGGTTGAGATGTGTTTCTTGCAAACAGCAGAATGTTGAATCCTGTTTTTGTATCCAATCTCTTAGCCTTTGCCTTTTTATAGGTGAATTGAGACCATTAGTATTAAGTGATATTAATGACCAGTGGTTGTTTACTCCGGATATTCTTATTGTTTTTGGAAGTAGAATTTGTGTGTCTCCCTTCTTTGAGTTGTGCTAGTGAAGGGTCGCTAGATGCCTCAGTTATTGTAGGCAGTGTTGGCAATGTTGGATTCCTTGGGTTGTGATTTTCCTTCTATTACTTTCTGTAGGGCTGGATTCATGGCTGCGTATTGTTTAAATTTGTTCTTATCCTGGAATGTCTTGTTTTCTCCATTTATAGTGAGTGAAAGCTTGGCTGGGTATAGTAGTCTGGGCTTACATCCATGGTCTCTTAGCTTCTGCAGTACTTCTATCCAGGACCTTCTGGCTTTCATGGTTTCCATAGAGAAGTCAGGTGTAAGTCTGATCGGTTTACCTTTATAAGTTACTTGGCCTTTTTCCTTTGCAGCTCTTAATATTCTTTCTTTAACCTGTATATTTTGTGTTTTGATTATTATATGGCGAGGGGATGTTTTTCTTTGATCCAGTATGTTTGGTGTTCTGTATGCTTCTTGAATATTCAAAGGAATATCTTTCTTTATGTTGGGAAAGTTTTCTTCCATAATTTTGTTAAAAATATTTTCTGGGCCTTTGAGCTGTGACTCTTCTCCTTCTTCTATTCCTATTATTCTTAGGTTTGGTCTTTTTATTGTGTCCCATAATTCCTGAATATTTTGTGATGAGAATTTGTTGGCTTTGCAGTTTTCTTTTATCAGTGTATTTATTTTCTCTACGGTGTCCTCAGAATCTGAGATTCTTTCTTCTATTTCTTGTATTCTATTGATTATGCTTGTTTCTGTAGGCTCTGCTCATTGACCTATATTTTCCATATCCAGCTGGTCCTCCTTTTGTGTTTTCTTCCTTGCTTCCATTTCAGTTTTCAATTCTTGAACTGTTTCTATTACCTGTTTGATCGTTCTTTCTTGGTTTCCCAGGGTATTATGTACGTATTTACTCATTTCTTCAAATTTTTGGTTATACTTCTCATCCATTTCTATAAGGGCATTTTTCACATATTGTTTAAGGGACTCTATTGCTTTCATAAAGTCAATTTTTTTCCACTTCTTCTGTGTTAGGGTGTTGAAGACCTTCTGTTGTAAGATCATTGGGTCCTGGTGTTTTCATGCTGTTTTTCAGATTATTGGGTGAATTCTTGCGTTGGCGCCTGCCCATCTCCTCCTATCGATGCTATCTAAGGGGTCTTTTAAAACTGGTTCAGGTTTCCCTGCTGGCCAGGGGCTCCTCTTACAAAATGCCCTCTCTCTGTTTCCTGGTTCCTGCCGGGGGCCAAGATCCCTCTCGCCCCTCAGAAGGGTCTTCAGGAATAGGACCCAGCTCCTCCTTTGCAGGGACCTCGCCAACCAAAGGCCTACCTCTTTGATTTAATTGTAGTAGGGCGATCTGCTCTTGGTGTTGCGCGCGGGTTCCGGCCACCTCAATACAGTCACTTTAAAGTGCTACAGAAAATCATCTTATTTAAAGTTATTAAAAAAGCCTCTCATCATTCATTTTAACTTTTGTTTATTTAATTTTTAATATGTAGATGGTGGTTTGCTTTTTTTCTGAGAAAATTTTGGTCTTGCCTTTTCATAATTGTACTTAATGAAGCAAATGCCCATAACAATTGAGGAATTAGAAATGTCAAAAGTGTTTCAACCCTTTTTCTTGTTTCCTCTTTTTGGTCACTTCTAAAAATGGGTTCATGGTCATAAGGCATGTGTGACTCTTCCTCATGTACTTTTGAGGGAACTTCTTGTTTTTTCATTCAATATCTTCCCTATTGTGGGAGGTTACATAGTGTCTGGCTTTCACATAAGACCATGGAAAATATATTTTTAAGGCTAGAAATTGCTGAGAACGTGTTCTGAGATTCAAATTCATTTGCAAGTTTCACTAGCACACTTGGCGTCCTTACATCTCATTCAGCTGAAAAGGCATTTCTGCTGGCGTATACAGAAAGACAGCTTATGTATGCGTTGATCTGTAGGATGTGTCCATGGGATAAAATAAGATTTGTTTAACATGGCTCTTTTAGATTGCCATTTGCCTTGTAGTTTGGATGTGGTGTGGGAGAATCTGTAGTCATTTTAAAGCTATAGGCTATCTGAATGTTGCAGTTATTATTTTAGCATTTGATTAGAATACCATTTTAGTGTACAAGTAAACATAATGGAGGCATCCAATTGCTCCCTTTCCAATAGAAAACCAGGGGGGACTGTGAGAGATTAAATCCAAGAGAATGGATTCAATTAATCCTCATTTTCTACAGTTTGCAATGGTAAAGGAAGCAATAGCTTCTTAGAGAAGAGGGGTCATAGACTACAACAATGTAGTATTACAATTAGTGTCTGAGTGAATTTTCTCCCACTCAGAATGGAGTGCGTGCAAACCTGACATGGATTTGTCTGGAAGAGCTAGATACCTCACTGAAACAGCATCATCAAATAGTAGGATGGCTTACAAGGAGGTTATTGTATTTTAGTGATTATGTCATAAGAGACACATTAAACAGAGAGAACACAGTTCCTTCTGCTCAGAGCTCATGGTCTAAGAACAATGGCTCTATATGGGACATTGAACTAAGTCTCAAAAAGGTAGGTGTGGGAGAATAAAGAATAAAATTAGAACTCTTGTAAGCCTGTAGTTTAAGGGGTGAAGGATGTTTCTGTAAATCTGAAGCATTAGGTGAGCGAGAAGTGGTAGGATGTAGATCCAGTGAAAAACGTCAGCTTGTGAAGGCAGAACTGAACGCAAAGCTAAGTGTGAGGATGCTATAGGCAGCAGGAGCCTTTGATGATTGCTAAGTATGAGACTGGCATGATAGGACTTATTTCTAAAAGGAAAATTCAGGTAAGTTGTTTTTAAGTTACTGAGGAAGGCGTGAGTTTTCCTATCCTTTGCTCTTTGTCAATGACTTCCACCTAAGTAATTCTGTACATGGAAAGTTTGTATAGTCCTGTGGGAAAGATGGAACAAGAAGAGGCTGTGAAGGGTGGTGGAACTCTGCCACATCAGTTGTTTGTGATAGACAGAGAAAACCACCAAGGCAGAGAATATGGAGAATCTGGTGCTGTCTACAATTTATCTGCTAAGTTCTCAAGAAACCTTGGCTTTCAGAATTATCATGTCCGCAGGTTCAGGTGTTCTCAGAATCTCTTTGTAGGAGCCAGTCATGATAAACTAAATAGAAATAGACCACCAAAGGAAGTTCTTTACTTCCAACCATTAACACCTGCCAGTGTAGGACTCAGCCACGGATAAGTTTAAGGGAGGCCTGAGTCTCAGTAGTTTACCCTGAGGCAATACCTGATTGCAGGAAGAACCACAAACTGAGATTACGTGAGCATTATCCAAGAACAGACCATCCAAAGGGAATGCCTAACATTCCACCTGCTGTAGATAGGATCACCTGCCAGCACAGTCACCAAGACACCCCTAGACAAATGTGAGCCAATCAGAGGTCCTGATCCTTAGAAACCCCTCACCCCCACGTTTACTACTATAAAAACCCAACTCTAACTGATCTCGCGGCTCTCTGTTTATGCCAATATGTTGGACATACGGATAGACTGAGTTTGCAAACTTGTGTAGAATAAAGGCTCTTTGCATTTTCATACGGGACTCTGTCTACTTGTTGGTTTTTGGGGGACTTCGTGGATCTGGGCATAACGCTCTTCATATAAAGAAACCCAAGGAATTATGATGATCACTGATGCTTGTATCACTGTTCCTCTTTGCTTTCTGTGATAATGGCATCTTTTGAAAGGAATATATTTAAAGCATAATTGAAATTATTCCGAATTACCGCTTTAATAAATGTGTGAAAAATATAATGCATCAGTGTCTCAAAGGCTATATACCTGCTATATTTTCTATGGGCCATAGAACCACTGAGCCATCTCATTTCAGGCAAACATTAGAATGAAGAAACTTTTTATGAACTGCTTTGTACTAGAATTACTGTTTCTGAAGAAAAAAAGTATGGTTTTATATTTTATAGTTGAATAATTTTAAATGAAGTCATTTAAATATAATTTTTGCTAATACTAAAATCTTTGTAGAAAAAGTTTTCAGACACCATTGTCTTCATGAAATACAAAATATCTGTCCAGAGAACTCCATGTTTGATGTTTTCACTTTTTATGATCAAACATGAATTAAGCGTGGAGGAGAGTATACAATTAAATACTGCATATGTCCAATATGCCTGCTACCTGTTTTTTGTACTTCTGGCAATTCTCATTTGGCATAAAGACAGGAATTGCAATTCCTGTCTCTACTTCTTAAGATAAAGGCATTACATTGATGCTTCTATCAACTGCAGAAATAGAGTCTTTCTTATTCTGATGACTGCTTGTTCCTTTTATCTCTGTTTTCTTTTAAGCTAAGAAATATTCAAGCACTTAAATGACAGAGGATAATAAACATAGGCACATTTGCCTAATATAAGTGGTAAGAATTTGGGGTCCATGTTTCAGATACTTGCAGTAGAAGAGTTAAAACATGGCTAGAATCTATTTTGCACCTTTCCACCCTACTGTCCCCTTTTCTCTCTAACTGTAGTCCATGGTTATCCCTGGTCTGAGGTTGTTTTAACATATTTTTTTTGTAAATATACACAAAAGAGTATCATACTGTTTTATGCTTTTGAGCTTACATAAATGCTATTTTATAGTCAGATTTACTCTGTTTTACCTCCCTCTCTTATTGAGGTGAATGTTTGGTCCCTTCATAGCTGGTCTTCTTTCTACCATATTCTTTCTAATATACACAGTTGTATCCATAAATGCCTGGGATCATCGGGTTGGCTGCCTTCCACAAGTTTTAAATGGAGTAGCTATTGAGTTTAAATATGATGGAATTTTCTTTATGATTTCTTTTTTAACTCTAATTATTGCAGTTTTCTTTAAGTTTCTAAAAACATAATGTTAAATTATTAAATTCCACTTCTGTTGGGTAAAGGTTATAACGTGATCTCTAGAATCATGGTTTTCATCTTGTAGGTCATGACCCCTTGGGGTCAAACAACCCTCAAACAACCCTTTCACAGGGGTCACATAGCAGATAGCCTGCATATCAGATATTTACATTATGGTTCACGTAGCAAAATTATAATTATGAAGTAGCGATGACAATAATTTTATGGTTGGGGTCACCACAACATGAGGACCTGTATTAAAATGTTACAGCATTAGGATGGTTGAGAAGGTTGAGTATCAATTCTTTGGTATTTGTTGAGAGTTAATTTTGTCTTCTTACCTGGTCTGCTTTTCAAAACTGCATTGTGTTAACTTAGAAAAGATGGTATGTTAGCCTTCCTTTTCTGGAAATAATCTGACATCTGTTTATTACAGCAAACTTGATACTGTAACTCAACAAACTCATGTATAAATATTAGTGAATCTTTTTCTTTTGACCTATCAGATTTGGGGAGAAGCATATTTAATGTTCCAATGAGGATTGTGATGTTACAAATTTTATCTCCATGTGGTTTGAGACTTTATTGCTTTATGCATTTGAGTCTATAGCCCTTCCTAACTCTTAGAAATGACATTCTCTGCAAGTCTGTTTCATTATCTATAATTATCACAGAACCAGCACTCTCTTTTGGATAGCTTTTCTTTTTCTACTCTAGTTTCAACTTATCAAAATCATTGTTCTATAGTTGACTTTGATATAAACAGTGTCAAGTAAGATTTTTTAAAGAAAATCTCTAACCCGAGCTATCAGATAATAGGGAAGTTTGTTCTGTTTGCCCTCATTGTGCTTACTTACTGTTTTTGTAATTTTCCAACTTTTTTAAGTTAAAGTTGCATTTTTAAATCCCTTCTCCCTTTTGCTTAATTGGTTTACTTAATCCACTATCCATTTTCCTTCTATTATTTAAAAGTTTGTACATCTTTCTTCTGTTCTTCCATTAAAATATGTGAACATTTTATGTGCATGTGTTAATGAAATGAGACAGTAATCACAGATTGTTCCAGTATGTTCTTTCAAACACACACACACATCACCATATATTATTGTCAACTGGTAGTTTCCTTAGGCCTCCGTATACCTCCACAGGTACATTATTACTTGGTTATTATGGAGTGGTTTTTTTTTATCATTTCTGCACTGTTTTTTGTAAATATTTACTTTCCCTTTTTCTCAATTTCCACATGTGCTAATTGGAATTATAGTAGGATCTATCATAAATTTAGTTTGATAATTAAATGAGCTAGTTCAGTTCTTACTATGTAAGAATGAGTCCAAACTTCACTCTTATCTGGAGATTGCTCAGTTGTTTACTGACATTTTTATTAACTAATATTCCTTCCTTCTGAATCAGCAGTCGTCTTCCTAAAATGGACCCCACAGTAGTTCTGTAATAAATGCCCAGCTAATTTTAAAGTGTTTTTATTTTGCTGTCTTTGAATAATGTGTAATCAGATGTGACATTATAGATGAGTTACTTTTTCCTAGAATTAAGAACCTTTTGTGCTAATAGCTTGCACTTTCACCGGGATTTATTGGAGGGCTCATTTGTTTCTGTTTCTCCTCTCTTCTGCTTTATTTTGGTTCCTCCATCTGAGAGCTGAGCTGTTCTGTGGGGCAGGGGTTTGAGTAGGATTCAGCTGTGAGGAGTGCGATTAAGCTATGATGTAAGTAATTATCTCCTCAAACGTTTTCTGTCTTAGAAATCAAGTGTCTGGCCCTGTCTTCTAGCCCTTAGCTTTACTGGAAAATCTTCTTTATGACTTCCTACGTGATTTCCTCAGAACCAGCCTTTCATTTCATATTTCTCTTTAGTTGTGTTTCTAATCCTATTTAACATTTCCATTGAGATTTTAGATAAAATAGGTTTGAGATTCACAGAAAAGTTACAAAGTTTGCTCAGGGGTCTTCCATCCTGCACACCCGGGGCTCCCTGTTATTATCACAATGTGTTTGCTTCAATTAGAAAAAAAAACATGATGATGTGGAAGATTAACTAAAGCTTCTGTGGCTTAGTCAGAGTCACTTGGTTTGTAGCTAACAACAGCTTTTCTCTACTAATATCCCATCTAGGTACCACACTTCATCTAGTCACCTTGTCTCCCTGGATTCCCTGGGCTGAAGGGTTTCTTAGACCTTCTTTACTTTGGTTGATTGACGTTTCAAGGGGCACAAATCAATCCTCTTGACTGGGATTTGACTAATGGTCTCTGGGTTAAGACAAGCGGTTGTTTTTTAAGAAGATGGATAAAGTACCATTTTTATTACATTATATCAGTGGTATGTACTCTCAAGGTGACATCACACCTGGATGAGGTATGTTGCCCTTTAGTTTCATTCTTTTCCATTCTGTACTGCTTGGCAGGTGTGCAGGTTAGCAAAACTAAGCTCATGCACATCCTTATCAGCATCTATCTCTAGAATGTTTTCCTTCTCACAGAACTTCACAACTCCCTTTCTCCCCTGACTACCACCACTGAGTGATTTCCATCAAGTTTTAATGTAAACCAACATGGTCTGCTCTTACAGCCTTGCCATGTAACTTCTCTTCATAATCTTTGTTTCATGTAAACATTTTTTTTATTTTTCCATTCAAATATTTACACTTCCCTCCTCCTAGTCCCCTCCTTGCTTGAGAGAGGGCAGGGAACCCTGCCCTATGGGAAGTCCAAGGGCCTCCCCACTACATCCAGGCCTAGGAAACTGTGCATCCATATAGACTAGGGTCCCAAAAAGCCACAACATGCCATAAAAACAAGTCCCAGTGCCTTTATCAATGGCTTCTCAGTTAGCCCCCATTGTCAGCCACAATCAGAGAGTCCAGTTTGATCACATGCTCATTCAGTCCCAGTCCAGCTGGATTTGGTGAGCTCCCATTAGAACAGGCACGCTGCCTCAGATGGTGGACCAACCCCTCGCGGTCCTGACTTCCTTGCTTGTCTTCTCCCTCCTTCTGCCCTTCAACTGGATCTTGGGAGCTCAGTACATTGCTCTGATGAGGGTCTCTTTTTTTTCCCTAAGGAAACAAAACTCTTTCCCTTTGACCTGATGCTTGACATCCAGGGACTGTATCTGAAAAATCAGCACAGGCTGTCTTCTGTGATACCCAGTGTGTAACAGCAAAGAAGGGGTTGAGAAGGACTGAGAAAATCAAGACTATAAACACTAGCAATCCCTAACCAATCTGCCTTCTGCTCTCACTCATATTTCCAGTTTTTCTGTGTATGTTTTACAAAACTCTGTAAAAAATAAACACAAATATGTCAAATAGAATAATTTATTTCCACATATTTAATCATAAAAATGCATAATAATTAAAATCTCATATATCTCACAGTGACAATAATTATACTAATAAGTTGGTATTCTTCCAATCAAAAACAAATTAAGTTGGCCTATTAGATTACACAGAGATCATATAACTCACAGAGGCTTGATATTTCTGTATTTTATTTTAGATAATTTGAAACATGGTCCTAGATTCTTCCTAATGATCCAAGGTGTGGAGGTGCTAGCCTAAATGTACCAACTGAAGCCCTAGAGAGAGGAGGGTCCTTCTTGCCATCCTCTTTCCACATAAGGCTTGGCTGCTGGTGGCCCATCCAGCAACCGTTTTGTAGCCACTATATATCCCTCTTCTCTTGGGCAGCAGCATCTACAGAAATGGAGATGCAGTTCCTAAGAAGTCTAGGTGTAGGCATTGATTAGCATCCAGATGATGTGGTATAAGAGAAGGGCCACTTGTTTGTTCCGGCTTCCCAGAACCAAAATAATCACATAGAAACCATATTCGTTAAAACACTTCTTGGCCCATTAGCCCTGGCTTCTTATTGACTAACTCTTATATTAATTTAACCCATTTCTATTAATCTGTATATCACCACATGGCAGTGGCTTATCGGCAATGTTCTGCATCTGAGTCTGGCGGCTCCATGGTGTCTGTCTCTCTCTGACTCTGCCCTTCTTTCTTCCAGCATTCAGTTCTGTCTTCTCTGCCTACCTAAGTTCTGCCCTATCAACAGGCCAAGGAAGCTTCTTTATTCATTAATGATAATTACAGCACACAGAGGAGACTTCCACATCAGCGTTGTTCAGAACAACAGCTGAATATCACACAAAGTCATTTTATTGCTCTTTATTTTTGTGTCAGGTTAGAAAGTCCCATGTCAACAATGCAAATGTGTTATTGTATAGTTTATCAGTGCTTCTGCCTCCCTTTGGTGACTGAAACTTAAACAATCAGATTTCAGTTCATTTTTTTTTACCATGGTATTGGTTTATTCTTTTTATTTAATCTCATACAATACACTCCAAACACATCCTCCCCTCTCTTCATTCTTCCCAGCCCCTCCACCTTCCCTCCTTTCCATATCCACTCCTTCTCCATTTCCCTTTAGAAAAGAGTAGGCCTCCCAGGAATATCAATCAAACCCAACATAACAAGATGCAAGAAGACTAGGCACAAACACTTATATCAAGACTGGACAAGGCAACCCAGTAGAAGGAAAAGGGTACCAAGAGCAGGCAAAAGAGTCAGAAACATCCCTACTCCTACTGTTAGGAGTTCCATAAATAAATAAATAAATAAATAAGCAAACAAATCCAAGTTAAATAAACAACTATAACATATTTGCAGAGGACCTAGGTTAGACCCATGCAGGCTCTGTGATTGTCACTTCAGTCTCTGTGAGCTCCTATGACGCCTACTTAATTGAATCTGTGGGCCATGGTCTTCTGGTGTCCTCAGCCCCTCTGGCTCCCACAATCCTTCATCCTATTCTGTGGGGTTCGTTGAGCACCTAATCTTTGGCTGTGGGTCTCTGTATCTGCTCCCATCAGCTGCTGAAGGAAGCCTCTCTAATGACCACTGGACAAGACACCAATCTATGAGTACAACAGAATATCATTAGGAATATTTGTTTGTATTGTTTGCTTCTTGGCGGTCATGTTTGGTTCTACCCTAGGACTCTAGGCTATCCAGCGTCTGATTCCTGGGCAGCTCCATCTCATGGCACGGCCTCAAGTTTTGTTTTGTTTTTTTATATTCTTGCAAGATCATGACATAGGAAAAAAAATTACTCATTACTCTTGTTTTAAAGATTTTATTTTATTTTTAGTTATGTGGATTTATGTGTATCTGTGTGTGGGTATGAAGGCATGAGTACAGGTGTTTGCAAAGGCCAGAAAACAGCATTAAAATCCCTTAGAGCTGGAGTTATAGGCATTGAGTTGCCCGACGGGTACAGGGAACTGAACTCGGATCTTCTTCTTTGTCTTATTAACAGCTGAGCCATCTCTTCAGCTGCCTGATTGTCTCTTGCAGGTCAGTAAACAGGTCTCGCCTTCCCTATTTTTCTCAAGCTGCAATGCGCAACACTGAGAAATGAAACAGATCTTTGTTCCTGACCTAATGTACTCCTGGCAATCATACTTGGTCTTACTCTGAAGCCAGTGTGGCAACAAAGGGCAGTGAGTGGAATGGGAATCCCGGAGACCTGTAGAGATAGAGGGGAGGTTAGTTAGGAAGCAGTCAGGAGATGAGTCTTCTCTTTGTTACTTTACATAGTCAGAACTTAGCTTTAAAATGGACTTCACTGAGGGTATGAACAATATAGTTCTGTTGTATAGACCTTTGAATTACATTTCTAGACTTTATAAGTGCTACCCCAAAGGAGACATTAAGGGAAGGACAGGTAAATTATGTGAATGAAGATACTTAGGGTCTTTGAAATAGGGAGAATGGTATAGATATGAAGGTGATAATGGTTTTCTGTGCCCTCAAAGGGCTTGGAGTAGTAGTCTGAGTGGGCCAGGTGTGTATCAAACGAAAAACAAACCCATGGGTATTTTTGAATCCTCTTAAAGGGGCTGCTGCCTGCTGTGTGCATGAGAATACATTTCATGCTCCACTAAATATGCCATACTGTTGCACACTGCTGAGTCACAACATCTTACTCTTCATGTGCTCCTTTCAATCGTGATATTTGAACTTTTAGGCAATTTTAATTCTTGCATGTTTATACCCAACAGTGTAAAATTCAGGAATGTTTGTCGTTTTTGGTAGAGTTGACCTTACATGGCCTGGGTGCTTCAGGATGTGTGAATAAGGCAGGCTATGGGGAAATTTTGCTGTAGGGAGTACAGGAGCCACCAACAAGGGCTTTTAGTCTCTTACATATACAAAAAATAGTAAGAAAGAGTGTCTATGACCAAGGATAAGTGTAAGAGAGATGGTAAGGTAAACTCACACACAACCAAGTAGCTTGGAGCCCTGCCTAGAGAGGCATGTATGAGTGGAGTTACATGGGGCACACATATGAAGTCAGGAGGCAGCTCCATGGATGGCTATTCAACTTAGTCACCAAATTTATACTGTATTTGAATTTTTCTCTTTCTTTACTCATTCAGTCTTTATTTCATCATTTAATCTTATTTTTTCCTACCTTGGCTCCATCTTAAGAATCATACACAGCTGTTAACTCAAAACTTTCAGGCAGTCACCAGGTGCTAAAGTGGTAATTATTTCCTCTTAGAGAAGACATATCTCGTTTAATAATTTGTCAATATAGAGATCGGCTGTGGTTGAGGTGGTGAGTTTTCCTTAATTCTCCAAGAGCTATTAAAAGCAATGTAGTGGCACGAAGTGACTCCCCAGATGGAGTCACCCGTCAGTGTGAATTGTTGCACTCATCTTTGAGGTGCTATTTCTAGCCACCCTGTCTATCAGCAGCTGTGTACGGATTGCTTTAGATTTTAAAAATGTGCACAATTTGTTGATCTGTAGCCAGAGAATTCCAAGTGTGTTGTTTTAGGTCTGACCACTTCAGCCACAGGGCTGTTTGTGCTTTTCTGCCCTGGAAGTCAGATGGAATTTTTGTCAGGCTTTTTTCTTTTCACTCCCTGAAGGACAGACACAGAGAAAACAATCTTTTACATCTCCGCAGTGATACCAACTTCATCGGGTTCACATGTCCTCGGGTCAGTACAAATCTTCTTCCTTGTGCTTCTGATGTGCCAGAGCTTTTGTTTTCCTTCTATATCCCCCAGGCTGGAAAAATGCTCTGTGTGTAAGAAGATGGGCTACTTTGGATAAATGCCCTTCTGTTTCTCTTACCCTGTTCTTTCCTGCCTGAAACCCTGAGAAACATCCACCCTTGACAAAACCTTGGTCACTGACCACACAGTCTTAGGAAGCTTTCTCTCATGTGACTTAGTGGAAGAAGACGTACCATCAGCAGTTATAACCTTCAGAGGGTACTGGGAAAAGGAAACTTGAGTCATCCTGCTTTAGGTCATTGCATCTAGCAATCTTAAAATAATAAGATACTGGTAGACAGGAGAGACTCGCCACAGTTATGCAGAGTGGCCATCAAAATGCACCTTAGAAAATTTCAGTTTGTGAGCATGTGTGTCTTTAGTCTTTGAAGATTAATATTTTATGCATTCATTTTCTTTAAGAATAGATTTATACAAAAATATTCTTGTGAAATATTGGCTCTGTGTACAATGCCATGTTTGCTTTGGCTTTGAGAAGACTCAGGCACATTACCTGCTGTGTGAATTATATTCATGAGAGAAAGGCTCATGTCATGGCTTTCACATACCAATTCCTCTCATCTGCCAGGATATATGAATGACTCTCACAGAAGACAGGCCCTCTGCAGTCTCTAAATAAGGCTGCAACCGTGATCATGAAGTCTGGGTAACTGGTTTTATTGCATGTGATGTCAATGTGACTGGAAGTACATCCTTACTACTAAAATTATGGGCATGAGAACTTGATTTTCTCAAACTCCACTGCTGTAGTTTCAATGCTAAAAGATTCCCTGCCCCTCCCCCGCCGCAAGCCCTGTATCTAGAGAATGGTCCTACTAGATGAGATAACACCCTTATCAAGTAGAGCATAGTAAGAGGTCATGGGGAAAGGGAGGTATGGAGACCCAAGTCTCTTCTTTCTTTTTGATTCCTGCTCACACTCACTGCTCAAACACCATCTATCACCCCACCAGAGGCCCAAAGCAATGGATCCACCTGGGATTATGAGCCCAAATTAAGACTTTCTTCTGTATAAGTCCCTCTTATCTTTATGTCAATTATTATTATGTTTTAGTGAGGAAAAGCGGATATTAGCATCCACTAGTCTTCAATGGTGAGTCTTGGGATTAAAATAAGATAACAGGGGATCATCTACACCTCAAGGTAATCCACCCAGCTTCTTCCTTCTGAATTTCAAGCTGAAGACAATAGGACAGATTTCTGTTTGCTCTGTGTGTGTTGCTTCCCTGCTTCCTCCTGAACCTTTAGCCAGAAATCAAGTGTATTCTTTTGTCCCCAACAAATCTGAAGATAAAGTAGTCTCATTTGCCAAAGATGGAAGTGAATCTCAAGAATTTATAGAAACAATATGAAGCCCAAAGAAAATGTGGCTTACATAAGGACGTGACCTGAGTATGCACAGGCTTCTGGTTTACAGAACAGAATGCCCTGTAGTCCAACATGCCGTCTCACTCCCACTTCCCTCTTGATTCTTCACCAGTTGTTTGAGGTCTCCTCATTGTATCATGCATTTTGTCTTATCTCTTCCCTGGAAACAGAACAAGGGATAGTTCCTGTTAATGTTGGGAGAAATCTTCAAAGACCTTACTGATATGGACTTTGTCTGAATCTCTCCTTTAAGGAAGGGTCGAAGCCATAGGATGGAAATCTTGGCAGATGTTCAACACAGATATATGCTGGCCGGTATCAGCTGACCCCTGAGATAACCAGGTGTTCTAATATGGACCACAATTTTCCCAACCAAAGAAATATCTGTGAATCACAGTACAAAGCATGAACATGTTTTCTAGCTTGTTTTAAAGTACTCTGCCCCCATGTACAGTAAGTCCATAAGTTAAAGCAAGAGAGGATCCAAGGCCATTAGCCTCATACAATCACAGAATCAATGATAATGAATTTAGTCTTTTTTTGCACCCTAGGATGTTTTACCATATTCAACTGAGCAGTGTGTTGTTGTTGGTTTTTCTTTTACTCTTTGACTCTTTTGGGAGGCCTGCCACCCAGCTCCCAAATAAATCACACATGGAGTCTTATTCTTTCTTATAAATGCCCAGCCTTAGCTTGGCTTATTTCTTGCCAGTTTTTCTTAACTTAAATTATCCTGTCTACCTTTTGCCTCTGGACTTTTATCTTTCTTATTTCTGGATACCTTTTCTTATTCCAGTGTGTGACTGTGTAGCTATGTATCTGACCCCCGGTGTCCTCCTCTCCTTGTTCTTTTACTTCTTCCCCCTTTTTCCAGATTTCTATTTGTTCTTTTTCCCTGCCAGCCTTGCCTATCCCTTCTCCTGCCTCACTATTGGCAGTTCAGCTCTTTATTAGACCATCAAGTGTTTAAGACAGGCAAAGAATCACAGCTTCACAGAGTTAAACAAATGCAGCATAAACAAAAGCAACACATCTTTACATTGTTAAACAAATGTTACAGAGCATAAACAAATATAACACACTTCAAAATAATATTGTGCAATAGTATGGCTGACCCTGGTCATAAGTGAGTGACTTCCAAAGCTCATGCTATTTCTTTGTAGATGCCCCTCTGGTCTCAGTATCTGGCACACAAAGTGGTTGGTTTTGACCTTAAATAGACATGAACACTGAGTTTTAGAGAGAGATGACGCTTTGCTCAGGTTTCGAGACAGAAAGTTACAATCAAGTCAGCTTATTATATAATATGGATAATTAAATTGTCATCTTCATGAGCTGTTTTGATGAATCAGAAAGAAAATACATGCAGGATTAGAGAGCCCAAAATTCAACCACAAACAAGCATTCCATGGAGGTGAGTTTCTGTGACTTCCATTTCCTTTGTTTTCTATAATGCAAATTAAACCATGATGAAAAGTAGACGAATTAGACTCCCGCTTGGTAACGGCTCACCTGAAGGGCCTCCTTTCACTCTATCCATCTTTCAGACAGCCTGTTGTATGCACATCTCCTGGTAACACGAATTGGAGGGAGTAACATGACCTTCATTTGTTGACAGAGCACAGTGATGAATGTCTCAATTCAGGCAGGAATTGAATCTCTGTGGTGTAGGATGGCTCTGCTACCTGACTTGACCATACATCATCCACAGAAATTAACCCATCTTCACCACTGTCATTAGCATGGAAACAAGTGTCTGTTTAAAATCACCTTCAGATGAGAAGGATGAAGGCCCCACAAAGTGCCTATGGCAAATCCACTTCTGTAAGCACATTGCTGTTCACATGTTATAACTTGGCCACTTTGCTTTAAGATGCTGTATATGTTTGTGTATACATTTGTTTCTTAAATCAAAGTTGAACAGAAGCTAATGGCTTCATAGAAAAAGATAATGATTTCTAAATTAAAGAGCCAATGTTCTGTTTCACATCCATTCTTGTTCACTTTCATATGACTTGATGGGTCATCAAGTGTGTTAAATACAAAAATAATGATGTGGACTACATCTTTCACAGGTCCCATGGGTGATAGTAATATACCTTTGAAATCTCAAAAGCATTATCACTTACTGAAAAAACATAGACCATTGTAATTTAAAACAAAAATGAATTTGTTCACAAATGCAAACTATACCAACAAGATTTTGTTTTGTTCTTGTTGTTAAAGACAAAAATACTACTTTAGATTTTACTATTTTTAATACTGATAAATCAAATAATACTGATCAGTAGGTATTTGTAGATGTGATTTTTCTGTCCCACAGCCATTCAATCCCAAATAAACATACAAAGGCTTATATTAATTATAAACTCTTTGGCCTATTGTTCAGGGTTATTTTTCTTATTTTTGGTTTTTTTTTCTTAATTTTTTGGTTTTTTGAGACAGGGTTTCTCTGTATATCTTTGGCTGTCCTGGAACTCACTCGGTAGACCAGGTGGCATCAAACTCCTAGAGATCCTCCTGCCTCTGTCTCTTAAATTCTGGAATTAAAGTTGTGTACCACTACCGCCCGGCCTCTCTGACAACTAGTGTGGCTACTGGGATTAAAGATGTGTGCCACCACTACCTGGTCTATACGGCTGACCAGTGTGGCTGTTTTACTCTCTGATCTTCAGGAAAGCTTTATTAAAATATCAATGAAATATCACTGCAGGTATAAAAGCCAAACACTAGCATATATGTCAAATCTTATATAAGGTAATATTGACATTCATATACAGTAAAACCAATATTTATACATTTGAGTGTTAACATAGATGAAGTATGATTCTTTTACAATTGACATGCTTGGGTTATAGAACTGTTTATTATCTAACAATGAGTCAATAAGGAGAATTTAAACTGTCCTAGCTCTTTCAAGCACAGAGGGATTTAGTTTAGTTTAGGGGTGTAATATAGTTCAAAGCCTGTGAAATAATAGTTAATGGTTACTAAACATATTTTTCTCACAATCTCTGTTAGTTTGAGAGGCCATGGTGGTCTCAAACAATGAGGTAGGTGAAGTTTGAATTCCTAGGACCGGACTAGTTAAGAGAATTAAGGGTTATATGCTTCTTCCTAGCCTCACAGCTCTGGGGAGCAACTTAGCAAGTTGTATGTCTATCCATAAAATAATGGAATGGAGGAGTGTTGGCTGGTCTTGTGAATGACCAGGTAGCAGAAAGCCCTTTAAGACCAACCTATATTGGGTTTTACACGAGAAAAAGGTCAGCTTTATTGAAATAAGGCAGATATTTGAGAGTTCTGACTATTGAAGCAGCTAGGGGCCATTACTTTGAAAATCTTTACAGAAATGCTGGAAAGCCTCCGAGAGCAGATCAGCCTTGTGACTACTTATGTTCAAAAACCCACGACGCACGGGAATAACAGCATTGTGCTAAGTGGTGTGCAGGATGAAGCTTAAGCAGTGCTGGCAGAAGCTCCACCTGCAGCCCACACGTCCATGTGACTACGGCCTCAAGGGAGTCAACAGCTTTCTATTCTCCTTTGTCTTTGAAATCTCACATATCTGAATCATGTTGTCGTACTCTAAACCCGCTGGTATAGACTCTAGGAAATGTAGTCCCCATGCTTTCAATTGCTATAATGCCAGAAAACATAATATGGCCAAAAGAAAACCTCATACGTTTGGTGGCCCAGTTATAAGGGAATTTATAGGTCCCAATTTTTCTGAAAGAGTTGACCCAGAGTAATTATTAGCAGCTCTCTATTTCCACCTCAAAATTTTCCTGTTTTCAGCCTAAATGATATGCCTATCTACCTGTTATTAACATCATAAAACATGTCATTCGTTTCCTTAGAAAACACTGAAGTTGGACTAAGTGATAATCATTTTGTTAAGCACCAAGCACAGTGGTGAACAAGCTACACTTGTTCCTGGTCTTTGTGAAACTTAGAGTCGTCTTAGTAGATAAATAGACCTACATAAAAGGGATCAAATACAGAGATGCCGTAGAGGAGACTTATTTGAAGAGGCTGAGGAATCAAGTTTTATTGGTCTTAATAACTAATTGGCATAGTAGTTAAGCCCATTGGACACCCTGGGTTTGAAAACTAGCTCCATGTCCTAGAGCAGTGGTTCTCAATCTTTCCTAATGTGGTGATCATTTAATATACACTTCCTCATGTTCTGGTGATCCCCAGCCATAAAAATTTTTGTTGCTATTTCATAACTGTATTTTTGTTACTATTATGAATCATAATGTAAATATTTTTGGAGACAGATGTTTGCCAGTGGGGTCACAACCCACAGGAGGAGAACTGCTGTCCTAGAGCCTATAGTATCAGGATTTTCACTATGATGAAAATATATAATATAATATAATAGTCCATAAATTTTAGCTTATTTATGGACTATTCTAAGTAACTAACTAATATATGTTTCCATTTACTGGTCTTTTAAGTGGGGATCATAATAATACTTATAAGATTTCTTAAAATAAAATATCAGTTATAAGACTGTCATAGCTGGGCAGTGGTGGCGCACGCCTTTAATCCCAGCACTCAGGGGGCAGAGGCAGGCAGATCTCTGTGAGTCTGAGGTCAGCCTGGTCTACGAAGTGAGTTCCAGGACAGTTAGGGTTGTTACACAGAGAAACTCTGTCTTGTAAAATAAAAACAAACAAACACTGTCATAAAAATTAAGTGCACAAAATCTTATATATCTTATGAGTGCCTAACATAGTATATACTTGGCAAATATATGAAAAAGACAAATCTAATTTTTTTTTGTAATTTAGTACTATTGGTGAAGTGTGGGAGAAACTCTCAGGTTTCTGACTTGAGTGTTATGATGGACAGTTGTGTAAAATAGTAAATGCAAAGAAAGATGATTTGTACTGAGGAAAGAATGCATTTACTTGGATTAATAAAATAATAAACACAAATGTTAAAGGGTCAAATGGGTTAAATGAATTTTGTTTGTATATATGGACTTTGAGGGACTGTGTGGAAATGGTGTCTCATAGACAGCTCAATATTTGAATCTGGGGCTCAGAGTTCTGACCATTTCATAATACAAAATGTTTTCAAGTCGATTTCAAAAGTCCCCACAATCTTTAACAGTTCCAATCTTGTTTTAAAAGTCTAAGTCTCTTTAGAGACTCAAGGAAATGTCTTAACTGCAAGCATCTCTAAAATAAAAAAGGGAAATATATATCTCCAATCTGGAACATCACAGAATAAACATTCCCATTCCAGAAGGAATGCTTGGCATGATTAGATCAAAGAAAGACTGAATGCCAGTAGGGCAAATGCCAGCTCCTGCATCTGTGTTCAATGTCTGGAGCTTGTGATAAAATGACCTGGTCTCAAAGGGACTGGGTAGCCACTTTTCCCAGATCCGCTGCCTGCAGCACACAGAGCCCCTGTCTTGGGCAGGTTTCTCTCCTAACATTCAGATTTCCTCAACATCAGCATCCTCAGCATCTCACGGCCCTCCCATCTCCAGTGTCCTGGAGGTCTCTCTTGCGGTTTATGCTTCTCCTTCACAGTTTCATAGAGTGGCCTCCTCTCAGGTACTCATAGCAGAGACTACAAACCAACCACACATTTCCTGGACACAATAGATCTCTGGAAACATGATGCAAGACTCTATGGTCTCCCTCAGCAATACTTATAACCCCTCAATCTTGTATATTTCATGCCTGAAAAATTGGTACTATGTAAATGATGCTGCCAAGTTCTGCTGCCAGCTCAGGATGGAGCCTGTTCCCCATGGCCCACAGTTGCATCAGCTTGTATGTGCTAACCTTGAAGAAGCATTTCCCTAGACAGTTTCATTTAAAGAACAGGCAACACTTTTCAATGGCAACAACACCACTTTTCAGTGTCAATTTTCAGTATTAGTTGCTTGCCTTCTTTCTGTGATCAAATGTCAAAATAATAATAATATAAAGAAACAAAACAAAATTTAAAAACCCACCGATTTGTAACAGGAAGAGTTTATGTTGGCTCATGGTTTCAGTGGATATAGTCCTTCTGAGCAGGGAGGCATGGTGCCAATAACATGAGGCAATTGGCCACAGTGCCTATGAAGTCAGGAAGCAGAGACACAACAGTCACTGCTCAGCTTCTTTTCTCCTCTTTATTCAGTCCATGACTACTGCTCATGGGATGGTGCTGTAGGCTACAGGGTGGTGCTTTAGCCCACAAGGTGGTGCTGTAGTCCACAGGATGGTGTTGTAGACCACGGGGTGGTGCTGTAGACCACGGGATGGTGCTATAGACCACGGGATGGTGCTGAAGGCCACAGGATGGTGTTGTAGACCACAGGATGGTGTTGTAGGCCACGGTGTGGTGCTGTAGGCCACGGTGTGGTGCTGTAGACCATGGGGTGGTGCTGTAGACCACAGGGTGGTGCTGTAGGCCACGGGGTGGTGCTGTAGGCCACGGGATGGTGCTGTAGACCACGGGATGGTGCTGTAGACCACGGTGTGGTGCTGTAGACCACGGGGTGGTGCTGTAGACCACGGGATGGTGCTGTAGACCACGGGGTGGTGCTGTAGACCACGGGGTGGTGTTGTAGCCCACGGGGTGGTGCTGTAGCCCACGGGATGGTGCTGTAGGCCACGGTGTGGTACTGTAACCCACGGTGCTGCCTACATTCAGGACAGATCTTCCCATCTCAGTTAATCTGATCTTAAACAGATCATGGAGATGCCTGGATATTTGTTTCATGGTAATTAAATCCTTCTAGTTGACTATCAAAATTAACCCTCACATGAAGGGAGCAGTCTGATCAAATCAGTAAGGGTAGAGGTGTGAGAATGAGGTAGGCTGACAGGTGGATCTTGAAATTCTCATCTTTCATTTGGGGCATTTTGCTTTGAACCAAAGGGTTTACTTTCTTTTAAAATGGAACATATATGATCATTTGAGCTCAGAGTCACACAAAGAATTTGAAGGCTGGTAAGGGTGTTAGATTACATGACCTTCAAAATCCTTTCTACAGTATTTGTTTCTCTGTGGTTTCTATTTAATAACTAGGCAGGTTGAGTGTTTTTAGTTATAGACTGGTATCATTAGAGCACAAAATCAGTCACCTTAACAAATCTAAGTTTAAATTTGATTTTATCATGCAAGTCTTAGGTAAAATATAGTAGTTTAGAGATCAAAATGTACACTCACACAGAATGTAGGAAAGAATAGGAGCCTCAACTTTTTAGTTTCATAAGTACTACTTTCCTTTAAGATTTATTTTGTGATTGATTCCTCTGTTTAACCAGTTGTGTATTCTAAGCTTCACTTGGTAATTTTGACTAACTTTATTTCAGGCCTGTTTCTAGCTTCTCACCCAAAATAGTGATTAAATAATGAGGTCATGACATTAGAAAGGGGTTTACTGAACGACAATTGCTTTCAAAGATTTGGACACTTCCCCCGAGGGTCCTGGCAGGTTTATTGAGTAGAACAGTAGAGTAAGGTAGGCCATCATCTGGAAATAGACTACACGAGGAACACCTGGTCTTGTTTATGAAAGGTCCCAGGGTTCTCATCACTCACCTCCAGTCCTGCTAGGGCATGAGAGGACTAGAATTTATAACTGAGTCTTAAGTCTGTATTGTAGCCTTTCATCTAGGGTTGTCTGTTTGGAAAGTCTCTTCAAATGTTTTCTTAGCTTCAAGGGAAAAACCTCTCCCAGAGATACCTCAATCTTGATTTTAAAAAACAAGAGAAAAAGAAAAAAAAGAGTTAAAAGAAAACACACACACACACACACACACGAAGTCAACCTTTAGTTTCTTCTCCACCAATTAAGGGCCTTTAGCAGGGTACATTGAAGCTCATAAAGCTGCTTGTGTTGTTTTATTGGAAAACTCACTTCAGCTAGAAGAGTCAAAGTTTTCATATAGACAGACCCTAGGGAGCTAGAAAAAGGTTATTTTTCTCCAAAGAGTTCACGTCCTGTAATTTCATTTTCTTCTGGCTTTGACCACACTCAGATTCTTGCCAACTGGATTGGGTAACACTGCCTGTCCATTTCTCTTAGGACATTGCCGTCTGTTGTTCCTAGTGAATTAGAAATTTCCAGATTATTGTCGTCACTGTGTTTTTAATCCTTGTTTTTACAGCCTTTTCAAATCATATTAAAAGATTAGATTTGCTTAATTCCAACTAGTGAATTGAAAGATGAACCTTTGACACTAGAGTAGATTTCAGAGATACAGTCCTCATTTCATATCATAGAGCTCTTCTAACTTCAGAAACATTCCGTGTGAAAACACGAGGTTTGGGGGGAATTGGAGAGCTGTGGCATCCATTTCACCTGCTAACTGTGGGTCCCACTCATTACTCAATATTCACCCATCTGTTCCTCATTAACACAGCTTGACTCATAGTTACTGACAGTGGTACTAAGTCTTAGGTTGTTTAGACAAAGGGCCATGAAGACTAACTGGTGGTAGTTGCATTTGAGTTTGAAGAGCAATCATTTATTATAGCTTTGGGATATCTTACAAAAGGCTTTCAACCTTTAACTCTTAGTAAATTGAATTCCAAATTGAGAAATGCAATAATGGCATCTTATGAAGTCCCCATCACCCCCATTCTTCTTATTCCCCAACCTCCACCCTCTCTCTGTTTCCCACCCTAGTCTTCCATTCCCTTGTACTGTTCAACTATATATGTTTTTGTCTATCTTTGTGTGCCATGCTAGCCTAATTACTGTGGGATGCTATGACTGAAGAGGAAAATGATGTAAGTATTCTTAGGTCTTAATACACACAAAATCACAACAGCTGTTTGCCACCAGTTTAGATAAAAAGCCACAAGCTTCTGGTTCAGTGGGAGATCCAATTCTCAGGGCAATAAAAGGAGAGGAGTAGATGGAGTCATCTGGTAGTCTGCTCTGACTTTGAATGCACATACATACTGACATGCATGCATCACACATATATACATCACATACATACATAGAGCACCCTCTCCCACACACAAATAAACAAACAAGAATAGGGAGCTGAGAGTGTAGTTCAGTGTTTTAGTGTATAAATTATAATGCACAGGGCCTGATCTTAATCCCCAACCCTATATATAGACAACAATTTAAAATATAAACATTAAGTGTTTATAAAATAGTAGTATATGGTGGAGCAAGAATGTGCATATACAAAAGAGAACCAATTTAAATTATTAGAAATAAAAATATATAGCAATTTTAATGTTTTTATTTAAAAATATTTATTTTATATATCTCCTTATTGAGAATTCCATACACACACGCAATGTATTTTTGTCATATCCACCCTGATACCCAACTTTCCCAGGCATTTTCACCTCCCTCTCCTATTTTTTCTTTTATGTATATTTTTAATTGCTTTTATTGCACTATATACATTTCTCTGCTTCCTTCCCTTCCTCCCCTCCCCCCTTTACCTTCTTCCATGACCCTCACTCTCCCAATTTACTCAGGAGATCTTGTCTTTTTCTCCTTCCTATTTAGATTCCTGTATATCTTTCTTAGGGTCCTCTTTGTTGTCTAGGTTCTCTGGGGTTGTGGATTGTAGGCTGGCTTTTCTTAGCTTTACGTCTAAAAGTCACTTATGAATGAGTACATATTTTATTTGTCTTTCTGGGTCTGGGTTATCTCACTCTTCATCAACCCCACATCGGACAGAGGACTGATCTCTAAAATATACAAAGAACTCAAGAAACTTGACATCAAAAGAACAAATAATCCAATAAAAATATAGGGTACAGACCTAAACAGGGAACTCTCAACAGACAAATCACAGTTTAGATTTTTAAGAACTCTTAGTAGAAAGAATAAATAATAGTTTATTTTAAAAAAGAGAATATAAAGGGGAGACTTTATAAATTGTATCTTAGAAATAAGAAATTTGCCAAGGTAAGTTAAAGAAAAGAGAATGATTGAAGATGTAAGACATCTTTGAAGCATAAATTCTGTTGTCTTCTGCAAACAATCCTAGTGGAAGAAAACTGCCGAGTGCTCTCTGGAATTAAAGCAGGTAACTGGTTGCTTTACCTGTTTGACATTTTTAGACCACTGTGGCCAAGACCATCTAAGCAACATAACCAGAAATGTTTTCTCTGGCAGTGCAGGTACCCTCATGATATATTTTTGGGAAACCTGAAACCCTTCATTCTCCCAAGACACAAAACTTACTTGCCTCTTATAGCACCCTGTGAATATTCTGTTGCCATAATTTAGGCTTCTCAATTGGCTCAATAGGACATAGCTAAGGATCATTTCCTCTTTACCTTCCTGTTTTTCCTCAAAGTAGACATTGCTTCTACTTTTGAACTTTGCAAAGATGGCAGAGTGAGCTTTCCATAGTTTTCATAACAGACCCTACAGAAGGCCTGACTTTGCCAATCTTCAGGAAAGTCCTTCATGCTATAGACCAGCTTCTTTGCCTGTAAAATCCCCAAGGGAAGTCCTCCAAGGTTTCCAAGTCAGAAGAAAGCCATACTGAGGTACCTAAAGAAGAAACACTTTGACAACAAAAGCTATTTATTTCACTCAACTCTTGCTAGAGAAACCATCTTTGTTAACTCAGCATGAATTAACACCTTATATGTGGTAGAAGATCTAGGGAAACAGAACCAAAAAGTGAAGCAGAACAGAAAGGCTGTGGAAAGCTAGGTACCATGGGTGAAGTCTTACAGACAGTGGTTCGGTCTTTACTGTGCAGTCTGTGCTGGAAGTTTTGCCTGTAGGCACCACATCAATACAGTGAAGATAATCAAGCACCCCAAATTTGAGAAAATTAGTGTGAAAATCATTTAAACCATGAACAGTTTTGTTATTGCTAATATGAAGATTTGTTTTAGGTAAATGAAATTCAGTGATTCTGACTTTATTTCCCAGAATTCTACACAGTATATATGTCTATTGGCTGAAAATCTTGACTCTTGCTTGATCTATAACTACCCCTGATGCTCTTGATCATTAGATCCCACTGTGGGGTTATCCTAAACTCCTGTCCTAGAGTGTTTTCTGATGCTGTGATAAAATACTGATCAAAACCTTCCCTTCTTGGGAAAGGAAGGGTTTATTTAGCTTATACATCCTGATCATAGTTGTCATTGAAGGGAGACAAGGCAGGAAGTTAAAAAGAGTGGAAACCTGGAGGCAGGAACAGAAGCAGAAAGCATGCATGCAGGAGTGCTGCCTGTTGGTGTGGTCACCTGACTAGAGATGGCACTGCCCAGAGCAGTCTATAACCTCCTACATTAATTACTAATCAAGAAAATGTTTTACAGATCTGCCTATAGGCCAATGTATTGGAGGTATTTTTTTTTCAATTGAGGTTTCCTCTTCCCAGATGACTTTAATTTGTATCAGGTTGACAAAAAAAATATAACCAGCATAACTCCATAGTGAGTATGAACGCACACTAACATCTCTGCTTGTAATGTGGGCTTTTGTATCGAATTTCTCACTGTGCTAGAACAAGCGGGGTTAAAAATATATTTTCATTGCTAGGGGAACATGCATGGTACATCTACCTAGAACCTCAAATTCTCCTCGACACTGTTGTGTTTTCTTCTTGACTATCGTCACTATTATACAAGATTGTAGTCATCTTTTCTAATTGTGCTTAGGAAACAGTGATAATAAATTTTGAACCTTAGAGGTAGAATTGCCCTTTGGATTTAACCATCTTTTTCTTTGATTATCCAATCTATTTTCATTATGTCAGAACAAAAAGAGGCCCTCTGAAGCATTAAGAGGAAGAATGAGCATAAATTGCAGCTAGAAAATCCACAAAACTTAATTTGAAATACACAAAGGAACTCCAATGACGTTATAAACAATAATATCCTCAATATGTAAATTATTTAAATAAATGAGGAAGAAAGAAGCCTCCAGAGTGCAGTAACTAAATTTTAAAAAGGCCCCAAATATAAAAAGCTCAAGAAAGTCTAATATGTTATATTTCAGCAGCTTTTAACTAAACATATACAACTTAAAGTAATTAAATAACATTTTAGCCTTGGAAATTAGTGATATTTTAAAAGGGCAAGAGGATCTTGGTATGCACAGCAAAAATGCATTTTCATATACTGTGGAAAAATAATTTGAAAAGAAATTTGGCAACATTTATCAAGAGCTATAAAGTGCCCTTTGGCCACTTTACTTCCCATAATCTAGCCTCAAAGGAAAATTCAATACCTGAAAAATTCAAAGAATGGTGTTATGTCGTAACACCAAAACTGAGAAATAATGGCCAGACTGCTTACACTCTCGCCAGCATCATGCAATAGTTCCCTTTAACAACATCCTCGCCAACATGTTTATTACTTGTTTTCTTACTAAAAGCCACTGACTAGAGATGGGGTACCAGTGTAGACGTAATCTGCATCTCTTATGGCTAACGATGCCAACCAGTTCTGCATGCATTTATTGGCCAAATGTTCTTCATCTTTAAGAACAATCTGCTTACATTTGACTGCTTTGTTTTCAAAGTCAGAAAAATAAGAAGTACATATTTTCTCTTTTTTGTGAATCCTAGATTTTATACATAAGGGATGGAAATGGAGAGAAACAAATAGAGCTAGGGATGGGGTGGTCAGAGAAGAGGAGAGAGGGAGGAATACGGTCATTGTAATGATATAATAGAGGTAGGGATGAGGTGGGCAGAGGAAAGGAGAGAGGGAGGAATACGGTCATCATAATGATATGATTACATGTAAATGGCCTTGTGAAACATAACAGCATACTGAATGTATGCCAAAAATTGTATTAAAATAAAATAAAATTTTAAATTATAAACAAATAAATACTGTAGCAGTTGAAGAGTTCTATTTTCCTTTATCCTTACAATGGAATATTTCACAGAAAAAATTCAATGGAAGTTTAAGGAAGCCAAAAAGATGGGAAGTAAAACAGAAAAAATATACATACATAATTGATCAAATTTGAAAAACTAAAGGAAAATTAGAAAAAAGCTGAAGAAAAATAAAAAAATTAACAAAAAATTCTTATTAATAGATATTTGATAAATTTCTGTATTTTATGAATAATGTTTCTTTTCTTTTTTAAATGGCACATTAAGTTTAAAATCGTGTGTGTGTGTGTGTGTGTGTGTGTGTGTGTGTGTGTGTGCATTCTTTCTATCATTTGGGTCCTGGGGCTCAAGTTTAGGTCATCAGACTTGGTGGCAAGCACCTTAGCCTGCTGTGCTGTCTCATGGCCCAATAATATTTCTATCTTGAGATCAAAGGTAATTTTATTTTTTAATAAAAATACAATCAGAATTAAATCTTATCAGGCTAGGATTTTGATGGAGTGAGCCTATTGGCTTTCCCATAGTAACTGAGTATTTATGTTCATCCCATGTATACTGCTTTGAACAACAAAGAATATTTCTCCTAAGTTAACATTTCATAGTGTAAGAAAGATGGCCAAAACGTTTTCTTGGATATCTTAGATTCTAAACTACTCTCAGCAAGGTTTTGATGACTTTAACATGTTAGCTTTGTACAAATGGCGCTGATTGCAAACCAGTCCTCAATGGGGTGAAATCTAAGTGTGTGGGGGTGAGTGTGTATCTGTGCTCTGTCTTTTGTTCTGCTGATTGCGCTTCAGTTTGCAATCACATGGGATTAATTTTCCTACTCCGGATGCATAAACACACATTGTTCTGCTGAAAATAAATTGGAACCCAGAATGAAATGAGCAATGCCTGCTTGCCTCTTTTGTACGGCCCGTTGAATGTGCTTAGAGTGGCCACCAGAATGCATGTCTCCTTTGCAGTACGATGGAGTAGGAAGCAGAGGCTAGCCATGCCAGACACAGTTGCTTCAGCCTTCCTCGCTCAGCCAGCTGTATCTGCTGCAGCCTGAGGACCTTGAACCTGTGGCGGTATGAGCGGTTGTTTGTGCTTGCCAGAAGGCCTTCAGAACTACAGTGAGGAAGCGATTTTGAAACAAGACTAGTTAAACTTAATATAAGCAATAAGATGATAATTGAACTGGGATTTTAAACACACTAAAACCCAGGCAGTCTCTTTGAGTCTCTTCCAGCATATATCCTACTGTGTCTTCAATTTACCTAAATGCAATTCAAAATCAGTGTAAGGAACTTGAATGCAGCCAACCCTCTCCAAGGGTTCTGAGATTCTCTTTTGTAGTCATTAAATAGTCAAAAATTATCTATTGTGCATAGGTGTGCAGGGAAATAAAACCTGTTAAAACACATTCACAGTTATTTAAATATTTGTGCTTTTGAAAAGATTCTGGGTCTGAATGCTTAGTGTGAACCACAGTTCAGCTAAATGTAACTGATTCCACCCTATATTTATTGGTTATAACTATGTCTCCATTTCTTAGAATCCTTGGAAGCATGCAAGGTAAGGCAATGTTTCTAACCTCCTGATTAAGATGTAAATACTGGATTCTTGATTGCTCACTGACAACCTTGCTGGCATCCAGGAGGACCCAGGTGTACTGGATGGCTTCTCTGGTCACAGAGCAGCGGTGAGGCTTAGAAACTAACAGGCTCTGAAGGGAGCCTTTTGTTACCTGAGTTCTGCAGCAGGTTGCTGACTCATTCTCTCGCCCAGAGCAGCTGAAACTGGTCTTTCAACTAAATAGAGTTCATGTGGGCAAAGATTCTTTTTTTAGTTTGGCAACCTATGTGTGTGGGGAGGGGGTCATTGCAAACTAACAGGAAGGCATAAAAATGCTTTATGAACAAAACATACAATGGAGAAAAGCATATGCACCCTCAGTAATTAAAAAGCACACTACTGTTCCCAGGCCACCTCTCCTGTTCCTCCAAAAGTTTGTTTCAAGTTTTCTTTTCTAGAACTCCATTCTGTCCCCAGGTCACCAACGCTTTAACAGCTGGTTCTGGGATCAGAGAGATTTCTATTAGAGAGGCACCAGCGGCCATTTCAGTCGGGGTTTTACATACAACTTTCGTGTGACTTCATTTTCGGCATCTGACTGTTTCCACAGAAACTATTCCATGTATGTTTTTCAGTAGTACTTGAGTGCTAGTGTCTTCCCAAGATGACCCTGGCAGCAGATAAAACAGGTCTACCCTGTGGAAATGCCACCGCTATGCCTGGGAGAGAATGACAGGTCCACATGCCTCTGAAAACTTGCTGCCTTCTGACTCACAGTTTATTTTCCACAAAGTGGCTGTTTTCAAAACTGCCATGCCCATATCCTGCTGATGGAAGATGATGATATAGCAGATCAAGATGGGGGACATCGTGGGACAACTTGACACTGTCCTCAGAAAAATCTTTTACTTATTCAAATACCAGAGCAAAGGATTGTTTTGAAGATGACAATGTGTGTAAATTTTCAGAGTGGGTCATGATTTAGCTGCAAACCCAGGCAGCTAGAACATAGCTTTGCCTTCCATTGCCAGGCTGTCTAATTCCTGAACTTCGCTCTGAGCACAGCATGCATTCCTAGATAAGAGAAGAAATTGCTATTGTTTATAATAAGGCAAGGCTATTTTTTTCTTATTCAGAACTTTGGGGGAATAAAGCAAATGTTTTAATGCTATAAATAAATAGACTGTGAGATTCTGGCATAAGTTATTTATTTGACATTGCCTTTGGGCTATAAGGCACAAAAAACTCACTCTGGTTCTATTATTTAATACTAGCATAATAAAATAGTCTGGCTAAGATTAGATTCAGCCCGTTGACTGAATGTAGTCCATGATCAAGGCTCACAAATGACTAAATGAACACAGATGCTGAATGGAAGCACTTGAACATGTATGTTGGGACACAGGGATGAGAACCGGCTGCCTCCCAAGGCTGGAGAAAATGACCTGACATCACCCTCAATGCCAGTTGCCCATTGAAGAATTTAAAGATGAAATTATTCTCTCTGAATAATTTGATGTATTCTGCTATTGATCCCCCAGAGTGTAGAAATAAATTGAAGCAACACAGCAGTGAATCAAGCCCAGGAGTGCCAAGGAGCTGGAACCCATAGCTAATAATAATGTGGTGATTTATGCTTGGACAATTGGGGGAGCTGTGTTTGTACAAAATGTGGACAATGTACCACGTGGCCGGGGTGAATGCTAGGCCAAAGAACAGCTCTTCCCTTGCCCCGTGTTCCCTGTTTTTCAGTGCTGTGAGTAGCCCTCCAGTTTTTCTTATTGGAATCTCCTGAGTATTTATCTGATAAATTTGTCACCGTTTTCCTCCACAAGAGTTTCCCACTGTCTCCAAGTAGGTCATCCCCAGACAAGCACACACATAAAGAGGACACCTATGAAATGAAGGCTCAGACCAGGACTTCACATGGAATGGCCTAAAATTCTATTTCTGTCTGTTGGGATGGATGTGATGATGAAAGTGAGTTGCTTTGCCTCATGAGGCTCAGGTTATTGAGCTGAAGTGGGAAGACTTATCAAACCTTCATTTCATAACTGGATATCTTTGTTCTTATATTGTTCTGCTCTCGTGAAGCTCGGTGGGACTCCTTGGGAGTTTGTCTGGCTTGAATTTGTGTCTGCAGTGCTCGTGAGGACTTTTTTCACTGCTGACCTTGTTGTCTGAGGCTTGGGTCATGTGCAACCCTTCCTACGACGCTATGGGTCTAATGTCCCAGTGTTGGGGCAGAGTGCTTTCATCTCCCTTGTAGGGTCTGCCCAGGCACTTTGCATTGCCAGCTTCTGCATGGCTGGCTGCTGTTTTGCTCTGTCTGCACCAACTGTGCTAGTCTTGGCAGCCACAGTGCATCTGTTGATACCTCAGAGGCCTGGCCAGGCTGGCACCTCATCTCAGGGTTCTTTGATTATGTACTCAACCAGTTTCAGCCTCCTTTCTACTAGACTCCAAAGACTTTCCATATCTCATCCACAGCACATCTAATTTTTCCTTCTTGTGGAAAGAGGATGTAAGATCTAAGACATGAGTGTGGCTTCCTGACAGTTGCTCCAAGCAGGGCTCTAGGGAACAGAAGTGTAGGAGGTTGCAGGAAGGTGTCCACTTCTTTTTAAAGTTTAAAGCAGTGCTGTGTAGTCAGTCTGGGAGTTAATCATCTACGATAATGGTCTTCATTCTGTAGATTGTTTTAAAATACCAGTTTGCCACCTGTCTTTCATGATTTTAAATAGACCTTCAGCATTTCTGCATCATATTTATATCATATCTCAAGTCATTCTGCTCTATGGATTTTCTTTCTCCCTAAGCCATGGTTATTTATTGATGCATTTATTCATTCAGTCAGTCTGATGAAGAACCCTACTAAATTGGAAAGTTGCCCTGAAAACTCAAAGGCATTAGAAGTAGTTACAATAGGGACACACGAAGAGGGTGCTCTACCTGCTATGGATACCTAACGATCTAACACTGGCATCTCAGTACATGTGAAGGATCTGCAGCTTGGGACTGAGGAAATAACTCAGTCGCTAAACTGTTTTCATTGCAAGAACGAGGAAATGAGTTAGATGCTCAGAATAATGAGAAAAAAGAACTTGGCATCAATTGCAATAATGGGACTGGAGAGGTAGAGGCAGGAAGATGTTAGCCTACTTGGTAAGTTCCATGCCAGTAGAAGGCCTGTCTCAAGACAAAACAATAACAAAAACAGGGTTCAGCTAGATCACTCAGTGGGTAGGTGCTTGCTTCCAACACTGATGATTGATTTTGATCCTGAGGACCCACATGGTAGAAGGAGAGAGGCAATTCCCAAAAGTTGTTCTCTGATTTCCACACATACACTGTAATGCATGCATGCCTACACACAAACATACATACATATACACATGCACATACAGGCACACAAAGTAAATGTTTAAAAATTAGTGGATATCACCTAAGAAATGACTCCCAAGGTTTTCCTGTGACCTCCACATACACATGGACATAACATAAGTTAAAGGGCACACATGCATGAGTACACATGCCCACGTGCACATACAAACACGCACACATACACACACAAACATAAGCAAACAGAAAAAAGTCTTTTTTTTTCTTTTTAAAAAAAGCTACTCAGTTTCTTGCCCATTGTTACTGACATTCTGAAACCTCTGTGGTCTGCCATTGTTGTCAGCATTTGGACTAAGTAATTTGTTTTCTTACATTAGACATATTCTCCATGTTAGGAATGTCACTGGTGGTCCTCAGAGAAGCCTGGGCTAATAGGCTGATCATTGTTTTAATTAATATAGTTTCTGTGTGACTATTTCGGGTCTGGGTGCCTGGGAACAAATGAGCGGTCTCTTGACTACAATGAAAAGTTTCTTTTTGACTCATGATTTCAGGATACATAGTCCATTATTCTGTAGAGAATGTAGTGGTGAGATTGTATGGATGTTGGCTGTGTTTTGACACAGAAAGGAAACAGGGAGATGCTGGTGCTCATCATTCTTTCTCCTTTGTAATGGGTTTCCAGGATGTGGATGAGGATCCAATGTTGAGGTGCAGAGATGTGTCTTCTAAGTGATTGTCATTCTAGTCACGTTGACAATGAAGATTAACGGGCATATGAGCCCAGGACTTAGTGCACAATAAATCTTGATGACTTCTTTCCACATTTTGTTCTCAACATTGACCATGTCTGCAGTCACAAAGACGCTACTAGGGTCCTTTCCCTACTGTGCCCCTCATTTCCCCCCGGTTCTATTCACTTTCTTTTCTATCCCTACATTCTTTCTTAAAACAACTCGCTATGTCTCTGTGTCTCTGTTTCTTTGTCTTTCTATCTCTCTCTCTCTTTCACTCTCTCTCACTGACTGATCAGAACATTTTTTAATTGGTTTTTTAATTGGTTTTTTTCTTTAGGGTAAACTCAACATACCTACAATAGTAGTTACAGTGATACTGGTAATAATGTTGGGATTTCTTACTTTGCTCTCTGTCCTCTATAATATAACTTCCATGAATTTAAAGCACATGACTTCTTCAGTCCCCAATCCTTGGGTTGTTATTGCATGTGGCTTTGCAATATTTAACTTTTTCTAGTTAATTTTTTTTTACTTTACACAGTCTAAATAATTATTATTTATTTGTACTTCACTTATACTATCACAGAATTTTAGTTCTTTTTTACAGAGTAGGATTGTTAAATTTAGGTTTGTATTTTAACACTGATGATGTTTTAAGTAAATATCCAATGTGAGAATTAGAACTAAAGAAGTTAGGAAAGACAATCATGTTCTTGATGTGTTGGTATCTACATGGAGATAAAAAGTTTTAGTGGATTGATTTTTAAGACGGAGGTCCTGGGAAAAGTGCTAAGAATGGAAACATCACATTCCTTCCCACACTAAGCACATAATTTTGCATGAATTTGGTTTCATTTCAAGAGTGGAGTATTCACAGACTGAACACCCTCCTATAAACTTGACCCTTCGAAAGGCAGCAGATAAACTTGAAAAGTCATTCTCAGACAACAACCCCACCGAGGTATTAAATAAAATTTTACAAGGTCCTCTAAATAGTTTTGACAGGCTATGTAAAATTTCTTCTTTACCCTATCAGCCTTTATACATATGGGAAAGTAAACATTGCTTAAGGTTAAATAACCCACTACTTTAACCATATAAGGCTCTTCAAATTTGGAGCATTGAAATTTCATGTAAATACCTCCAGATTTGCTCTAAATTTTCTTTTGTCTTGAGAACACAAAAGTGCCTCACACTTTCTTAAATTTATTTTTTATTGAAAATTGATTCTTCTCTCATATAGTACATGCCAACCACAGTTTCCCCCTTTTCCACTGTTCTTAGCTCCCCTTCACCCCCTGCTCCTCTGGATCCACTTCTCCATTTCCTCTTCAGGAAACAGTAGGCCTCCAAGAGCCCACAGTCAAAAAGGAGTTGACATAAACAGTACTTTCTCTGAGAGGTCAAATCCTTCTCAGAAGCATAATGGGTAGGAGTCAGTATTTGTAGAGTCATCTCTTATAACACGGTGATGGTTTGAATGAAAATGCCCTCCATAGGCTCATGGTGAGTGCCACTATTAGGAGGTGTGGCCATGTTGGAATAAGTGTGGAATAAGTGTTGGAATAAGTTGGAGTAGGTCTGACTTTGTTGGAGGAAGTATGTCACCAGGGGTGGGCTTTGAGGTCTCATATGCTCAAGCCAGGCTCAGTGTCTCACTTTCTTCCTGCTATCTGCAGATCCAGATGTAGAACTCTCAGTAATTTCTCCAGCATGCCACTTTGCTTCCCGCCATGTAAATAATGAACTAAACCTCTGAACTGTAAGACAGCACCAATTAAATGTTTTCTTTTATGAGAGTTGCTATGGTCATTGTGTCTCTTCACAACAATAGAAACCCTGAGTAGGACAAATATACCTCTACTAAAAAGCAGATATTATAGTCTGTTTCTGCCTACTCCACTTGCCTCTGACTCTCCTAATCTCTGGGCTCTGCTGTCCTTTATTTAAAGATAACTGATAATAAATTTAATACTTTAAAATATCCTCACACCGAAGATATTTATATAGATCTAATCTGTAACTTTGCATCTTAAAAAATTGTATTGATTGTACTGATTTACAGCTTAATAAATGTAAATGGAGCCCTTTGATTTATCAGGGATGGTATATGAAAACTCCAAACAGAAAATGAATTAGCCGTGATTATATGCCAACTTGGTGAACCCAGGAAGTAATGCTCTGAATTTCAAAAGAAGCAGAAAGCAGAGCAGGAAAAATTCCAACTAGGTCATGAAAGATGGTTAGGATATTGTTTATTTGAGAGGAAAATGACATAAATAGTATGAGGGAAAGCATAGAGATGGGAAGTAAGTAAAGACATTAAGTTAAATGGAAGCAAGGCTCTGAGAAACATACATATATGGTGATTCACACTCAGAATTGATTTGCTGATAGAGAAGCATTGCCAAAAATGTTGGCGCTATTGCTATAGGTAATAAGAAGTGATCTTGCTCAACAGTCCAGTTTCATCTATAGTGTAGGGTCTTCCTGCGTCTGTTTCCAAAGTTCTGGAATTCTAGGTGAGTACTACCATGCTCACCATGAAGTTTTCATGCAGCCAGTGACATAACCAAAGTGAGATTTTTAGTATTAATTTGGCAAAATTTATACAGAGGCTTGGGGGGGAAAACCGTTGATAACACAGCAAGTCAGGGAGCTTAATTCTGGCTGCTACATGGGATGGAAGGAGGGAGTTCTGAGGACATTTTTGTGATTTTAGTCTTTTCATGGTGAGATTCCTCTTGGCAAGAGTATGAGGCAGTTACCTTGGAAGATGAGTTAATATTGAAACGCACTGAAAAATGAAGTAATACCATGAAATGTCCTTTGAATGAAACGTAAATGTAAGAGGAACCAACAGTAAAAGTTCTTTATTGTGATCACTGGTAATAAAAGATTAAAAGATTCATGTTTCAATAATGTGCAGATACCTTCACAACTAATTTTCTACACACGGCAAGTCTTTGAAGCTGCAGATAGTGTCTCCCCTATTACGATAAAACAGGAGCTTTTAGAAGCGGTAACAAAAAAAAGATTAATGACGACTTCTACTACAAAATACATATGCTTCCTTTCTGTTGTGTGAGGCTGGAAAGGATCCCAGAATGTTGCTACTTGGATATTTGTGGAGCTGAGTTACTTTTTCATAACCCCGGATCTGAGGCTGTTGTCCTTCCTCCTACAGCTTCATAGTCACACAAAAGTAAAATGTACGAAGTTGTATTGCTAGATACACGTTCATGGAGAAGTTTTTGTACTACTTGTACTTGATTTATCACTTTTTAAGAAATTATGCTGTATGTGAAGCTCGCAAACAGAACGCTTAGCAAAGGTGTGATGCAAAGTTCAAGTCCATCATCAAGCTGCCTCTCAATTTCTCCTTACTGATAAGAACAGTCTATGACGGTAAAAGGAATCACATATGTTAAAAAAGGCATCTAGATCAGGTCTGTGATCTCTACCTGCTACCAACATCTTAAAAATAGGTTGATGAGAAAGCCCTAGTGTCAAGAAATTTCAATATCTAATCTACATGGGAAGTAGAAAAAGACAAGACCTCCTGAGTAAACTCGGATCCTGGGGATCAAGGGAGGGCAGAAGGGGAGAGTGGAGGAAGGAAGGGGAACAGAGAAAAATATATAGCTTAATAAAAACAATAAAAAAGAAAAGTAAATTCACATGTTTTAACTCTAGTCGGGCATCAGATCAAAGCCCAATATTTGTAAGGTTCTTTTATATAGAAAAGTAGGTATAAGACACAAAAAGAGAAGAGTTGAGATTTAAAAGTCTGTATTAAGTAAAAGTGACTAGTCTTATATGTAGTTTTAAGAATGTAAAATAGTTATCTCTCTTTAAGGCCTTGGTGGCATAGAGCAATCATCATAATCATCATACTAATCTTAAAGGAAAGAAAGGAAGGAAGGAAGGAAGGAAGGAAGGAAGGAAGGAAGGAAGGAAGGAAGGAAGGAAGGAAGGAAGAATATTGAAGCTGGGCATGATGATGAACACTTTTAATTTCACCACTTAGGAGAACTACCTAAAGTTCAAGGCCAGCCTGGGTAAAGTAAGTACCAGGTCAGAAATGACTACATTAGAACACGCTGACTCCAAAAATAAATAAAAGCTAAAAATAACAAGTGTTTATATCATTTAGACTTGGTATTTCTATTTTTAAAAACTTGACCCCTGAGTAAATACCTTAACTATCAATTATAAATCAGCTAAAAATAATAAAAGACTGTTTTCTTGAATACTGTTGATTGATAATGGACCATATATGCCATGATTTAAGTGGAAAACGAATGCAAATATATATTTAAATATATATATATTAAATAACTTTTTATGTATTCGTAAAATATTGGATACATATATATGTAAAACTTATAAAGAAAAATAACAGTAAACTTATGAGGTTTTGTTTGGTTTTCTTTAGTATTAAATTTGCAAAGGGCATATATTGAATTCACATTAAAATTACCAAAGTAAAAACACAGAGTATATTTGAATTTAAGATGGAAAAATATCTATAATTTAAGTCCATTAGGTAAGAGAAGGATCTCCACGAGCATTATGCGTTTATTAATGACTGGATCAACAAGAGCTGTTGAGGGACTACACTTTGACAGGACCCAGCTGTGCTATAAAAGAGAGCTATAAAATAGAGCTGAAGCAGTCATGGAAGTTGAAGCAGATTTAATCACCGTGGCTACTGGAGGGTTTTAACCTGTGGTTTTCAGACTTGGTAGCCTGAACTGAGTAGGTACAACATGCTTCAGATTAGATGACAAGATGGCACCCTTTATTTATCCTTAATAAATACATTCAGTCTGTTTAGCAATTGACTAGTATTTATTCAGCATCTTTTAAATACTTGCAACATGCCTAGGCTACAAAAAGGTAAATAAATAAATTTCAGAAAACTAGTGGTACACTCGGAAGATTACCACTTAAGTGTTGTCTTAAAAAATGAGTTCATAAGCCAGGTGGTGGTGGTGGTGCATGCTTTTAATCCTGTCACTCAGGAGGCAGAGGCAGGTGGTTCTTGTGAGTTTGAGAGGCCAGCCTGCTCTACATAGTGAATACCAGGACAGCCAAAGCTACACAGAGAACCCCTGTCTTGAAAACAAAATGGAAACATATATAAAATTCTAGAAAAACTTCAAGAAAGGATCAGTCATCCTTTAAGTTAGAGAAGCCTTCTGTGAGAAAGTAATACTACAGATGTATGTACTTGATTGAATGACTATGCACTGACGAGACAGAAAAGGTAAAGCGGGGTTGAGATAGGAAAAAGAATATATGCAAAGGGCCAATGATCTGAAATAACATGTGTTGTGGTTTAAAAGAAAATGGCCCCCAAAGGAAGTGTCATTATTAGGAGGTGTGGGGTTGGGCTTTAGGACTCTGAGTTACTTCTCCAGCACCATGGCTGTCTGAACACTGCCATGCTCCCCCATGTCTTAGGGTTTCTGTTGCTGTGAAGTGACACCATGACCATGGCAACTCTTATAAAAAATTAACCGGGGTTCACTACATTTTAGAGATTTAGTCTATTATCATCATGGCAGTGAAATTGTCACTCAGAGGAGCAATGGCCTGTTAGAGGAAGCCTAATTAAGACAGCATTTATTGCATATTCAAGACTGGTAAGAAATGTAATATAGCTCAAGTTGAGGATGAAAGCAAGAAGTAGGCCATGAATGAAAAACTGAGTTAGCTTATAAGTAGCCAGTACACAGCCACTAGTGGCTTCTGCATTGCCAGTGATTAATAGTGGTTTCCTTGCTATTAAAGTCTAATCACCATAATGAGGTAAGACTGTTGCTCTGAATTATAGAAATTATTAAGTGTTATTACCTGTCCCACAAACATAAATTACAAATATCATCACATTGTTTGAAGCTGCTTTGAAGGTTGTCACCCAAATCTCAATAGAGCTTGTCAGCAGGAAGTCTGAAATACTCTTTTTAAGTTTCTCCCACCACCCCTGAACTGCTTGCTCATCAATCCTGGGTCAGTTGCTGAGTTCCAACTTGCCTTGATTACATTCCTATCCTCAGCTGTTGTTTCTAATCCTTACTGATGTGCCTTGTTGACTGGACTGGTACGTGTTTACAGAACTATTGTCAAGACAAGTGAAGCAGAATCCTTCCCCTGGAGATTCAGGACCCATTGTGGAGAGCCATGCTAATAGCTAAGACCCTCCTTCATCAGGGTCTCTTTAATTCTGCATTTCCAAGACCATACCTGATACAGTTTTTTAGTCAGTGTAACCTTGACCTAACAAATCTCTCATCTGACTCTTTCACCCTAGGAGAGAAAGATGAGGGACACCAGATTTCCCTCCTAAAAAGCCTTGGACTCTTCTTTGACACCCTGACTCTTCCTTCCATTGTCTATGCTATTCCTCTACAAAACAAAATGCCAATTGTGGTGTCCAGTGCCAGTGGATACATATTCAGAACAACCCCCACACCCAAGGCTCAGGGAACATTGCAAAGGAGGGGGCAGAAGGATTATAAAAACCAGCGGATCAGAGAGTTATCTATGAGATTATGCCTCCTAGTAATGTCAGAAGCTATAACTATAAAGTCTCAGCAATATAACTGCCCAAACATCAGTTGAACAATGGGGACACCAATAGATATTTTAAAGTGGATGGGGAAGGGACATGGGCCCCAACCCTACACAAAGAACGAGCTACAGACAGATAAAGAATGCTGAGAGTGGAAGAAATAGTTTTGTCCCAGTGAAGAGCAACCAATTTGATATCCAATAACAAATGATCAGTCCTGAAAACATATATGCAAGTAACATATACAGACTAAACAAGTTATATTTAGGAATATATATATTTGCATGTGACAACAATTAATGTAAAAAGAGGCCATGAACTTGAGGAACAGCAAAGAGGAGTGTATGGGAAAGTTTGGAGGGAGAAAGGGAAGGGTGGAATGATGTAATTACATTATAATCTTAAAAAATAAAAGAATGAAACAAATAGGAAAAACCTATTATGATGCTGGAAAGATGTTTCAGCAGTTAAGAGAGCTTGTTTGTCTTGCAGAGGACCTGGGGTTCAATTCGCAGAACCCACATGGTCGCTCACAACCCTCCATAACTCCAGATCCAGGTGATCCAAAGGGCAAGCACATGGACACATACATACATTCAGGGAAAACATTCATATACATGAAGTAAAATAAATAAATCTAAACAAACATTACAAAAGATCTGTTGCCTTGACCCAGGGCACCAATAAAGTGGCTGAATGCTTTATATTTATATAACTAAGACAGAGACAAAGTAACTATTCCAAGAACAAAGGTCTTTAAAAATCATTCTTTGCTCCTGCTTGTAAAGAATAAGTTCAATTTTCTTCCCTAGAATAATTAATCTTTGTCCACTCCCTATTTTTTAAAAAATCAATGATAATGTTCTCATCTATTATATGACAAATTGTTTAACTTGCCTAATGTGGAAATAGAGTTCCACCCCCATGCATTTAGCACAGTCTGCTCATCCAGTCCAGATGCTCCCAGACCATTATTTATCTCTGTAACTCAGACACAATACACATTAGTGATGCATATGGCAGAAGTTTTTTTGGGGGGAGGGTGTAGGCTATGTCTTCCAAGCTACTAAAGCAGGGGCAGGGGGATTGAACACCTAGTGCATTTGTCAACTAGTGTGAGTGTATTTCTGTAAGGGCCACTATGCTTGCTCTTCAAAATCTAGTCACAGAAGACAGAACTTAGGTAAAGTTCTAAAGAGAGGGAGACAGTAGAAAGTGGGTGTGAGGATCATAGTTTCTCTACAAGTCAGGCTTTGAGAAAAGAAACTACAACAAGTATTAATTTTAGTTTTCTGCTGGAAAGTCATTTGTTTTGCTTCACCATTTTCCTCAAATGACTATAGAGCACTCAGTTGACCTTTTCAATTCATTAGTTTAATGATAATAATCTCCCAGCTTCTTTGCCTTTAAATTTGGGAATAATAAAACCCAATATCAAGCATTTTCTTTTCATCTTTTGTTGTAAGTGCTAATCCCCAGTCTACTGCTCTTTTGAATTAAATAAAAATGAAATGCATGTATATCACATTTTATAAGCCCAAATGAAGTTTTGACACATTATTGGCAATAGTTTATTTTAGGAAAAAGCCGCAGATCTGTCGGCTGTTTGTCATACAGTGTGCAGGTACTCATCAGAAATCCAACGAACGGCCCAGGCTGTGGTGGAAACTCGAAAGACGTGATGCCTGGTGGTCTTCGTCCTCCTTTGGTTCATGTGCTGGCTTTGAACTAGATCTGTATCCAGTGAGCGCCACCCAGAACTGGGACATAGCATTACTGTGCCTGAGCTGTCTGCTCCCACTTCCTTTGAGAGAATTTGATCTTTGATCTTTGCTGCTGCTGTTGATTTATTCCTATCATAGTTGTGAAAACTGAGAGACAGATGTTGATATTCAACCTGAAGGTCAAAAAAGCAAAACAGCCAGCCACTGGCTCTTACCTCTATCTGCCTCCAGGAATCTCAGAATAAGACTGAGACTGAGAGCTGTCTCCTCCTATTGTATAATCCTCTTTAGTTTGGGGATTAAGGGCATACATCACTACTGCCTGGTTTCTGTGGCAAGCTGGTGTGGCTACTAGAATTAAAGGGGTGTGTCATTGATGCCTGGTTTGTAAGCCTGGCCAGTGTAGCTGTTTTACTTTTCTGATCCTCAGGCAAGATTTATTTATTAAAATACAAATGAAATGCTACTACACTGAGGAGTTGTCTTCTGGTCTCCACATACATGCTTTGGTGTGTGTGTGTGTGTGTGTGTGTGTGTGTGTGTGTGTGTGTGTGTGCGCGTGCACACAATAAATAAATAAAAAGAAAAGTGAAAAATAGCTTAAATAAAATTTTTATTTAGATAAGTCAAAATTAAAATTTTAGATTAAATAAAAGTTAAAAATGATATACTAATCTCATTCAGTGCTTCAGATATATTTGGCTTTGACCTCATCTAGGAAATGTATTTCTGATTGCCCTTTCTTTGGGATTAAGGAAGTTGCTTGTGTTTATTTGTAACTGAACTTGTTCATGCTCAGGTGTACATGCATCTCACACTAAAAGAGGCTGTGTTTTCTACAGGTTAAATGAGATCTGAGTTTTCCTTGACTGAGGATTCTCTACATTAGAGGTATCCTAAGGCTGTTGAGAAAAAGGCATAGCAAGAGGTTTTGTTCTGGTTTCTCCATTTGTGGAGACTTTTGTCATCAGGTGCAAAGACATCTAGATTTAGGCAGAGAAGAGCTAAGAAGCCACCCCTGAATCCTTTGTGACTATAACTGATACATGTGTTATTTAACATTAACTATGATTGATACATGTGCTATGTAACATTAATTATGACTGATGTGCTAGACTGATATATATACTATGTAACATTAAATATGATACATGCACTGTGCAACCATTATGACAGATACATGTGTTAGGTAATATTATTTATGTCTTATCCTATTAATTTTCCTAACAGCCACATGAGATGATTATTATTTTTCTTATTATATTGAAGAAACCTCTGAGGCTCGGAGATGTTAGGTAAGTGGTCTGTCTAACCTCCCAGAAAATGACATGGTAGAGCAGGAATGAGACACAGATCCTTCAGACTCCAGGTGGACAGTTCCTTGTGGATTTAAGGGATTTAAGAACCAAAATGCCACATTACATAAGGGAACAAGTCAATGGATGAAATTCCATTTTTTTTCCTCTCAGTTTAGTCTCAATCAGACTGTGAGAGGAAAAGGAGACTTCTGAGTCACTTAGATGTCTGTAAATCCCTGGATTCCTGTCCTTCTAGGAGTCCTTTACTCTGAAGTAGGTGCTGATGTTCCTAATGTGTGTTGGGTATCTCATGGACTCAAAGAGGTGCTGTTTATATTTTTTAAGGCCAGCTATGCTAATGTCCTTTGGAGACCTCCACATGTAATACTTCAAATGAATTACTTCCGTGCTACCTTAATATGATGACATCATTGGCCCGCTGATCAATTTGACTAATCCTATGTGATAATGACTTTTAAATGGTGTACTCAATTACAGGGATCTTTCGAGCATCTACATTGTAAGAAGTGAATATTTTGCGTCCTGTACTGTCTGTTTATCCTTATTTAAGGAGTCCATCATTTTAATAATTTAGGGTACCATGTGCTACTAGCTGCAGAGAAATGTAAAGAAGGGCAGTTCTTTGGTCTCTGTAAGGCTCAACAATATTATGTTAGAGAGGTAGAAAGAATATAAGATCTGAGGAAAGGAAGGAAAAATGTGAATTGCCATCCTCTAGACAGACCATGGTCCTTGGAATCATGAAATTACAGCGGCTGCAATGGCTTGCACTGGGCCTTCACAAGGCTGGCCATGTCCTCAGTTAGCTTGGGGTGGCAAGGAGTTCTTAGTGTCCTCTTCATTACTCATTGCTGAACTCTCGGTTGCTGACAGAGTCTGGGAGAGGAGAAGTCATTGTCCTCCGTTCTGAAGCCACTGGTGAGTCTACCAGGCCCCAGTGGACAGTTTAGCTGGTTCTGGTTAAGACAGTTGGTCAGAAAACAACAAAAAGTGGGGAGGAAATTTGTAGGGGAAAGATGTGTGAGGGTGAAAAGAGTCAAGGTCGGGGGAAGCAAGGGTAATCAGAATGCGTTATATCCACGTGTGGAAAACTGGAATTTTTGTAAGCTATACTAGTGCGTATCACTCTTTCCTTTGTTACAAGAAAAATGTTATTTGACTTACATAATCTTCAAGTGCATCTGTGGTGGTTTGAATGTAATTGGCTCTGATAAACTCATAGGGGGTGGTGCTATTAGGAGTTGTGACCTTGTTCAAGGAAGTGTGTCACCACGGGGGTGGGTGGGTTTTGAGTTCTTTATACTCAAGCTACATCTAGTTCAGTTCACTTTCTGTTGCATGCAGATAAAAATCAAGGATTTCTTTTTCTTTAAGATTTATTTACTATTATTTCATTTGTATTTGTGAATGTCTACATGTGTGTATATACGCCATGTATTTCTCTGCTACTCATGGAAGCAGAAGAGGACTTCAAATCCCTTGGAATTGGAGTTCTAGTTCATTGTGAATCAAACCCAAATCTTCAACAAGATCAAGTGCTCTTAACCATTTAGTCGTCTCTCTGCCTCCATCAAATATATTTATCATAAGAAAACAAAGATTTTTTTAGCAATCTGATTATATTACTTTCTTTGAAAAGTTTGTTAGGTTTATGTGATGACTGTAAGCAGGTAATTGATTATGGAACAAATATTAAGTTTTCTGCCTCTTCTTTGCCAAGTGCTTAAAGACCTTGGAATACTTTCCTCTCTGAGTATGAAAGTGACCCTTCTCCTCTGGGTGTGTGTGAAAGTGTGCTCTGTTCTGGACATCTATCATGTAGCTTTTTATTAATGTCAATTACATGCCTGCTTCAGAGTTTTCCTCATGTGTCACTCCAGTCATCTAGAGGAAGAATTATACCACAGGTCTACAATATGATCTCTACCCGTCAAACAAGAAGGCTGAGGTTCAGGCAGACCAACTACATCAGTAGTTATATGGCTAGCACCCAGCAACGACAGGGTTTACTAGGTATAACTGCCTTTTTCATAAATAAAACCTTTCCTGGAGATGAGCTAGAAGAAACATTTTAGGAGGACATGTAGCTGGGAAAGTAGCTTTGAATTTTATCCTACTTGAACATCAAGGCTTGCATTCATTTATTCATTCACTCACTAGTTCCATGTGTACCTACTGGGTGCTAAATAGTCTGATAACTAGAAATATAGCAGTAAATTATAAATTATAAATCAGGCTGGAGAGACAGGTCAGCAGTTAAGACCATTGGTTGTTCTTCCAGAGGACCGAAATTCAATTCCCAGCACCCACAAGATAGTTCACAATCATCTTTTAATGCCAGCTTCACGTGACCTGATACCCTCTTCTGACCTCCATGGGTACCAGGCACACATGTGGTACCATAAATATAGTGAAAACAGAACATCCAAACACATAAGATATCATGGCCAGTGGATACGGTTCTCTGAGTAAAGACACTTCTGCCAAGCCTGACACCCGAGTTAGTTCCTCAGGATCCAAATGGTAGAGAGAACCAATGGGTTGTACTCTGATCTCTACTGGCTTGGCCCCACCATGCTTGTAATTATAAATAAATAAAACCCTAAATTGTTGCCTCTCAGGCGCTTCTAGGATTTGAGATTATGATCAGAGAAATATGTTGTCTGGCATCACTTTTGCAAAGATTCTTCCCACCACAATGTGTAGCATCATCTAGGGGAGGGAGGGTGTGTAGCAGCAAGATGATTCAGAGGTGTCTGCAGCAGTCCAGGTAATGGGGCTGGAACTTTGGACCAGAGCATAGCAGAAGTAGTGAGCTGGGTTCTAGACAGACTTTTACGGAAGTCACTAGGATTCTCTGAGGAGGTGGTTTGTCCTGGCTTTCTCAGGAGCTCAGATTTGCCTGCATCTGTGACTTGTGTTCTTTCACCTAATGTTCCAGTGTGAAATGATTTCACAGCTATATTCACTTCAAGCAAACTGGAGCTCTTTCCTGTAGGACTCTTACCACCAGGCTTCTGCAAGGAGAATCTGTTAGTGCCTGGAGTGGGCAGGGTGGAGCTTGGTGCCTCAGGAGCACATGCTACCCAGACCGTGGCTTGTGGGAAGCAGTGGGCATGTGGTTATACCTGACATTGGTACCATGGAGGTCTCAGCACCACTCAAAGTGCGTCACAATCATCCACAACAATTCCCCTTTGCGATATACCAACAATTATCATGTCCAAGACAAGAGAAATTTTAATTCTTCATAGAAAAGTGGCTTGTCTAAGGGATTGTTTTATAATGCTTTTAAAATTGAGAAAATAGCTTCCTGCAGTTAATGATTACTGGGCAGTCTTGGTAACCCATAAAAAGGTGCTAGGACTGACAGGTCTACCATTAATTAAAATCTTCAGAATAGAAGCAAAGGCGCTTCAGCTTACAATGGTGGATGCATCTTCACTGTAAGATGAAAAAAAAAAAAAACCCAACGGTTCTCAACTTGTGGGTTCCAACTCCTTTAGGGTCAAATAACCCTTCAAAGGGGTAACCTAAAACCATTGGAAAGAAAACACATTTATTTACATTATGATTCATAACAATAGCAAAATTACAGTTACAAAGTAACAACAAAAATAATTTTATGGTTGGGGTCACCACAACATGGAGACCATTGATGGTTATTCCTTGTGATCATGTGACTCACTAGGAACCCTGACTTGATATTGCTGTCCAGTAACAGGAGAAATGATCACACTGTTTATCTTAGTGCAAGAAAAAACCAAGCCTTGGAATCCAAAGTTGGTTTTCTACTAAATAGCTATATATTTTGTTCATTCAACCACTTTTAAAAAACAGTAAGTTGACTCAGAGACTATCTCTACACACTGATTATTGCAGGCCCATGAGGGGGCTGTCATGCTGTTGGTGAAGTAATGTGAAGAAACGGCAGGCTAATCATTCAATTAATTTTCATTGACCTTGAGGGCATGGCTTTATATTTTCCAGTACATGAGTAATCACAGATGTTGCATCAGCTTCTTAGTTGTTACATTCCTAGGGAGAGCATGAGAAACTGTGCTGGTGAATTCAGACCAAGAGGCAATGCCTGCTCACCTTATCCTGAAGTACTGCTAAGTGATCTAGGTTCTGCTGAAGTCTCTGGAAAGGCTTTAAGATCATAGGCTTCTTCTAATTTTGCCTTCCAAATATAGTATAATAAACATTTCACTGAACTTGACCATACACTAGACCCTACAAATTTTACTTTTGCCTTGCCCTGGAGGTTATCTCTGAAGTTGCAACCTTGTGTTATCATCCAAACCCTGAGACGGGGTCCATGCCAATGAGAGACAGGTGCCTCTGATTCCTGTTTACCTCCATAGTGCAGACAAAGTCTTCACCATTTGAAAGTCATTCAAAGCAAACTGAAGAATGCCTTTTACTATTCTCCCAGGGCTGCGTCCAAAGAGAACACTGCGCTTGGTGCTCTGGACAGCTGAAGAACAAGGTGGAATTGGTGCCTCCCAGTATTATGAGCGACATAAGGTAAAACTACGGACTTGCCGAACACTTACATTTGCAATGTCAGCATAAACCAAAAGCACTGATTTGTATTTGGGTTTTTAAATCCTCTGGAATTGTCTATTTAAAAGCTGTTAGTCCTTTGTGGCAGGCTAACTCTGGCAAATACCCAGTCCTGGAAGTGAGAATGTCCTGGTGAGATGAAGATGCTATGTGGGGTTAAAGGGTCTTCTATTTCCTCACCATACTCATGGCCCTTGAAACTTGTCAGCTGTGTGTTGCAAATTCCTTAGACTCTTGCTAATTCTGCTGTACTCACAACACAACAGGAAGTAATGGGTAAGCATTCCCTCCCCACTTAGCCAAGCCCCCTGTGTTTGTGTCCCCAAACCTCCTAGAGGTCCTAGAATGTGGAACCCCAAGATCTGGACTCAGCCAGCAGCAGCACCTTCATGGTGGTAGGAATGTAACAACTACAGATCTCTGATCTAGAAACACAGAGGATACCTTGATTAGATACTAAATTTAGGCACAGATGGAGCCTGAAACAAGAAAGCTGTTATGGAAGGTCATAATTTTCTAATCTACAAAACTCCCTTCAGCGCTGGAGGGGTCAGAGTTATTACTGAGAACAGCTTTGAGAGACTAAAATATATGAGGACAGGGAACCTCTGGAATAAGTGGAACATTTGCTCAGAGAGAAGCTATTTGAGTGCCCCCGTGTGAACAGGGAAGAAGGTGTGCATATGTCTGTTGTTGCTGCTGCTTCTGATGACGATGATGATGATGACGATGATGATTATGATGATGCCTCCTGATGCTGCTGGCTTGTTCTCCCTAAATCTTGAGATTAGAAAAAAAATAAGGTTGAATGATCTAGATCGGACAGGAGTTTGCTTTATGAATTATGATTATGTCCTTTTATGCAATTTTATACAGTATTCATCCCTATACACACTATTTCAGCTAATTAGAGCATGAGTTCAGGGTCATAAATTTAGCCAGAGTATAATCATTTATTATGCAAAAGGCTAATGAGTTATACCTAGCCTTTTCACTACAATTCTTTGGCTTCCAGCTTTTCTTGAGATAAGAAAATTCCAGACAGCTATCCTCTGGTTGACGGGGAACTACATTATTACATCTTGTGGTGGACTTCATTATTACAAAAGGATTGTTCTGGATTAAGCAACATTAACCTTTTTGGAGCACATGGTATGTTCCATATAGTATGCTAAGTTTCAAGCTTAGTGTCATAACAGCTTCACTCAAAGGCTGGGCATGGTGGTCTGTGTTTGCAATCTTAGCACTCTGGAGACTGAGTGAGGAAGATCGGGAGTTCAGGGCGGGAATCTGCTACAGAGTGAGCCATCATGTGAAAAGAAACAACATGAAGCAAATTCACCTTGACCATCTAAGGGCTTGTACTTGTTTTTGTCAACTAGACACAACTGGGGTCATCCTGGGAGATAAAAAAAAAAAAACCATTGAGAAAATGCTTCCTTAAGATTGTAGGCAAGTCTGTAGGGCATTTTATTGGTTAATGACTGATGGGGCCAGGACCAGCCCACATGTCAGGGCAGGTGGTTAAATTATGTAATCAAGCAAGCTGAATAATCCCTAAGGGAGCAAGCAGGTAAGTAGCACTACTCCATTGCCTCTGCTTCAGGTCCTGCCACCAGGTTCCTGTTTTGAGGGCCTGTCTTGCCTTTCCCTGATGACAGGCTGTAAAAAACAAAAAACAAAAAAACAAAAACATTTCCTCCCAAAATTGCTTTTGATCATGATATTTTATCACAGTTATAATCCTAGCTAAAATAAGGCTATAATGTAATGAATGACACAGGTCACTCTACATTGTTGCAGAATATTAGTTTAAAATGCGTTACGTTCATTTCTGCTGTGGAATAATTGTTCAAGGATGCAAAGATGTGCTTCACTCTTCCATGGTTTTGGTTTAACTCTGTAAAACTGTGTTACCTGATTAGTCTAATAAAGAGCTGAACAGTAAATAGCTAGGCAGGAGAGAGAAATAGGTTGGGCTGCCAGGCAGAGAAAATAAATCAGAAGAGAAACCTGGGCTCTAGGGAAGAGCAAGAAGTGAGAAAAGTAGGAGAGGAGGACACAGGGGCCAGCCACCCAGTCACATAGCCAACCATGGAGTAAGAAAGAAACAAAGATATATAGAATAAAGAAAGATAAAAATCCCAGAGGCAAAACACAGTTAGAGAAAAACAGGATAATTTAAGTTAGAAAAGCAGGCTAGAAACAAGCCAAGCTAAGGCTGGTTATTCATAAGTAAGAATAAGTCTGAAGCTGGATATCAGGCCCCCAAAGAATAATTAAAAAAACAATTACACTGTGTTTGCTATAAGGTTCGTTAAGTCTTCTGATTAAAATACAAGGTGTTGATGGTGGGCAGAGGAGGGTCACCTATCGTGACTGTGACGGACAATAAGGAGAAACTACACAGAAGAAATGACATCCAAGTTTGGATCTGGGGAATGAAGAGAAGTGAGAAAAGGCAAAGGAGTGGTGGGGGTAGACGACATCGGGCTTTAGCAGAGGGAACTGTGTGTACAAAAGCTGGACGAGGAGAGAGCATGGCACCCCCGAGAAACAGGAAGGGGTTCGGATGTCTGGTGTACAGAATACAAGATGCAGAGAACAGAACACAGGGCAGAAAGGTAAGACGGAGCCTGACAAGACACTCTCTCCTCAGGGCAAGAAGAGGACCAAATCATTTTTAAGGGAGGGCTCTAAAATTCTATATATCTCATTCTTCATGGAAATGGGATTCCTGAATGAGCTACTCTAAAGCCTTTTTTAAAAGAATTTTTAAAATATACTCTTCCCCAAGGAAAATATTTGGGTTCAAACTGTGGTGGATTTGGCTTGCAATTTTCTCACCACTGAAATTCTGAGAATTGAAGGAAAAACTTAAGCTCTGTGAGGTTTTAAGTTTCTCTGTGACTACTAAAATGCAAGGAATTAGTCAGAAATGACTGAACTTTACATTTCTAAGAAGTTGCAGGCACACAAACATACACACACACACACACACAAATATGTGCTTACACACATAAAAATATACACATACACAATTGTACATAAATATACTTACACACAAACATGTTCATACACGTAAACAAATACATACATACATGAAGGCGTAAGTCACAAACAATGCCACACCAATTTGGGATTATGATTAATAGGGTGATATTTATTTAAAGGGGAAAAAACTTACAGATCACTGTCAGCCCTCTGCGTAACCAGGAAGGAAGTCAAGTCACCGGCGGAGCAGGAAGTGAAGAGAGCGAGGAGAGGGAAGTGGCCGCTTTTTTAAAGGGAGAGAGACCACACCCCAAGGGGCTGGTATCTCAGCGGCGATAGGCTGGAGGAGTGGGAGGACCTCCCGTAACACCTCCCCCTTTTGTTTAAATAAGAGAGTTCTAAACCTACTATGAAATTATATACAATAAGTACAAATATCCTATTCTAACTAGCTTAGGTCTTGTATAATAAATAACTTGGCCAAGTCATGAGAGAAAAGTAACTACATCTATATAGTCTTCAACCCCATCGAAGATCTGAGAAGGGAAATAATGTTACCTGGTTAATTAGGAAGTTCAGTAAAACAACTTCCAAAACATGCAACAAATCACAGAGACAACTAGCTACCTAGGCAATCACCCAAAGTCACATTAGCAGCGTTGGAGCAACCAACTTTGGCTAAGGCCTAACATAACTGACACACCATTTTCAAAGGCAAGCAACTTTTCAAAACTATCTTACCCTGTCTTGGCAGGATAAGACAGCCCTGTTTTATCCATTGATGCACGCTCTGTATCTTTGTCAGTGGTTGAGGTATGGGCATTTCTTTGCCCCAAGGCCAGTTCTGCCAAAAGGAAAGGCTCCAGGTGGAGTGTCTTTGGTGCTCAACATTCTCTCGGGAATAGAGTGGTGTTGCCAGGAGCAATTGTGTCTCACTACCACAAAACTCTGAGTTAGATTAAAGGCCATTTTCTACAGCTCTTTGAAGAAGTTGAAGATTATCTATCTATACTGAGTATAATCTCTATATATCTAAAGAACCTGATTAGTCTAATTATAAATGACAAACTTAGATGACTATTAGTCTATATAATTCTCAATATCTATCTAACTTAAAGATTAAGACAATAAACAACTGTGAAACAAATGAGGACAATGACCTCCAAATATAAACAATGTACAAATATACATTGCAGTAGGTAAATATATATCAATACACAAACATTATATAAGTATCTTAATCAGAGGTAGAAATGTACACAGCAATATGGTAAATATATACAATACAATATATGTCAATACATAAAAATGTTTTAAACAAGGTAGAAACATGCATGCATCCAATAGTCAATATAATTTAACTTTGTATCAATATACAAGAATCTATACCAATATATTTGTCTAAAAACAGTAACTCACAATTACAAATCTATTATCCCATCATCCCTCTTTTTTTTTTTTTCAAAATGATCCCTGAGCTTATAAAATTCCTCCCCCAACCCTCAATCGTATACTAATTATAATCAACCCCTAAATGATGTCCCTAAACCCAAGGGCAAACTTTACTGGGAGAGGGGACGTCGTCCTCTAGAATTACTTCCAGCTGTCATGGGGGCGACGTTCTTTCTGGGGGATCCTGTGAAAGTAAAATGATGGTTAAATTTCAAGATCAATGTCTTTTAAAATTGCCAATAGTCTCTGAGTATTTTGTGCAGGTCTGGCCAAAATGTTGTATAAGATGTGCACCATTTCAGCTAACCAAGTTGGAACTGTCTTGTGCAGCTGGTACCCAAAGCAGGTCTTGTTGTAGCGCTATCAGTATCATGACGTCATATCAACCAGGTGGAGTTGTTGTTATGGGGCCCCATCTTCTTCCTGGAAACTTCAAATGTCACTTCAGGAAAAACTCATTGTTCATTATGAGAATCTTAAGCATTAATCATATAGACATATATATATATATATTCAATGAAAGACATGATAGATATATTCAATGAAAAGTATGATAGATATGAAGAAAAGCAAAGATGTTTTCTAAACTCATATTTCTTTCTGTCCCACATCATGGCTCTTGACATGAGACAGAAACTCCAGAAACTCTTGGTTTTTCTCTTACTAACAGGCTTGGAATTGGAGAGGGACTGAGCCAGAGTCAAACTTCAAAACCAGCTTTATAAATTTAGAAATATGGTTTAATATTACTTACATAACCCATTCAGTTTTCTTGATATTTCCTATCGGGCAGGTATTTTTCCATCTGTCAGTATCCAAACATCCAGGGTCCCTTGAATTTCTCAAAGATGAGTGTTTTCCTGTGGAGATAAGAACAGAACCCTGCCCCCATTCTATATGTTTTTCTTACCACCTGTATGAATATCATCATTGTGGATGAGTTGTCATTTCTCCTTTCCAAGAGGTTTCTCTTCTTCAAATCGAAACTTTATTAATTTTGATGGTATCCACAATTTTTCTTCTCCTGTGGAAACAAGAGCAAAACCCCTTCCCCAACGTAGCACATCTCCTGGCTTCCACTGAGAGGTCAGCACATCTTTGAAATAAATCGGTTGATTTAGTTCAGCAGACTTTTCCATTATCCAATGTCTCTCTGCTGCTGTCGTTCCTTTCTCATTAGCGTTAAGAAAATTCAAGGTTAATAAAGCATTATGTAATCTATTTCTGGGGGTATTTTCGGTCCCTTTCTGTTTGTTCAGCATATCCTTTATAGTACGATTTGATCTTTCTATAACTGCCTGACCTGTAGGATTATTTGGTATACCTGTAATGTGTTTTATATTATAATAATCAAAAAAGCGTTTCATTTTCTTAGATACATATGCTGGACCATTATCTGTCTTTATTTGCGCAGGTATACCCATGATGGCCATAACTTCCAATAAATGTGTGATTACTGAATCAGCCTTTTCTGAGCTCAGGGCAGTAGCCCATTGAAAACCTGAATACGTGTCTATGGTGTGGTGTACATATTTTAATTTACCAAATTCTATAAAGTGGAACACATCCATCTGCCAGATTTCATTTCTCTTAGTGCCCTTTGGGTTACTCCCTGCAGGCAACGGTGTTTGATTATAGAAAGAACAAGTAGGACATCTCTTTATAATGTCCTTAGCTTGTTGCCAAGTAATGGAAAATTCTTTCTTTAGGCCTTTACTATTGACATGATGCTTCTTATGAAATTCTGAGGCCTGCAACACACTTCCAATCAATAATTGATCAATCTAGCCTTGGGCTAGAGGACCAGGCAGACCTGTATGGGACCGGATGTGTGTTATGTACATCGGACAAAGCCTGTTCCTGATTATGTCTTGTACCTGGATAAACAATGAAGTCAACTCTGTGTCATCTGGTATAAATTCAGCGGTTTCAATATGCAAGATAACTCTTTCTGCATATTGTGAATCTGTAACTATATTAAGAAGTTCTTTAAAATCCCTTAGCACCATAAGAATGGCATATGATTCTGCCTTCTGGACAGAATTATAAGGGCTTTGTTCCACCTTACTCAATTCTTCTGACTTGTAACCTGCTTTCCCTGATTTATTTGCATCAGTATAGAACGTACGGGCTCCAGTTATTGGAGCATCACGTACAATTCTAGGAAGAATCCAAGAAGTTCTTTTTATGAGGTTAAGTCTACCACTTTTGGGATAGTTGCTATTAATTTCTCCCAAAAAATTAGCACAAGCTCTTTGCCACGGTTCATTGTCTTCCCATAACTTTTTTATTTCTTCTGTAGTAAAAGGCACTATAATTTCTGCTGGGTCTATACCTGCTAGTTGACGAAGTCTCAGCTTACCTTTTATAATTAATTCAGAGACTTTTTCCACATAAGTTTTTAATTTTTTACTTGGTTTATTAGGTATAAATATCCACTCTAAAATAATATCTTCCCTCTGCATTAGAATCCCTGTAGGAGAAATTCTGGAAGGCAATATGACTAGGATGCAGCTAAGATTTGGGTTCACCCTATCCACATGTGCCTCCTGTAATTTTTCCTCAATCATTGTCAGTTCCTTTTCTGCTTCAGCTGTCAGTTTTCTTGGACTATTCAAATCTTTATCACCATCTAAGGTTTTGTTTAAATGAACTATTAGATCAGGTGTTATCCCAACAGCTGGTCGTAGACTGGAAATGTCTCCTAACAATCTTTGGAAGTCATTAAGAGTCTTTAACCGGTCTCTCCTAATTTGTGCCTTTTGCGTTTTAATTTTCTCTAACCCTATTCTGTAACCTAGGTAATTAATAGAATTTCCTCTTTGAATCTTTTCAGGGGCAATTTGTAATCCCCACCTAGGCAAGACTTTCTTTACTTCTTCAAACATCCTTTCTAAAGTATCTTTATTTGAATCAGATAACAAGATGTCATCCATGTAATGATAAATAATGGACTTGGGGAATTGTTTACGAATTATTTCCAATGGCTTACTTACAAAATATTGGCACAGTGTAGGACTATTGAGCATACCCTGTGGGAGGACAGTCCATTGATCTCTCCTATTGGGCTGAGAATTATTATAAGTAGGCACTGTGAAGGCAAATTTTTCTCTATCCTTTTCTTGTAACGGTATAGTGAAAAAACAATCTTTCAAATCAATAACTATAAGAGGCCATCCTTTTGGTAACAGAGAAGGCAAAGGAATTCCAGATTGTAGTGAGCCCATAGGTTGAATTACTTTGTTGACAGCTCTTAGATCTGTCACCATTCTCCATTTACCAGATTTCTTTTTTACAACAAACACAGGAGAATTCCAAGGGCTGGTTGATTCTTCAATGTGGTGAGCATCTAGTTGCTCCTGCACCAGCTGTTCCAATGCCTGTAGTTTATCTTCAGCTAGAGGCCACTGTTTGATCCATATTGGCTTCTCAGTTAGCCATTTTAAAGGTAGGGCTGTTGGTACCTCTAAAGGTTTGGTATTTGCTGTATGTTCTTGTACAGCCTGAATGGCTAGTGACCTTTTTCCATAATACCTCATCATATACTTCCCAGAATTATGAGTTCCTGGAACTACAGGAATGTTAATCTGGGTATTCCATTGCTGTAGCAGGTCACGGCCCCATAAATTTATGGCAATATTGGCTATATATGGCCTTAGTCTTCCTATTTGCCCTTCGGGCCCTATGCATTCAACCCATCTTGTGCTTTGTTTTACACGAGATAGGGTTCCAATTCCCAGGAACTGAACATCTACCTCTTTAAGAGGCCAATTCGGATGCCAAGATTCTGGGGTAATGATACTTACATCCGCACCTGTGTCTAATAAGCCTTCAATAAAAGTGCCATTTATACAGACTCTTAGCTTTGGTCTTTGATCATTAATAGAAGTCTGCCAAAATATACGTTTACTCTGTCCAACTGGGTTTTTTGACTCATCCTCCACATGGATTTCATCATTTAGACCAGTATTACTTTTTACAGCAGAAATTGAAGCTTTTAATTTTCTTGGTGAGGCACGTTCTCCACTGTGACTGGGAATGACTGGGCCACTGTTGGCTTGGGGGCCTGCGAGAGGCCCCTCAAGGAGTTTCCCGACGGTATCGGGTTGCCTTGTTTGTCTGTTGTTGACCTGCATTCATTGGACCAATGTCGGCCTTTACCGCATCTCCTACATATACCTGAAGGCCTAGGTCTCCTATCTTTGTCATTCCCAGAGGAGATAATATTCCTAGAAATTCTGTGCCTGCAATCCCTTTTCAGATGTCCTAATTTACCACAATTAAAACACCTGGCAGTTTGATGTCTCCTCATTGCTGTGGAAATCACTTCTCCTACCGAAGATTCATCGTTATAGCTAAACGTCTCAACATTCATCGTATGCTGAATCCATTCATCCATAGGTGCTGATCTAGACTTTAAAGGCCCAATTATCTTTTTGCATTCTATGTTTGCATTCTCAAAAGCTAGAGATTCAAGAAGTATTCGTCTAGCTTCTGGGTCTGTTACCCCTATGTCCAGAGCCTTAATTAATCTTTGCAAAAAGTCAATAAAGGGTTCTCTCTGTCCCTGCCTAATTCTGGTATATGATTCAACCCTTTTTGCTGGATCTTGTATCCAATTCCAAGCATTTAAAGCTGCTTGGTGACATAGACACAGTACTTCATCATCATAAAGAGCTTGGACCTGTGGATCAGCATATTCTCCTGCACCAAGAATTTGATCTTGGGAAACCTCAATACCTTTTGCTCTTCCTTGCTGTTCCATATGTTTGGATTCTTCTCTGAAATAAATTCCAAACATCAAGGAAGGTCCATTATCTAAAACTGCAGACACTAACTGATGGAAATCATGGGGGGTAGCTCTAGCATTAGAAGCCCAAGTCCTTATCATTTCCTTTACGTATGCAGAGTGCAAGCCAAAATTAACAATAGCTTGCTTAATTTCTTTTAGATCATTCATTGCTATTGGCGTCCATCTAGCTTCTCTGACTCCCTTTGAGCCTTTAGAAGTTGACGCTTTGTCAGAATTAAGTATAGGGTATGCTGCTAAAACCTTTGGTAAGCCAGTTCTAATAGCTGGTGTTGGCATTGTATCCTGTCCTTGTGCCTTATTACTCTGTTCACCAGCTCCAATCATTTCTTCAATCATTTCAAGTCTTTTTATTATTGTCTCTTTTGAATCCTTAATCTCCTGACCTGCATGAGTTTCTAGTAAAGATTGTATGGTTCTTAGGAGTGCCATGATCTTCCTAAATGATAGAATATGCAAAAGAATACTGAAACCTAATAACCAGTAAATTAAGTTATCCCCATAGTCATATAAACCTTGCATGATATAACCCATTGTATTGGTAACCAGAACAGTAAAATTCGCGTTGGAAACGAGAACTGCCATATTACCTATTATCCAGCAGGTGGCGCTGTTGCCAAGTCTCGACGAAAACACGGTCCTGTTTCAGAGTCCGCCTAGTATTTGTTAAAAACTGGAAAATGTAAGTTGCTCAACAAAGTAAATGTAATTAAATCAATTCCAGAGATGGAACCAGAAACCTAGAATCCAGGGGTAGAGAAGAGCAATCTGGAAGCTACTTATGCCTCCACGTGACAGAGTCACCCTGAGGGGTTGCAGCTTTCAGCAACCGCGTGCTCTGGTTCGCGCCACTTAAGAGCTGTGCTTGCAAGGGAGATTTGAAAACGACTCAGAAAAGAGCAAATCACGCGGGCAGAGACTACGCGGGCCTGTGGAGTTTAAATCCACAGGCAGCGGCTGAGGAAGCAAGGGCTCCCGCCAAGCCGAACAAGCGCCCGCCAAGCCGAACTTGCGGCCGCCAAGCCGAACTTCCGGCCGCCAAGCCGAACTCGCGGCTGCGAGCCGGGAGAGGTTCTAAAACCAAACGTTGGGCGCCAAATGAAGGCGTAAGTCACAAACAATGCCACACCAATTTGGGATTATGATTAATAGGGTGATATTTATTTAAAGGGGAAAAAACTTACAGATCACTGTCAGCCCTCTGCGTAACCAGGAAGGAAGTCAAGTCACCGGCGGAGCAGGAAGTGAAGAGAGCGAGGAGAGGGAAGTGGCCGCTTTTTTAAAGGGAGAGAGACCACACCCCAAGGGGCTGGTATCTCAGCGGCGATAGGCTGGAGGAGTGGGAGGACCTCCCGTAACACATACAAATGTACATATGTAATCATACACTTGTACAAATACAAACATATAAGTCATACATACACACTTATAAGCACACATGTTAAACATTCTCATAAACACATGTACATACACATACACACATGCCACACATAAATGCAAACACATAATATATGTACACACAATACACACAAATACAATACGCATACATACACACATCTATATACATATACCCACATAACATTCATGTACACGCACACCTATATACACCAACATTCATAAACACACATATACAAATGTATATACACATATTCATATATACACTCATATACATGCACCCATAAACAAACCTACACATATATACACACATACACACATGTACATAATACACACAAATGTGCAATACACATACTTAACACATATACACACCATGCATACATATCTGTACATGTACATATATACATATGCATATTTACACACATATGTACATACTTTTACAAGTGTATGTATATATATACACATGAACACTCAAATACATAAACACACAAATGTACATGCATAGTCAAACACATTCATTCTTACACACATATATCCACACCTACACACACATGCACACATCTATATACACATGCCTACACACACCTATACCTACACACAGATACACAGACTCATACACACATGTACACACACATACACACATCCAAGCACTCAGGGTGAGCAATCTCACAAATCCGGTTTGTACTGACAGGACTGGTACTGGCATGAACCCACCTGCACTCTGATATCTGTTCTGCATTGCGTTTTCAGGGCTGGTGTTGTAATTATAGACATTTCAGAAAAAGAACACAATAGTTTTCTTGTTTTATAGCAGCTCTTTACATGATTTAAATGTGTCAGACCATCTCCCATGATTTATTTTAGGTTCTTAGGTGTTTAACTTAAATTACATATAGGAGCTGAAGAGATAGATTAGTGGTTAGAGCTCTTGGTGCTCTTCCAGAGGACCCAAGTTCCATTCCCAGTGCCCACATAGTAACTTACAGCCATCTGAAACTCCACTTCTAGGGATCTGATGTCCTCTCCTGGCCTCTGTGCATGTCAGATGTGTATGTGGTACACAAAAACATGCATGCAGAAAAAACACCCGTACACATAAAATAGTTTTTAAAAATATATACAAGAGCGAATATGTAAGCAAATCATAAATCCTGGGGTGGGGGATAAGACAGATCAACAGCATTTGTCTCACTGAGGTTACAAGAAGTGAGATAAACTAAGGTGACATTTAATATGACTTAGCATTGGCATCCAGCTGGCAAGCAGTGGGCACTGGATGTTTTTATCAAACAGTGTAGAGATGGCTCAGAATATTTCCACTCACATCATGCTGACAGGAGCTCATCATGTACTCCAGCTCCTTTAGAGGCACTGTCCCAGATGGACAGCTACTTCCCAGCTACAACTCTACACTCAGAGAGTGTGGCACACAGCCACAGTGCAAAGCTGGTCCTGCTGAATTTTCTCACTTCGTTCTGCCCAAAGAATAAGGTGTTCCATGGTGCTCAAAATCAGTAGCTCTGTGAGCTATGTTTTAATTAAAAATATCATTTTGAGGAGGCTAGTTTACACACACACACACACACACACACACACTCAGATGTTCATTTTCTATTCATTTTGCTCTTTTGGCTTTTGTGGGGGTCAAACAAATCACACATTGAGTCTTATTCTTTCTTGTGAATGCCTTGGCTTGGCTTGTTGCTAATCAGCTTTTTATAAATTATCCCGTCTACCTTTTGCCTCTTGGCTTTTACACTTCTCCTCTCTAAATCTTCCTTTCACTCTTACTCCGTGACTGACTGTGTAGCTGGGTGTCTTGCCCCTGACGTCCTCCTCTCCTTGTTCTATCTTACTCCTCCTCCTCCCAGATTTCTCTTTCTATTTATTCTCTCTGCTGCCAATCCTGCCTATCCTCCCTCTTCCCTTGCTATTGGCTGTTCAGACCATCAGGTGTTTTAGATAGGAAAGAATCACAGGTTCACAGAGTTAAACAAATGTAACATAAAAGAATGCAACACATCTTTGCATCATTAAACAAATGTTCTACACCATAAGTAAATGTAACATATCTTTAATATTCTACAACACATGCACAAGTCTTTGATTATATAGATTTCATGTTCTATCCTAGATTTTTCTTTCACAGAGAAATTTAGCATTACAAATCATGTAAATGGGGTGTCTAAATTACTACCTCTGTTTCACTTTCTGAAAAAGGTTCAGTTGTAAATAGGCCACTGAGTGTTATGAAGCAGTAAGTTCCATTACACTAACATAGTAAATATAAAGGAGTTAGAAATGGGAAGAATGGCTGTGTGCCGCGCCCCGGTGTCTGTGCTCTGTGCGCTGGCACCCAGTTCGTGAGCTTCTGGCAAGGGGGCTGGAGGTTAAAATACACAGACACACACAGGCAGAGAGACAGTGACATGGGTCATCCTTGAATTCCCCAAGAATGCCCCCTTTATTGTGTTCAGGGGCAGATTATATAGAGATAGCCACGCCCCAGCCAAACCCACCAGAAACCACTCTCCTGTCATCAGGAACTCCTGAAGGTCTCGTGCTCAGAGCAGCTGTAGGCACTCAGATCGGGGGATTACAAGAAATTCAGGATCTGGGGTCTCACTGCTTCCAACAGCTGTGATGGGTTGTCATTGGGAACAATTCAAGGGGTCTGAATGAGGAAATAGAAAAAGAGCAAAGGGACCCTCCCCTCCTCCCATTCCCTCCACATACCCTCCCACCCCACCCCTATCCACTCTTCAAAGAGGGTAAGGCACATTGCTTTGTGGAAGGTCCAAGGCCTTCCTACTATATCTAGGCTGAGCAAGGTATACATCCAAAGAGAGTAGGATCCCAAAAAGCCAGTTCTTGCAGGAAGGATAAATCCCGGTGCCACTGCCAGTGGCCCCTCAGTCTGCCCCAGCCATGTAACTGTCAACTACATTCAGAGGAACTAGTTTCATCCTGTGCTTGTTCCTTCCCAATCCAGCTGGAGTTGGTGAGCTCCCATGAGCTCAGGTAGACTGCTTCAGTGGGTGACCCCATCATGGTCTTTACCCATTTACTCATATTCTCATTCCTTCCACACTTCGACTGGACTTTGGGAGCTCAGTCCAGTGCTCCAATGTGGGTCTCTGCCTCTGTTTCCATCAGATCCTGGATGAAAGTTCTATGGTGATATTTAAGATATTCATCAGTCTGACTGGCCAGTTCGGGCCCCATCTCCTCTATTGCTTAGGGTCTTATCTGACGTCATCCTTGTGGATTTCTGGGAATTTCTCTAGAGCCAAGTTTCTTGCTAACCCTATATCGGCTCCCTCGATTAAGATATTTCTTTCCTTGCTCTCATCTTTATCCTTTCTCCTTCTCGACTATCTCATCCCCTCAAGTTCTCCTCACCCTTCCCCTTCTTCCCTCCTCTTCTCCTTCTATTCACCCTTCTCCCCACATTGCCATGTTCCCAATTTTGTCAGGCAATCTTGTCTGTTTCCATTTTTCAGGTGGATCTATATATGTTTTTCTTAGGGTTCGCCTTATTAGCTTCACTAGGATCATAAACTATAGACTGAATATCCTTTGTTTATAGCTAGAATCCACTAATAAGTAAGTACATACATATTCATCTTTTGGGGTCTGGGTTATCTCCCTCAGGATAATGTTTTCTAATTTCTTCCATTTGCATGCAAAAATCAAGATGTCATTGTTTTGTTACAGCTGATAGTGTTCTAATGTGTAAATGTGCCACATTTTCTTTATCCATTCTTTAGTTGAGGGGCATCTAGATTGTTTCCAGGTTCTGGCTATTACAAATAATGCTGCTGTGAACATAGTTGAATAAATGCCTTTGTAGTATGATTGAGCATTTTTGGGGTATATTCCCAAAAGTAGTATTGCTGGATTGTAGGTTGATTCCCAATTTTATGAGAAACTGCCATACTGATTTCCAAAGTGGTTGTGCAAGTTTGCATTCCCACCAAAAATGGATGAGTGTTCCCCTTAAACGTGCCCAATCTCTTCTGATCTCGGAAGCTAAGCAGGGTTGGACCTGGTTAGTACTTGGATGGGAGACCCAAGGGCTTGAACTTTTCAAGTGATTGTCTTAGAGTTCCTTGTCACATGGTTATTAGTGGTGTAGACTGAGAATCAGCAAGGCATGAACCACAGGCCAAATCTATCCTGCCACTTGTTTATGTGACCTCAAGCTACCAACAGTTTACGTCTTCAGCTGGCAAAACAGGGCACTGAATGTTGCCCACAAAATTTGAGATATTAGCTTTTGGGGTCCCTAGCAGAATATATTTACTGATCCATAGTCTTGTGATAAAAATTACAGTTTTACATTATTTCCTTATAATAATCTCTGTCTTGTTTTACATGAAAAGAAAATTTTGTGTATTTTCTTTGCAGTCAGATATATTTAAGAGTGAGTATTTTGCAGAGAGATCGTGAATTATTATAAAGCTAGGTCCACAGGCTACTTCTCATTCTTATTGGGTAGAGTTTAACCGCACAGCTAGTGAAGTAAGCATGGGATCAGCAGTGGAGGAAAACAGTATGTAGACAGTTCTTGTTCTTTCTTCCTTTTTGCTCCTCTGGGTATTTTTATTTCCCACTCACAGAACCTATTTGGCAATGAAAACTCTAAAGAGCTATTGTAATGAGCATGCCTACTTGGTCTTCATGGACTAGAAGCAACATTCATATTCATTGTCAATTTTTAGTAAATATGCCTTGATTTACAATGTGTTTTTATTAGTTACTCATAGAAAAATTAAATTACAGAGTGAAATTTATTGCCAGACTGATTTTCAAAATTAGTTTCTGATTAATAACCACCTTTACTTTATAATTATGTTGTTTTGTAAACTGTTAGCTTAATCATTTTAATGCCTGTTGAAATTTACTAAACTAATGAAAATTCACTAAGTTAGAGTGGCATATGTCACATTATTTGTGCTCAGTATGTGAATTTCTAAATTCACGTAGGATTTTATTGCAATATCTAAAATGCTCTTTCCAAGGAAACAAACCTTCTATCAAAAAAGTATGGATCTTTTGGCACCATTTACTAGGTAAAATTATGGAAAATAGATACTATTGAGATTTTGCAATGATGATTAAATTAGTCAATCAGAATTTAGTCTTTTGCTCACCAATATAACAACATATCAATAATAATTGGCCTTTAAGGAGGAATGGCTTATTCTAGTGTCTTAGTTAGAGTTACTGTTCCTAACCTGATAAAATGCCTTGATCAAAAACAAGTTGGGGAGGAAAGGACTTATTTGGTTTATGCTTCCACATCACAATTCATCATCCAAAGAAGTCAGGACAGGAACTTAACCACAGCAGAAATCTGGAGGCAGGAGCTGATGCAGGAACCTTGGAGGGTGTTGCATACTGGCTTGCTCCCCATGATTTGCTTAGCCTGTATTCTTATAGAAATGAGGACCACCAACTCAGGAATGGCACCACCCACAATGACCTGGGCCCTCCCCCATCAACCCCTAATTAAGAAAATGCTCCAAAGGCTTGCCTACAGTCTGATTTTATGGAGGTATTTTCTCAATCAAGGTTCCCTTCTCTCAAATGACTGTAGCTTGTGTCAAGATGACATAAAACTAGCCATCACATCTGGTAATCATCACATGGATCAACATGGGAGTATGTCCATTATGCTAGAAACATCCTTTATACTTCTTCAAATTGACCTACAACTCCACCAAAGGCAAATACTGTGCTGACTTTTTCTATTACCACAGATTGGTTAGGCCTGGTCTTGATCTTCATATAAACATAATCATGTAGTATATAATCTTGAATCTGTATTTTTTCACTATGATTTTGGAATCCATCAGCATTGCTGCATTAACAGGAGTTGGCCCCTTTTTGAGTTGCTCTTTGTTTTGTGAATACACTCAATTTCTTTTCTCCAGAAGAAAAGGAACATAGGTATTCTGTTGATGGACATTTCTGTTCATTCTAGTGTTAGCTACTGTAAAGGTGCTATGAACATTTCTGTACAGATATTTAGATGGCCATATATATTTACTTTACATCCTAGGAGTAGCTAGATCATATGACAGACATGTTCAATCTCATTAGAAACTGATGAAAGATGGGAACTTATCGTTTCACACCCTCACCAGCAACATATGAGCTTCCTCGCTGCTTCTATTCTTCCCAGTATGTTCTCTGGCGACCTTTTCATGTTGGCTGATTCCCATTGGTATCATATTTTACATATATTTAAATTTGTAATTCCGAAGACCAGAAGAAAAGTTCTGCCTCTACTCTAATGGTTCTTTCTTCCCTCCTCATTCATTGCAATAAGACCATCTTGGTTCTGGTGTTCTATAATTTAGAGAAGTTGAGGACTTTTTTTACTCACTTGAGATTGGTGTGTATATTGGTTTTCTTTTGCTGTGAAAAATATCATGACCAAAGACAACTTGTAAGAGAAAGGGTATATTTAGTTTTACAATTGCAGAGGGAGAGTCCATAAAGTTAAAGAAGGCAGGAAAGCAGGCAGCAGAAGTAGTAAGCTGGCTGATTTTGTTTAGTCTACATACAGGAGGCAGAAAGAAATCAGGAAGCAGGACAGGCCTATAAAACTCAGAGCCCATCACCACTAACATACTTCTTCCAGCATATTTGTACCCTGTAAAGGATCCATAACCTTCCCAAATAGCATCATCACGATAGAAGCATCCAAGTGTTCAAGTGCATGAGCCTATGGGGGATATTTCCCATTAAGCCGGCTTAAGGAGGATGCTGGTAGTGATTTGGGGTGATGCAATTTCAATGTGGGAGGAATGCCTTGGAATAGCAGGACGTAGATTGGTGACCTGCTGAAGCCACAACTGATTCCTTAGGGCATTAATGGAGACCACTTCAATGCTCAGCAGAGGGTGACTTCATTTATGACCAGAAAGAAAGTTGGTTTTAGAAAGGATGTCAGAGCCTGCTAAAATGTCTTTGCATTATTGCTTATTGATGAGGTGATTATTTAAAACATGAACTGCTCGTAGGTTCAATCCAGCTCATGTGTACAAGAAAGAAAAATGTCACTACACAAAGAACATATTATTGTAAATAAAAGTTGAGTTGTGAGGGTGAAATCTGATTTTAGAATTCTAACTTAGGAATACAATGAATTTCTCAAATTTTCAAATCAATGAATCAAGTGAAGTTTGTGTAGATGCCATTTGTCTAATCAGTTTTTCATGGAAACAATGATACTCTCTTTCCTTCTCTTAGGAAGCCAGGATGTCACTTCTCACATCCTAAAAGGTACAAAGGGGGGAAACCAAATTAGTTCTGACTTTTCAAAATCTTTTCCATTTTAAGCAAAATGATTTGGCTTAATTATAATTAGCAAAATGATCTGTCCTCAAGAAAGCTTCATTTCATGAAGTAGTCCAGTAAAATAGATTGATATGTTCTAGTTTGACATGAAAAATATTTAACCTTATCCTGATTTTTTATCCAAACTTCAGGCAATTGAAACAAAGGGGTAATGAACACTGCCGTGTTCTGGTGGTCATTACTAAGGGCAATATTTATATAGGTTTTATCAAATGAGAGAGAGGATTGATGATGACTCTGAACATATCAGCTTATTTAAACTCTACCTTAGAACAGAAAAGGCTAAGATGAATATATATATATATATATATATATATATATATATATATATATATATATGATTATATTTAGCATTTCCTGTGTTTCCAGCACTGAGAAACAAAATTTCCTCATTACTTCTATAAATATCCAAAAATATTAGCTACTTTTAGTAGTAAAGTTTTGCCAACTTTTTAACCCACATTAAGTTTCACAATTCACCCTAAATTAAAGGGGTGTGTAACAAATTCCAGGGAGACCCTATTGTCCCGATATATTGTTAATGCAGTCAGGGTGACAATACTAGAGTGTGACATCATGGTGCTCCTGTTCAGACCTGGCTGTAAGAACAACAAAACTGATGTTCATGTCCAGTGTAATGGCTCGCACTGTGTCACCACACAGTTCTACCAGCATCATCAATGTCCCACATTGTATACCCTTGCTCATCAGAAATTATGGTCCCAACCATTGCTATTTGGCTTTTAAGCATCTTATGTTTTTCTTTCAATGTCTAGATAGTTGCATAAATCAACCAAGCATATTACAAAATTAGTTTAAATTTCATTTCTCTTGGTGTGTTCTTGGTCTGGACTCATAGTTTTCACTTACATATAATTGGTATAGCACACCTGGGAGATAATGAGGCTCTTATAAGAATTTGGGTACTTAATTTTATTTTTACAAAGTAAGACTGTTTTCTGAATTCTCTCTCTCTCTCTCTCTCTCTCTCTCTCTCTCTCTCTCTCTCTCTCTCTCTGTCTCTCTCTGTCTCTCCCTCTCCTCAGTAGAATGTCATCATGCATGGGCTTTTACATCTTATATACATATATGCAATTGTATACGAATGTATGTCAATCTGGGAAGAACTATTAAAATACTCCCTTTTCTTGTAGAAGAATCACACACCACTTACTTCTGTTCTTCACATCTATGTAGGAAAATTGCCTTTACTCTGGTTTTCATTGAGTTTTCTAAAAGAGAAAATAGTTTTAAATGCAACCATAGGCTGTGACAGCTAGAATGAAATATTATCCCATTCTTGTGTTGTAAGACCTTACCTACTATTTGGCGTAATATTTATATTACCTTTTACAGTTTCAGAGCATGTGGAGTTCAACTTAGTTGTTGGTTCAAACTTACTACATGTAAAAAAAAATCCTGATTTCTCTACTTCCACTACTAAACCAAATAATGCATCACCTTTTAAACTTGTTTCTGAAAACATTGAGCCAAAATGCTGAAGTTTGTTATGAATTGTTGTGACTAGCATAGCATCTTATTTTTCTCTAGCTTCAAAGCCACAAAGCAGGGCATTAGTTATATCCAGTCTGCTTAACGGGCGGACTAGAGGTTGACTATAAGACACAAACACTTTCTGCCTCAGTGCCTCCTATGCTTAACCAGGTCACGATCCGACCAAGGAGAAGCATTTCAGCACATCTAGAGCGTGAATTTCCTAAGGAAATCAGGTTGGCATTCTCGGAAGCACAAATCTGAACCCGGGTGTCATGCCTTGGGCTCAAAACTGACCTATGTGGGTCAGCGCATTCGGGACTAAATTGCCCGTTGCATGTGCTTGGCCTCACCAAGTTACAGAGTCAGCACAGACTTGGAAATCACCAGGGCTATTTTAACTTGACTGGAGTTGTCTTTTATGCTTTTTCATTTAAACCACAGCCTCTGAAACTGTGGATCACTACCCCCGTGGAGTGAAAGTGGCAGTCTGTGGCAACAAAAGCTTTCTGAATATGAAATGTCTGAAGATTAACCAAAATCAAAATCACACAGACCATAGTTTCTGGAGCGCATGTACACTTTGTACTCTGAAGGTCATGGCAAAGGCAGCCTCAGTGTGCTGTGATTACCATTAATGAATAAAGAATCTGCTTGGGGCCTGTTGGTAGGGCAGAACTTAGGTAGACAGGAAAGACTAAGCTGAAGGCTGGGAGAAAGAAGGACGGAGTCATCAAAACTAGCCTGGACCCAGCAATACCACTCTTGGGAATATACCCAAGAGATGCCCTATCATACAACAAAAGTATATGCTCAACTATGTTCATAGCAGCATTGTTTGTAATAGCCAGAACCTGGAAACAACCTAGATGCCCTTCAGTGGAAGAATGGATGAAGAAAGTATGGAATATATACATATTAGAGTACTACTCAGCAGTAAAAAACAAGGACTTCTTGAATTTTGCGTGCAAATGGATGGAAATAGAAAACACTATCCTGAGTGAGGTAAGCCAGACCCAAAAAGAGGAACATGGGATGTACTCACTCATATTTGGTTTCTAGCCATAAATAAAGGATATTGAGCCTATAATTAGTGATCCTAGAGAAGCTAAATAAGGAGAACCCAAAGAAAAACATATAGGCATCCTCCTGAATATTAACCTTCATCAGGCGATGAAAGGAGACAGAGACAGAGACGCATATTAGAGCACCAGACTGAAATCTCAAGGTCCAAATCAGAAGCAGAAGGAGAGAGAGCACGAGCAAGGAACTCAGGACTGCGAGGGGTGCACCCACACACTGAGACAATGGGGATGTTCTATCGGGAACTCACCAAGACCAGCTGGCCTGGGTCTGAAAAAGCCTGGGATAAAACTGAATTCGCTGAACATAGGGGACAATGAGGACTACTGAGAACTCAAGAACAATGGCAATGGGTTTTTGATCCTACTGCACGCACTGGCTTTGTGGGAGCCTAGGCAGTTTGGATGCTCACCTTACTAGACCTGGATGGAGGTGGGTGGTCCTTGGACTTCCCACAGGGCAGGGAACCCTGATTACTCTTTGGGCTGATGAGGGAGGGGGATGTTTGGGGGAGGGGAGGGAAATGGGAGGTGGTGACAGGGAAGAGACAGACATCTTAAATAAATAAATAAATGAATGAATGAATGGTGTATTCAGAGAGACAGATGCTGGGAACTTTAGCCGGTAAGCCACTGTCATGTGGCAATACACAGATTAATAGGAATGAGTTATATTAATATGTAAGAGTTAGCCAATAAGAAGCTAGAGTTAATGGGACAAGCAGTGATTTAAATAATATGGTTTCTGTGTGATTATTTCTGGGCTGAGCAGCCAGGAACCAACAAGCGGCCCTCATCCAACAGCAGCCAGAAACGCCTCAGCTCACACTGGACGCTGTTGCATGTTAGGGATAGCAGTGTTTTATACAGTTCAGCTCCCATAGGAACATGATGGTGAAAACAAAGACCTAATATTTCCCTACATTATGCCTCAACATGTCAGCATCAAATTAGTTAATCTTTGGATTATGTTGTGTTAGAAAGTTTGATTTTTAAGCTTTGCTATTTGAGTTTCAAAATATTTTCCTATATTATTCCTCAATGTGTAAGTATCAATTTAGTTAATCTTTGGATTATGTTGTGTTAGAATGTTTGATTTTTAAATTTTGCTATTTGAGTTTCAAAAAACCTCATTAAATGAGATTTTCTCAGCTATGCACATGCCTGTGGAGACCAGAATAACTTTAAATATTCTCCTTAAATTTTTGAAACGGGATCTCACTCACTGACCCTGGAGCTCACTGTTTAAGTTGCACTGGTTCACATTTTCTCTGTGACAACACATTCAGCTTTGGGTTACATGTGTGTTCTGCCATGTTGGCTTCCACATGGGTACTGGGGATACAACTCAGGTCCTCATGAACTCTACCTGCATGCATTTTCCTTCCCCCTTACCCAAAACAACAACAATTAATGTTTCTCTTCATCTTGTTTTTTTTTCCTCCTCTTTTTCCTCCTCCATCTTTGTTTTTGCTGTTTTTTGTTTTTACTTTTGAAACAGGTTTTCCTCTGTGGCCTGGTCTGGAACTTGTGGTGTGGTGTTCCTGGCTAAGTCTCTGAGTGCTGGGATTGTAGGTCTGTGCCAATAAGCACTGCAGCTCAGATGGAAAGGGACTCTTGCAATTGGGAGTCAAGGAATACCACAAAGTCTCTATAAGTGTAGTGACTTACAACTCTGTTCCAGGGAACGGTTTCTCCAATGCAAGTCTAACAACTCTGTTCTGGCAGAGAAGGGGCTCCCCAAGAAAGTTGTTACAGCTCTGCCTTCAGGTCCCCAGAGTGTAACAACTCTGCTCAGCTCAGGGAAAGTACCCCAGAGAAAGTGTTACAGTTACGCTCTGCTGGCTCCTAGAAAAGTTGTCACTCAAGAAATTTATTGGGAAGGAAAAATTCAGAAGAGTGGCACCCTCAAGGGTGAGAAGCAACAGCAAACTTAACAGGATACAGAGCTTATAGAGGGTTTCTGGGGGTGGGGGGTGGAGCTCTCCAGAGTGGCTTGGGACTGGTGGGTTTTTGTGATATGATTCTGGGGAAAGTTCAGGGATTGGTGAGATTTCAAGGTCAAAGATTGGTGAGATTCTGTGGTCAGGGATTGCTGGGATTCTGAAGCTTGATTCTGGGGAAAGTTCAGGGATTGGTGAGATTTCAAAGTCAGAGACCTCAAAGATTGGTGGGATTCTGTGCTCAGGGACTGCTGGTATTCTGAAGCTTGATTCTGGGGCAAGGTCAGGGATTGGTGTGATTTCAAGTCCTAGTCCTGGGGGTCAAATCAGGGGCAGGGTGCTTTTTCCTTGTCCCTTTTCACCTTACAGTGCCAATGTGTAGCAAACAGTATTTCTTAAAGCAGGATCAGGTAGGGACTCAGATAGTAAATTTAATGGTAATATTATAAGATATAATTTAAAAAGTATCTTTTTCAAAAATTTACACACAGGGGCTTTAAAAGAAATGAACATTGTGGTGTCTCTTGGCCCATAATTTCTTACCACATCCCAGATTCAGTTTTTTGCTTTGTTTTGTCTTATTTTTGTCTATTTATATATTGGGTTTGAACCCAAATTATTATCACTAGAAAAAGGGGTAAAGGCTCTTCCAAAGAGATCAGAAGTAGGCTTCCTATCCATCTCCCATGCCTTCTGGAGGTTGACTGTCTACTTCTGGCAGGGGTGAGTTTACCACGATTCTCTGCATCACATAACTTCAGAGAGAAGTCTGTCCAAAATGCCATGAGTTGGCTGAATAGAAAAAAAACTGGCAGGATTGCCTAAAAGTCAGTGCTAGAGAGCTTCTCCTAAGTGAAGGTTCACCTTCTACCCCGAGGAGCACCGTCCAGAGCCACAAGCATTGTTAAAATAAGGTGCTCATGACCATGGAAACTCAACCAGGGAAACAGCAGTAGAATAATAGGGCTCAGCTGTGACCTCAAGTTGTGGACCAGCCACAGACCTTCGTCTTTCTCTCTGGAACTCTCTTAATGACCATTCTAAAGGGGTTCATTTCCCAAGTCCTGTGGTACCTGTGGTACCAACTCTTCACTGCCTCTTGAAAGTCTTGACAGTGGCCTGGTTTTCTAAACTCCTTAACAACAAGACGCCGTCTGTAATTCTTGCTGACTCACTTATATGTTCATAACACACACACACAATTACACGCATACAATGAGTGAGAGACACACACATGCACGTGCATTCACACACAGAGATACACACATACAAAGAGTGAGACACACACACACACACACACACTTCAAGGTTAGAACTTTATTCCCCATTTTCTTTCCAAGGCCCTTCCTTCCACAGTCCGTTTGAGATCTTTGCCTGCCGTTTTCAGCTACTCATCTTAGAAGCTGGGTGTTGCCCACAGCAACCAGCAGCTTGCTGACATTGGTTTTGCAGTTCTTTTAAAGAAGAATTTCTAGAAACCAATTTCTAAAGAGCTTTGTACCCATCACAGTCGAACATACATAAACAGCAATTCAAATTCAGAGAGCTTAACTGGGCTTTTCTACAAAGGCAGAAAGCGGTTTCACAATCCGAGTGATTTTCAAATTAAACAGCATTTCTGTCACTAGTTAAGAACAGAAGTTTCATTTGCTCTAGTGCATCCCTGTCATTTCATTTAATAAAACTCCTCCACTGAGTTAGGGCCGTGCCACAGTGACAAGGGTCAGGCCAGCTCTCCAGGCACTAACTGGGCTGACAGAGTGTGTGGTATGCCCCCACTCCACATAGCTGGATGATTTGTTTCCCCTCCACAGCTCTAGAAAATACTTCATTATATCCTGCAGCGCCAAATGGGAAGCAATCAAGCTGTTTTGTCATTTGAATTAGGAAAGGTCAAGGGATTAGGACTTAATAGTAGACAGAGGGAAAGAGCTTTGTGAAAATTGCCCATTTTTCCATGTAGGGGAAAATAATGTGCTCCATTCATTCAATCAAAAGTCCAGTCATATATATAGATTTTGGTTGGTAGGTAGGCTTACAGAGGAAAGGAAGCCATGCAAAATTCTGAAAGATTTTGTTTCACAAAACCTATGAAGTTCACACTTCTCACACAATGTCTTCTGTACTAACACGTATGAACTCTCTTCATACACTTTATCTCACTGACAGTATTAGTGACTTGGGCAACTGCCAGACTCTCATGCAGTCCTGATTTCACACCTAAAGAGGCAGAGATTCAGTGAGTTGAAGAATGTACCTAAGGCTGCACAAGCCATTGAGTTCAGAGACTAAACATGAACCTAGCTCTTCTGTCTCAAGACTTCAACCACAATAATTTATCTATTTACTTGGCTACCAGTCATCTTAAATACAATATCTATCAGATTGTCACAGAAGGATGGCCTTGAGATGATCAGTACACAAATATACTAGTTAAGAAGCTTCAAGGTATGTAGTTTAAAACACACGTAGCATAGGATATGTTCTACACAATTTTGGAGTAAAAGGCTAAGAAACACTGGGCGTTGTTGTCTTTTAATTTTAATAGACACATTGTTCTGGCATAGTTACTGGGTAGTTTAAAAACAAATGTGTGCATTTACTCATGACATTCTCTCCGAATCCTGCTACAATGACTTTGTTAAATAATAAAACAGCAACGTTTGGACTTTTTATATAATTTCTTCTTAATTTGGTTTATTCTTCAAGTAAATTTGTAGCTAAGCAAAAAATACAATGTGAAAACATCCCAAACCCTTCTTTCTTGTAATAATAAATATTAAATGTCAAAATCATTGCACTATTTAAAAGTCTGTCTTCAGATCAGCAATACCTCAGGATACCACCTTAGGACATTTCCCAGTGTTTAGCCCAATAAGAAAAGTTATATGAGACAAGATGCCAGTCATGTGTGGAAGCCTATTTAGACCTGGTATTTGTGTAGAGCTTAGGTACTAAACATATCATCCTCTTCTTGATTCGAGTTCATCTTTCCTCTCTTACTGTAATTGTGTGTGGAGTTCCCGGGGTAGGAATATACTAAGATGGACTCAAGTCTGAGCTGTTTCGTAAAATTCCCCAAAACATTTCATTGCATCAGCACTTTCTATCATCAGATATAGAGCACATCTCTGGCCATGCCCACCTAATCTAATCCTGCAGTTTATGAGATCAAAGGAACATTAACAAATGTAGGGAGCTGTACGTCTCCAAGAGTTATTGTCTTCTATGTGACTGCCTTAGTAGTTCCAGTGTGAAGACAGCAGTGAAGGACAGGTGCACGGGAGACCGAGAGACAAGTTCAGAATTGCAAAAGAGAAAAGAATCTCCACCTGCCAAGAATGCATCAGGGCTCACACTTCTTCCGTGAAAGGTGGTCGTGATAAAGAGATGTCCCTCATGGCTAGTCCAGCCTGCCAAGGTCTAATACCGCAGAAGAGGAAAGGCACTGAGAATAAGAACCATGATCAAGGACAGAACAATGCTCTGGCACCAGAAACACTAAACTGATTGGCCTCCAAAGAATTTGGCAGGAAGGCTTTGGCCACCCATGTGATTTTTATCTTCTCATCTTTGAGGTAATTATGGTAAAGTAGTGCAGCATTAAAGCCTCTATTTAGAAATGCTTTTCTGAATCACCAACACAAGAATGGACAGAGAGTGAAAAAAATGTTCACTTGAACACAAGGTTACTATCTTCAAGTCTTAATAATATACTTAATGCCTAATTATACTGACATTCCTATTGAACAAGAATGTTGCAAGTGCAAATATAATTTCTTAACTAATTACTTCATTATATGGAAGTGGCACTTGTGAAGTAATAAATTCACAGTGTCTTTGTGAGAGCCCAATATTCTGGTGTTAATATTAAAATTTTCAAATAAAGTATATATTTCTCATGAATTTTCCAATTTGGTAAAATGTGTTCTTTATAGTTATATAAAAAGCTAGACTTTTCCAGAAGATACTTTAAGATACTTTACCATTCAAATAAGATAATGATACTCACCTCAGTAAGCTATTACTGACAGGGGACTCGAGAGATGTCAAGAGTCATCCTCCAGCATCTCTGATGTCTATATCTCTCTCCTACACATGGTTCTCAGAGTTGCCTTATAAAATGGCCATAAAAGAAACTCCTTTTACTTCTATTTAAATAAATTTTGCTCTTTATGTTCCAGTTATATACTCAAAGAAAAAGATTTATAGAATGTTGGATATTATATTCTCAAACTTAAAATATAAGATAACAGGCAAGAGAGAAAACACAGAACACATGAGGCTGGACAGAGGCACCTGGTTCACTGACTCTGTATCTGTATCCATTGTAAGGAATGCATTTAATCTCAACACAGATCTCTCAGAAGTCATAAAAAAAAGCCAGGGTGGTAGGAGGAGGAGGAGGAGGAGGAGGAGGAGGAGGAGGAGGAGGAGGAGGAGGAGGAGGAGGAGGAGGAGTATTTAACCAACAATCCCTAACGATTTTGCCATTAGGATCTAATGACAGCCTTTGGGGTCCACCCCCAAGACTCTTTGGGGCTCAGATTGGAAGCTATAACAAGTAAAAAAGGACTTTCTCTTTGGGTATTTGAGAACAAATGAATTCTCTCACACATGGTTTTCTGAATCAGTCCCTCTATTGTTCTATTTCTATTCTAATTCTCCTGTCCAAATTTTAATTCCTTCCAGCTTCTTCTCTAGCCTGAATGGTCTTCTCTTTACAGGAGCCTTGAAGCAATAAAAAAAAATTCCAAGAGTTACCTCTCATGGGTCAAAAACACATTCCTTGGGTAAGCAATAGGGAACCGAGTCATTGCCATAGCAACACAAGGTTCCAAGGATACAAGAGTAAGACCATGACCAGACAGAGAAGGGGCCAGTGCCTTGTGACAAACTTTGAGACTAGGTCTATTGCTATCAGACTGACAAGGGAAGAGTTGGGATGCTTTTCTTAGGGTGCTTTGTGTAGCAACCTGGCTCGATATCTATGACTCTGACCTTGTTCACAGCTGTAAAGTTTTAAATTTATGATCTATTTACAAAAAGCCTTTAGTCTAGTTTGAACTTGGGCTGGGGTGAGAGGGAGATAATTGTGTACAGTTAGTCTGAACAAAACAACAAAATAGGCCTTTAAGTTTCTACAGTCCTCATGGGGACAGATAGATTTGGTTGTGAAGCACATCCCAGCACATATTCTATACATCAAATTTATATAGCCAAATAAAAAGTCATCTTCCTGATGATGACCCACAGATATATGTGTTCATAAGATTGAGATGTAATCATGAGAATAGATATACACATCACATGAGATTACACAGTACAATGCAGGTAGGTACTGGGGAAACACCAAGCTGCTTTAGCAAAAGTGAGCAACAGTTTCAGGAGTCCTGCAGGGCTTTCCTGGACAGGGTTAACCTCCATCAGAGCTCTCCTCTCGTGGGCTGACCACTGAATTATCAGTTACCACAAGCTGCATATATCCATGGCCTCTGACAGAACCAACCCATGTTTAAATACTTTGAACTTGGAGTCTGAAGATCATTATGAAACCCATTAGTCATAAGCAGGGCCGCCTTAGCAGAGGGGTTTTAACAAAGTAATGAGAATGCTTCTTTGTAGTTGACAGTCTGATCACAAGGCACACTGAAAAACACTTTTCTCTGCATCTTCATTTTGCCTACGAGTTTTTAAAAAAAAATTCTAAAAGCCACACTGAGGCTGAAGATTCTCTCCCAAAGGACTGGAGTATGATTCTCAGCCTCCTACACACCAGATGACACTTGCCCATAACTCTAGTTCCCAGCAGTCTGACACCTCTGACTTCCATTGCCGCTCACACACATGTGGTATATACACACAGGCATACATGCATAAACATTTTAAAAATGAAAATAAGTCTCCAAAACCATACTTCTGCCTAAAAAGTGATGGATATTTGGACAGACTGATTCTAAACTTGGGTAGGTAATACCTATTAAGCATGCTTGAGGACACTAGTCTTTACTCCCCTTCAGCAATCAGGGATCCATCCCAAAGAGCTATTGCTTCCAATTGCTCCCCTCACACAGGAAAATCAATCTTCTATATTCATCAAGAGTTTATGAAAAATTTAATGATTGGGGCTTAGAGCTAAAATTCAATGATCTGTGTTGACAAAAGAACAGATAACTAAAGTGCAGAGTACTGTTGTGATAAGAGCAGCGGGGCTGCGTCCCCAGCACCCCGGCCGCCTGGCTAGTTATGCCTCGAAATAACAACACACAAATTGTATTCATTTAAACACTGCTTGGCCCTTTAGCTCTAGCCCTTACTGGCTAATTCTGATATCCCGATCAACCCATCTCTAATAATCTGTGAGCACCGGTCTTACCAGGAATATTCTAGCCTACGTCCATCCTAGGTCTGAGCTTCATCGCATGTGTCTGCCCGGGAGTGGGGCATGGTGTCTCTCTGAGGCATCTGCCCCCAAGAGGCGAGCTGTCAAGTCTCTGAGCTCACTTCCTTTTCCTCCCAGCATTCTGTTCTGTTTACTCCTCCCACCGATGATTTAACCTATGAGGGCCAAGCAGTTTCTTTATTGCTTAACCAATGAAATCAACAGATTGATATATGACACTCCCACATCAGAGTACAATGACTCCCCTCAGTGAGGAACTTTGTACATGAACAGACACTGTAAGGAACAACTCATGGCAGAGTTTCTTTCCTTGCCTTGAGTTTGGCTAGCTTCCTGTGGAATGCAAGACACATTCCAGATCTCAAAATGTTAAAATTGGGGGGAAATGTGTTTCTTATAATCAAAGCAGTGTAGGGCGTGTTTGTTGAGTTTTGTAGTAGAAGATGCCAACTATCAGAAAAAATAATATGTTTTCTTTCCTATTTTTTTAAGAAAAACATTTAAATAGCATTTTCCCACCAATTTCCTGAAGATAGTCTAGTCTCTAACCATTATCCTGTCATAATTGTTTCCTTTCTCTCTCAAACGCACTCTGCCTGGGATATGACTTAATATTCTATTTATGAATCACTCTTGTTGATAGTAATCACAAGTCTCAATAGAACAAAGAAACCATCTGGTATACCTTTGAATATATGCAGTCTTGAATATATTCACACTCTTCAGAGCCTTCTTAAAGGCTGAAGATGGCATGAGCCTAAGAGGGATCAAGTAGTTCACAGAGTCATTCACAAATTATAGAACAGAAACAAAATTCCAACTCACAGTTTCTAATAACTCAAGTGAGTATAACAAGAATGAAAACAGGGATAGTTATCTTTATCATTAATAAAGCTACCATTCAGCCATCAGAGAAATATGGCCACTGTATGTGCCCTGAACAACTTTAATAGGGAATATATAAAGTAAAAAGCACAAGACTTTTATTAAAAGTCAGTTATCTTTTTTAAAATTGAATTTAAATAATTTTATGTATGATATTTAAAATTTATTAAGTAACAACTCTAAACTATGATTTAATTGTTGCCATAATTTCAGTGTGATGAATGTACAAGATATTTTTTTTAATTCTGCAACATGCATAACATGACATGAAAATATCTGTGATACTTTTTTCTGACAAAGTGACAGGTTCTACTGTGGCTTGTTGCTAACCTCCGTAATCTAAAGAAATTCTAAGAGGCCACTAATTTGAGAGAGTTGGGGATGTACATGGGAAGGCTTGAAGGGAGGAAAGGGAAGGGGAAATGATGTAATTATATTTTAATCCCCACAAATTATATTAAATAGAGTCTAAATTTCTGTTGCAGGATAGGAAAAATAAATAATTATTTCCTTTTCAAGTTCCCAAACCTGCTCCAAATCTATGGCTTCCAAGCACAGCCCAGCTTAAGAACTCCTGCCTTAATAAACCTGCACAGCAACTAGGAATCCCTCCATTTTACAAACACAAAATCAGAGGCCAGGTTAAGTAACTGGCCAACAAGTACATCAGATGTCATCAGAACCTTCACCTTTTCACGCCTCCACTTGCAGTTCTCACTCTGCTCTGAGGCCGATCATCTCTTAGCCTAGGTCAACCAACTCTTAGGGTGGTCACCTACAGCCTTCCAGCACCAGGAATGCCAGATGAAAGAGGCAGAGATGTGTGCACCAGATGAAAGAAGCAGAGCTGTAGCAAGGAGGCTGGCAGGGTGAGGGCCTGGCTCATTCTTTGGTTTCCCTCTCCTTGGGCTTTTCTGTGTCTAGACTCCTGAGTGCTCCTCAGGTGGCTTCTCAGAGTGGCCATTATTTCTAGCACATTAGAAACTATTTTCTACCTGTGCTACTTTCTCTTCCTCCCTTCTGATGATTGCTGCTTCTGTTTATTACTGTTCTCAGAGAAGGGAAATTGTTTCTCCTCACCCCCTTAGCTCATTGCGGATACCTATTTGGATCTCCCCCTGTAATCACTATAATTCCTTAGCCTCCTTTTATCTAAAATATACCTATTAAGTTATTCTTAACTCTTTTCAAAGTCAAATTGCCTCATCTGTTTATTATTTCCCTTCATTTTGCCTGACTACTTTAAAACTCAGGGACTACGAAAAGCAATTGGTAAAGCTCTCGGTGGTCCCAGGATGCACTCATTGGTTTCTGTAATTGAGTCTGGCTGATTATGCCGAGTGTATTAGCCTCATGTTGTACCAACTTTAACATACAAACCTTAAGGTTTTAAAAATGTATTTTTAATATTTTTTAAATTCCATTTAAATTTTCACTTGGCAATTATTTTCCTATTGCTTACCGCCCTCCCCTCCTGCGAGTGGGGGCCATTTCATTTCACTAAGTCTAATCCATGAGACTCTCAGACCAGAGAGTAAAATGAAGACAGGGTCTGCCAAGGATGCCTTCACTCCTACTTTCGCCTGAGAAGGAGAAAATAATCACCGTTCAGCCTCCAAGTAAGATTACCTTATTGTTCTCTGATTAAAATGACCTTACATATTTCACATGTATTTTGATAACTTACGGGCACTATTTTTAAAACTGACCTCATGCTATATAGCTTGATGGAAAGTGTTTTTTAATGTAATGATTTTTAAAATATTTTTTTTATTCTAAGAAAATATTAATTCCTTTCCACACAATAACAAGTTATCGCTCATGTGCCTTTGACTAGTTCTCTACAAAACTCTTACAAGGGTGTTGACAGTGTCTCAGACCACAGAGGAAACTTTGTCACCCATGTTGGCCCCTTGTAGCCACATTCACTGCCATCTCCCTCTCTATATATTCTTTTTATTGTGTTTTTACTTTATTTTTTGAACTTATTTTGTCTGATACACAAAAACCTAAAATTCTTCTTTTGAAGGGTAACATGAATGCTTTGATACATGTATGAGCAGCATACTGTTTAGATGTGGTGAAAGTCTTCAAACACTTCATTCCTGCAGTATAAGAACCTTCAAATAACTTTCTTGTACTCTTCTGGAAGGCAGAGTTCATACCTGATAGCACTGGTGCCTGCTGTAGTAGCTCACCAGCACTTCTTCCTTCTAGCCAACTGTAGCTGAACATCCAATGGTCACCCTTCCCATCGCTCTCTCTTCTCGACCTCCCAGCCTTCAGAAGTCACATTTTTACTCTCAATTCTGTGAGTAGAAGGATTGATTTTTTTTAGCATTTATACTATATCAAACCTTATATAGTAAGAGCCTTATAAAATACATACTAAATCTTAAGAACTGTAGGAGGAACAGACAGATTGAAAGTCTGAGAAGTGGTCATTGCTACCTTGACCATGACTACCATGACCCAATGTAGGACTTGGTTTTGTGCTAATAGGAGCTAGACTTATATATGTGAATATATCCACATGCATGTGTTTAAACACAAAACACAAATGCATAAATGTATTTATTCTTTCTCTCTGCACATGGTCTCTCAAAATTTCTCAATGCTACACCCTATTTAAGCTTTATCCTCCTCTTGGTTCCATTCAGAGTGATAATAAACTGGCTGGATACATAAGAGAGTAGTCACACATGAATGAAAGAGTAAGACAAAACAGAGAGGGGTATTGGAGAATGTTTAACCTTTGAAAGAGAGGTACAAACGAGAGTTTGTGGAGTGGTGTTATCAAAGTGAAGACTTAAAGATGTAGTGAAGAACTCTGCATGGAATTCTGAGAGAAGAGTCGTGGAGGAGGGGTACTGGTGGAGGGCCGTGCTCGACATTCTGTGAACAAGGGGAAAGCGTATTCTTTAAGCATATGCTTAGAGAGAGGAGAGAAAGGAAAGAAGGTCACACTAGCAAGATACAAATTGTTGAAGACTCAGGACCTGAATAGACACAAAATCTGCACTAACAGTGTTCAAATGGTGGCTCTGATGCTGGACAGAGAGTAGACTGAAGGGGTCAAGAGTTGAAGCAGTTTCACTCAACAGTTGTAGTCACTGACCCCTAAAAGCTGTCAGATGGACCAGCTTGTCCCATCCAATAGGCCATCCAGTTCTGCTGGTTAGGGATACTCTCGTTAGTAACCCTCTTTTGAAGTATCCATTTAAAATTTTATAGACAGCCTGGTGATTCTAGGATCATAAACCAAATAGCTAGCAACACTTTGCTCAGATTATTCCCTTATCATGATATTCCTCCGTTCTTTGTCTGAAGAAGCCTGAGAATTGAAAACATACGTAGGAATTTCAACAGATTCAGAGTCTGCACGTGTGCTCAACAGGAAGAGGTGATCCCACTTAAATAGAATTATAAGACTGACTCCTTAATTGATTTAATGTTAAAATTCTAACTCATCCACGCTGCCAGCTTCTATCCAAACACATACATCTTCTTTGAGTAGTCCTATGAGATGCCCACTCATTCAAAACCTTGTTATTGAGTGCACATGCTCTTGGTACAGTCTCATTGGAATATTAACACAGATCTTATGTGCTCCTAAATACTGTAAAATCGCTTATTTAATTGATTATCCAGCATTTTATCCAGCAGCCATGGCCAGGAGGTTGGGGTCATCTGGTGACTTGGCTAGGCTGGGCAGTCAGGGGTAGCCTCACTTCTGTGTATAGAAACTGGAGTTGGCTGTCAACTGGACTGTTCTTCCCTGGTGGCATCTCACCCTAAGGCAGCTCTGTACATATCTGGCATGGGACTGCACAAAATGAAGTCTTCTTTTGGCGGGCTTTCTGTTATCACATAAAAAGTGTTCAAGTCAAAAGCTTCTTGCAGGAGGTTGTCTGCTGCCACATGTGTTCACTTTCACCAGGTTCTATTATTAGAAAAAGTCAGAGGGCCTGCCTGGATAAAGGCCTGCCAATAACACTTCAAATGGTGTACTACAAAGGAAGGAAGTGGGGTCTGATATAAAGGGGATCTCCCTGTTGATATTAGAGAGTTAAAGACTACTACTAGGAGCAATGGAGGACGTCTTATCTCACACGAGGGAGTTTGGAATAAATTGTCTAAGAAGATAACATTTTAGCAGAGCCCAGCAGAAAGCTAGAGAGAGAGTGAGAAAGTCAGAATTCCTGGAGAGCGCACTAGTGCCAATGGTTAGGAACTGGAGGTGGCTGGCACAAGGAGGCCTGGTGGGGATGGTGGCTGAGTGGGCCTGAGGAACAACGGAAGGATGGGAGTGACTAGGAACTTACAAAGATAAGGGCTCTGCTTTTCATACTCAGAAGAAAGCCACATGGAGAGTTTGAGGGGAGTAGATTCGTTAACACAGAAAATTATTGTGCAGAGAAGAGCCTGCCGAATGGTGAGGCAGAAAGATAATCTGGACACTACTGCAGCACTCTTATTGGACAGTGAGGTCCAGAGTTGCTGGTGTTCAGGTCGATGTTGAAAGTAGAACAACAGGATTCATAGATAATGCTGCATTTGGAAGGTAAAACCCACATGGCATCAAAACTGACTATCAAGATTTTCAGACTCAATGATCTCTGTGCTTTTGCTGTTTGGTAAGTCATTGTTCCTTAGAGGTAATGAGACCAAAGAAGGAAGAAGCAATGTAAGGACGTGGGTTGGAAGGGGAAAGGCAGTATGATGGGGCTATGAGACAAAGAATGCAGGCAGCCTCTGGAGTCTAGAAAATGAAGAAAAAGAATTCTCAGAGCCCACAGAAAGAGCCCACCAGCTCTACCAGCAACTTGCCTTTAATCCTCCAAGAGTCATTTCATAACAAAGAGAACATATTTCTCTGTTTCATGTTATTAGACTGTAATGATTTGTTACATCAGCATAGGAAACTAAGACACAAACAGCTACTTAATATAAATGCAAAATTCAGGAGAAAGATGCAGGCACATGGACTTGGACTTTATCACAAAATAAAATCACTTAAACCCGGTTGTGATTTCCAGCAGGGTGTGAACTGGGGAAAGACTAGGTGATTTCATACTGTTTCTGACCACCCAATACCCAGAGACCAGAGAGCTGAGAAAAGTAATAAAAACTGAGAAGGAGTACCAGTAAGACATAAAGAGAACTGACAGTTTCAGATCCCAGAAGCCAAGGGAAGACAGTGTATTGAGGCAGAAACCAAGTGTCATTCAGTCGGCATCAGTGATTTAATAGTCACTGTGATCTCAGTGCTGGGATGTTTTGATAGCACTTATAAAATTTGGGGAACAACAGTTGATATTTGAGGATGTACTATCTGTAGAGCATACTTGCCATATTCTTTCAGACTTTGCGATACATGCTCTGATAAAGTGACATGTCCCAACAGCAGTATTTGGAGGCATATATTAGTATCCTTTCATTCATTTTTTTTCTTTGTCAAATATTTCAAGGTTCCTCTTGGCTATGTCCTTGGGATATATTATAAACAAGCATGATTCTCATTGCATGAGAACTTCAAGAAAAGAGGTTTGTTCTTAGGATTAACATCACCTCTTCTACCAAAGTTTTATCCAGTCTTTCCTGTATTTTCTTTCTGGTCTTGATGCATGTGCATAAAATTCCTCACATTTAGTGTCTGCTGGTGATCTGTACCCCCTGCACTGCTATCCAGGTCTTTGTAAACAACACCTTTCAAGGGTCTCCATATGATTTACTGTTAGAACTAAGACATTGCTGCAGAAGAAATAGGGCCCCACTAATAATCGTACTGAAGTATGCGTGAAAAGTAGGAATGCCCAGGGCTAAGTGTGCATTGGTGCATTGTAGCCCACTCCTCAGCTTCTTCCTAATAGCTATTGCATACATACATTTTTCTCCCTGAATAATATTAATATTTTATCTTTTACTTTAGTTGATGACCAATATATCAGAAAGAATGTTATAAAAATTAAAGGTTTCTGCATCTTTTAAAAGTGTTCTTGAAGAGTTCCATTATTTTATCCACTATCCATCATTATAAAGACATACAAAATAATCTCCCATAGACATGAGTCCTTGAAAAATCACTGCTGAGTTTTTCTTTTCCCAATCCTGAGGATTAAACTTGGACTTTTGGTCACTGACACAGGTGTTCTCCCACTGGACAATATATTCAGCCCTCTTTTTACTTTCAAAATTGTACTTTTATTTTTATTGATGCAGATGTGAATACATATTGTATATGTGCCCACAGAGCCCAGACGAGGACATTAGATTTGTGGAGCTCGTTATAGGCAGTTGTGAGCTGCCTTTGGGTTCTGGGAACCAAACCGATCCTCCAGAGAAGCAGTCAGTGCTCTGAACCTCTAAGTCATCTCTCTATGCCCTGCCCTCTGATTTTACTGAGGCAGGGTC